>NC_139555.1:96424657-96539657 GCF_965112155.1 Podarcis liolepis | reverse complement strand
CACTAGTGCAATGGGGTTTTTCCTCTCTCCCCCTCCCCATGCCACCCTCCAAATTGGCTACTCCCAGGTGGGGTTAGCACTGCAGCCATTGAGCATCAATGATATGCATCAATGACTACTTCCATATGTTAAGCAAACATGCACCCTTGCAATTTGGCTTTCAGTCATGTGAGTCCCCTCACCTGCAGTCTGAAGTAATACAAACCACTGTATCTCAAACTTAATCCGTTCCGGAAGTCCGTCCCAAAACCAAAGCGTTTCAAAACCAAGGTGTGCTTTCCCATAGAAAGTAATGCAAAATGAATTAATCCGTTCCAGACTTTTGAAAACAACCCCTAAAACAGCAATTTAACATGGATTTTACTATCTAAACAGAACATAAATGGAAAGCAATAATCAATGTACTGTACAGTGGTACCTCGGGTTACATCCGCTTCAGGTTACATCCGCTTCAGGTCACAGACTCCACTAACCCAGAAGTAGTGCTTCAGGTTAAGAATTTTGCTTCAGGATGAGAACAGAAATCGTGCTCCGGCAGCGCGGCAGCAGCAAGAGGCCCCATTAGCTAAAGTGGTGCTTCAGGTTAAGAACAGTTTCAGGTTAAGTACAGACCTCTGGAACGAATTAAGTACTTAACCTGAGGTACCACTGTACTATGAAATAATTAAGACAGTATTGTAGATGATAAAAATTAAAATTAAGTTTTTTTCTTACCTGCACTGATGACAGTCATTGTTTGGCTTTTACCCATTTCCACAGTCACACAGTCAATCAATCAGTAGCTGAACTGAGTTCCACACAGTCACAAAAACAAATTAATCGAAAAAGCCTCAAAAACAAAAACACAAAATAAATAGTAAAAACAAAAGCGCCAAACTTAATCAGTTCCGGAAGTCCATTTGACTTCCAAAATGTTCAAAAACCAAGGCACAGCTTCTGATTGGTGCAGGTGCAAGAGCCGACTGCTGCATCAGATGTTCGGCTTCCGAAAAATGTTCAGAAACCAGAACACTTATCTCCGGGTTTTCAGAGTTTGAGAACCAAAGTGTTTGAGAACCAAGGCATTTGAGAACCAAGGTAGCACTGTATGCGCATTGTCCCTTAGTCATCCCATGTAAAACTTTAGAAAGACAAGCCTTCAGAACTGGGGCAAACATTAATGAAAGGCAATGAGTTACATGTTAAGCAGTAAAAAAAGAAAAAATTGCTGTGTGTTTATTTACAGCATGCCACCCAACAATTCTTTGGATAGCTTATGTACAATAAAAGAAACAACGCCATACAAAATTAAAACTATGAAATCTAAATACAGAATAAAAGCAGCAGCAGACAATAAAAAGTATCACAGATATTTTTTCTTAAAACTCCAGAAATACCAACTCTATAAATCAGAAAAAGAGTGTTAGGCAAAGATGCCTGGGGAAAGAAGTAACCACTGAAAAGACAAGGACATATTGGAGGACATCCCATGTCCATGTTGCCACCACTGAAAAGGTCATATCCACTGTACCCACCTGTAAGAGCATCCAGAGAAAGGTCTTGAAAGATCTAAATGTTTGGTTAGGTAAATGTGGGAGAGGTGGCCCCATAGGTAAGACGTGCCCCTTGCCCCCAAGCTATTTAGGACTTGAAAGCTTAAGACCAGCACTTTGAATGTGACCAAGGAACAGAGTAGAAGCCAGTGCAGATGTGAAATAAATTCATATTATCCAGCCCCTGCTAACAGTGTTGCTGCCCTGTTTTGAACCAACTGAAGTTTCCAGATTGTTTTCAAAGCCAGACCCAATGCTATGTTAAGACTTACTAAGGAAAGAATGTCTATTAACCTCCAATTGTCCCATTTCTGGAGTCTTACATAGCTCACCTTTCCATTCCTTGAAATGAAGCAGAGAGTTTTTCTTGTGCTCTTAAAACAAGAATTAAATGGCTGTTTTATGGAGGCCAGCACTTCTTTGCTTTCCTCTCTTTCCCCAGACTATTGTGTAATTAAAGATGACAAACATGCACTTCAAAGCCCTGCAGTCCAAACTATCCACCCTTCCACCATTCACAGGTCATGACAAATTCTAATCTTTGCACATGGCTCTGAGATTCAGGGTGGGGAGGGGAGTGTGTGTGTGAGAGAGAGAGAGAGAGAGAGACTGAAGAGATGAAGAGTGGTTGTATAATATGCAAGCCCCCAAAACTCCATCTAAGGATTTGCAGATAATTGCTGCTAAAACAAACCGAACAGGAGGACAACAGTGAACACTAGTGATATGCAATTATCATCACTGAGCATCATTGTTAAGGAACTATAGAGAATGAATGGGGCAGTTCACAAGCCTCTCTGAGCTGTTGTGCCATATGTTAGCTGACAGATCACAAAGGCAGCTTTCCTATGACTCACCTTCAGAAGGGTACATATGCCATCCAGAAAACTAAGAAGATGTGCTTCAGAATAGCCATAATTATTTTGTAAATCATTGGGGATTTACTCAAGTTTTCCCAAAGGGGTTCATAGAAACCTAGTGTTCTTGTACAGGCTCAAATACCTTGAACCCTCTGCTCTCTCTTGATCCGTTCACATCCACATCAAACATTGAATTGGTTGCCTTCTTGCTTCAATATACTGTATTTTTTGCTGTATAAGACTCACTTTTTCCCTCCTAAAAAGTAAGGGGAAATGTGTGTGCGTCTTATGGAGCGAATGCAGGCTGCACAGCTATCCCAGAAGCCAGAACAGCAAGAGGTATTGCTGTTTTCACTGCGCAGCGATCCCTCTTGCTGTTCTGGCTTCTGAGATTCAGAATATTTTTTTTCTTGTTTTCCTCCTCCAAAAACTAGGTGCGTCTTGTGGTCTGTTGTATCTTATAGAGCGAAAAATACGGTATATCACAGGGGTGATGCATGGCCTCCAACATTTCTCTGATGAAAACAGGGGTGTCCCATTCCATAATGATCTATTTATACCCCACACATCTTATTGGGTTGCCCCAGCACTCTGGGCAGCTTCCAACATATATAAAACATTAACACTAAATAAAAAGTTCCCAGGGTTGCCTTCAAATGGCTTGGGGGTTAGATAACTCCATGTGCTCCAGCATGTCTCCAATGAAAATAGGGACATCCTAAGGAAAAGCAGGGACGCGGGTGGCGGTGTGGGTAAAACCTCAGCGCCTAGGGCTTGCCGATTGCATGGTCGGCGGTTCGAATCCCCGTGGCGGGGTGAGCTCCCATCGTTCGGTCCCAGCTCCTGCCCACCTAGCAGTTCGAAAGCACCCTTAAGTGCAAGTAGATAAATAGGTACCGCTTTCTAGCGGGAAGGTAAATGGCGTTTCCGTGTGCTGCTCTGGTGCCGGCTCACCAGAGCAGCTTCATCACGCTGGCCACGTGACCCGGAAGTGTCTGCGGACAGCGCTGGCCCCCGGCCTCTTAAGTGAGATGGGCGCACGACCCTAAAGTCGGACACGACTGGCCCGTATGAGCAGGGGTACCTTTACCTTTAAGGAAAAGCAGGACATTCCAGGATCAAATCAGAAACCGGGACGGCTTCTCTAAACCAGGGATGTCCCTGGAAAATAGGGACAGTTCGAGGGGTGAGGAACCTCAGACCCAGGGTGTGCCCCCCTAGGCTTCCTACTTGGCCCTCAGAACCCCCCTCAGGCTGCATCCACTCCCAGAGGCCACACCATCCTTGAATTGTTTTGCATGGCAGGAATGTGTTCTAGAACTGTAACAGTGCCTCCACACCCTCCAACATTACTCTGATGGAAATCAGGACGGGTGTCTTTTAGTGCAATGCTGCCCCGCAAGTCAGCTGACTCTAGTGAGAGGGCCACGCCAAAAGACTCTCATGGGAGTGCTGCACCAAAAGATGCATGAAAATGAGGACGCATGTCTTTGGTGCCACGCAGGTCAGTTGCAAGCACCAGCACCAGCTCATCCCTGAAACATTCTGGGATCAAATTAGAAGCTGGGGTGGTTTTTGTAATAGCCTGTTAGAATGGTCTAAAAGGAAGCCATGTGTGGGGAAGATGGGCCATAGAGCTTCCTTCAGCAGAGTAGCAAGGACCACCTTAGTAGCATCTTGAGAGGCCCTCCATCTCTGGCACAACCCAGCTTAAGTGACAGCCTTCCATCTGTTGGCTGATAATGGATATACAGTCACACCTCGGGTTACAGGTGCTTCAGGTTGCATTTTTTTGGGTTACGGATCGCCAAAAACCCAGAAGTACCGGAACGGGTTACTTCCGGGTTTCGGCGGTCACGCATGCGCAGAAGCGCCGAATCACAACCCGCGAATCACGTTTGCAACCCGAGCTCCACTGTACCCCCAGTGCCTGAGCCAAAGCCTACCAACATCTGTATTTAATAAAAGTTGTGGTCAATTCTAAATCTCAGAACATTGTCCTGTCTGGTTTGTTTATACCTGTTGTTTCGCCCTCGGGTGAGGGGAGGGCACTGCGGGTGGGTCTGCAATTGTGTCCCCCCACCAAATGCTTTTGCTTGAAAAAATCATAATCATGAGACACCTAAGCTATGTTGTAAATTACTTCAGTGTCTAGCTCAGCTGGTTAGAGCGTGGTGCTGATAATGTCAAGGTTGCAGGTTCAATCCCTGACAGCTGCATATCCCTGCATTTCAGGGGGTTGGACTAGATGATTCTCAGGGTCCTTCCCAACTCTACAGTTCTATCATGCTATGATTCTAAAGCATCATGTTTATGACTTTATTACATAGACTTCCAGAAACAGAGTTAGATCAACAGTAAAAAAAGAAAAAAACTATGACAAGGCCAGAATTACTAATTATGACTAATTTGTATTCAGAAGTGCTATCATCAGTCAAACGTCAGAGTCCAAACTGATGTTAAGAAATTGGAATCTTCCTCCTCTTCTTTTCCAGATAATTTCTTATAAAGTAATTGTGTTTGTGCTTAAGATTTCCTTTCCATAGTGTAAGGATTCCACATCTCTTGACTTTGGTCTGCCATTAACCCAAACAAGTCGTATTTCAAAGGGCAGTGAAAGAAAGAGATTGGGATGCCCTGGTCAATTAAATTTCCACTGTCTTTATTTGTAATACACACGAGCCCATCAGCAATGAGAAGTATTTTATTTTGAAGCATTTGCCCAGTTTATTCTGTATATGAACCATAATAAATTAATCCTCTTTTTTTTTACAAGAATTATAACTGACATGCTGTCACAGCTCTACATGTACAACCTTCGAAATATACATAATACTTTGAAAGCTGTCACATTTGGTACCATTGTAAACATCACCCTCAGTTACTAAACTGTTATCTTCGGGTGCACTTTATGGATAAACCACGGACCCTTTGTTCATTTGATCCAGGAAGAAATTATTCTCCCCTCAAAAAAAAAAAGTTATGAGGAAACTTTTCCTGTAAAATATGCCATGGATTCTCATTTTTCAGATGGTAACTGAGGCTGAGAGATGGTGATTTGGAAACAAGAAACCAATGAATGAATTGAAAAGAAACTGGAGCAGATACACAGTTAGGTGGATTTATAGCTGGTTGACTGACTGCTCACTAACGGCTCTTCTCTTTTGGGGATAAAAGTGACAAGTGGGGTGACACAGGGTTCCATCCTTGGCCAGATGTTGCTCAACATCTTTATAAATGACTTGGGGGAAGGAATTGAGGGGATGTTCATCAGATTTGTAGATGACACCAAACTGGGTGGAGTAGGTGATGCTGCAGAAGACAGAATCAGGATTTAAGATGACCTTAACAAATGGGAGAACTAGGCCCAAACAAACAAAATGAATTTCAACAGAGACAGATGTAAGGTTCTACACTTAAGCAGAAAGAACCAGCTGCACAAATATAAGATGAGAGACATATGGCTTGCCAGTAGCATATGTGAAAAGGATCTGGGGTCTTAGTAGACCACAAGGTTAACATGAGTCCATGTTGCGTTGCAGCTCAGCAAAAAAAAGCCAATGCCCCAAAACTTTCTTTGGGAGGGGGTGTCTCTCCAATGAAGCTTTTAGGAGCCCACAATATATCCTGGTGTGGCTTGTCGTACATCTTCAAATCTGTGCAAAAAGAAAAGGAAAAGAACTGTTGGCGGGGGTGGGGGGAGGCTTCTGGGTTTTTGTACCAGCTGCAGTTTCCAAATAAACTTCAGTAACAGAGCTCCTTGCTGTAGTGTAATCTTTAAGTGTCAAAAAACGATGGTTGACAGCTTTAAGGTCTGCATCCAAAAGAAATGGATGACAACATCCCAGCTGTCCGCAGATGAAAGGAGGCCAGCTTGTTTGCAGCTGATATCCATACTCCTCCCAAACAAAGTGGAGTAGCAAAGAAGTAAACCCATTCAAAGCTTCCTTGTTGCCTTTTCCAATTGACCAAAGAGCAAAATATCCGTCTCACGCAATCCTCAGCTCTGTGAAATGTGTTTGATCCAGTCCTCCAGAACAATGATCCTCAAAGCCTCAGACCAGTCTTCCTTGAGAGGTGCTGCCAGCACACTTTATCAACGAGCTTCTGTGGTGCGAGAAGAAACATATCAGGCCACTGATAGCAAAAGTGGCTTCCAAATATTTGCCTTGCACTTTAAAAAGTCTGCAGTCTTGACATTAGTTTAGTATAGTATCCTGCCTTTGCCCAAGATAAGCCCACAACTGCCAGAAACATGGGGGGGGCATGAAACCCTGAATACGAAGGAATGTTATCTGTTGTGTTTTGTTGTTGGTGGTGCTGGCAGCAGTTCTAACCTGTTTCCTCCTCTTGGGGACCTCTCAAACCTCCCTTCCTCTTAAAAATGCAAAGACAAACAATGCGAAGGCAAAATACTATATGGGAATGGGCATACAACTCTGGCTAATGCCACCTTCATGATGTGCACTAACCCAAAGACAGCTGCACTCTTTTAGAATAAATGTTACAGACTTTTCCTAATGGAAATGCAACACAAATATCAGATATTAGATCAGTTATGGCTGCAGTCTTATTACAATGTGATGGGAAGATTCAAGCATTTGTTCCACCCGTTCCAAATTCTTGCTGGTTCCTTCTAACCAAGATGCAGGAATACTTTTTCTTCCTCCTTCCTTTTTTCCAGTTACCTCCCCTTCCATTTACCCAAACGGAGGACAATTAACTATGCCAGATTCCGGTCTGGAGCAGTTTTCGCCCCAATCTGTGAGTGTATTAGGGGAGCGAGGAGTGGTTTGCATCCTGCTGATCCAAGGACACTCCCATCTGATCCTTGACACAGCAAAGGGAAGACGGCTGGCTGTCCATCTAGGCTGCCTTCAGGCATGGAGGTCATTGCTCTACATTTACTGCACATGATGCTAGCCAGCACTTCTGTCCCGATTTCTTGCATCCTTTTTACGGTGTAGTACCTACTGCATTATGGAACTGTGGTCTTCTGATTGGCCGCCGTGTCGTGATGAATTTCATTCAGACCAGTGGCTATGGTGAGACACAACAATGAATGGATATCATTGGACTTGTTGCTACGCATGTGTGCTTCTGTTCCCCCGTGATTCACTGTGTGGCATGCCAGGATACCGCACATACTTTCGTTATGTGAGCAAAATCCCAGTGATACTACAGGGAAATGCCAGGAAGATGGAATGAAGTGCTGCCTGAATGCAGCCCTGGTCTGACACAGCTTTCCACCAGCATCCCAGGAGATCTAGGGCGTCTCAATTGAAGCTCCATGCTTTTCTCTGCAGGTGAAGCAGGGCCTGCCCCACTCCCGACAGCCCTCCAGGCAGCCTTTGGCCAGCTATTGGATTGCTCGGCCCGCCAATGACAATCTTAACATATCCCTATTTAATTGCAGTTAATTCGCTAGCTTTAATAAGCATCATGCTCTGTACTACCATTCTTCATGTAAATGCCTAGATTAGGCACCGTTTTAGTCTACATTCAAATTTGCTGTAATCATCCATAGTCCGTTTCCTTGCATCATAAATATTTAGCTTGGTGTTTTTTTTAGCTTGTGGGATTAAAGACAACATCCTTTTTCCTTGCTGGGGGGGGGAGCTCTCCACTTTGCTTCTACTGGAAGAATGCAAGGTCCCCTGGCATTTCTCTATCTTCCAGAACATGTTAATGTTGCTTGCATTACTGCGGGATTACTACCCTGAAGTATACAATTGGTATTATAGTGCATAATGTTGCTTTAAAAGATTAACCACTCCCAGAGCTGTGTCTAAAAACCGGGGGGGGGGGGTAGAATTACAAGAACAGAGCGTAAAAGGATTGGCTGGGTTGACAAGGGTAGGAGCTGTTAATATCTAGCTCGAATAAAAGCATAAGACCAAAAGGCTCTAACAATGACACCAACCAGTAATTCAGGGTGGAGACAAGATGCGTCACTTTTATATATGGAAGTGATGACAAATATACAGTATACCTCTGAAATTACAGGTTGATTGAATGATGGTCATCAGTTTAAAACAATTGACCATGAGTAAATCGGAACTAATTACTTCCACTTTCATAGTTTTCCAGGGGAAAGAGCAGGCTGGTGAAAAAAATAATAATAGTTAGTTCAGCCTGTCAAGACTCATTCTTTTTAGAGCTGCAGCCTTCCCCTGATGCCATCTAATGGTTTCTTGAAATACCAAAATGTTTTTGCATTAACAACATTACCTATTGTGCTTCTGCTAAATGCATTTTGATGTCAGGCATATGCCTGGCGTGCACACTCTGTATCCCTCTCTCTCAAAAAAAAATATATATTCTCCACCCGATTTTCACTGTATGTTACTACTAAAGGTATAAAAATGGATCCCCACAGACAAAAAAATAAAGACCGCTGTATGATTGCATGCACCCTTGGTTTACCATATGATAAGAGCCTAGGAAGAGCTTTACTCCTAAATAACAACATTCAGGATATTTCTTTTGAAATAGAGGACAACCCATTTATGTGAAACCATGGAGAGTTTGATCCATCAGCATAGCCTGTTGCCTAAACTTAGCCCAACTAAGAACCCAGTATCTCTTGGGGAGATTCACATACTCCGTTGTTTCCCAACAAGCACTGGCATGCAGTTCCAATGTGAGGGTAATAGATAAATATAGTCAAATATAGGTCGGCAGGAGCTGGGACAGAGCAATGGGAGCTCACCCCATCTCAGGGATTTGAACTGCCGTCCTTCTGATCAGCAAGCCCAAGAGGCTCAGTGGTTTAGACCACAGCGCCACCTGTGTCCCTAAACATGCTTTTATAGACACGTGGCCTGCATTTAAAAGAATGGCCACTCCTATAGATGTGTCTCAAAACTAGGCAAGAGAAATCTGTAACAAGAACAGTCACCTGTGTTGCGGGCGTAGATGCAGGGGGATAGTTTTAACATATGAAGGTGGATGAAACTCATTGTTTTCCGTGGACCCGATGTATATTGTTAAAATGGTCTTACAACATCACAAAGCTATACCAAACAGCATGAATAATGCTTTAATCACCTTTGTCCTTTGGGCATGTACAAGATGCCCATAGGATTTACAAAAACATCACGTGAGTATTTTTTGGTTATTATTTATATTTGTTAGTCTGAGTTTGCTAGAAGACATATGGTTTGATTTAATCAAAATTTAAAATATTACTAATACAATCAAATTCACATTCAGCTTCAGAACTAGCACAGAGAGAATTTTTAAACAGGTATTTGCATGACACCTAAAAGGCATTCGAGGAGGCAGCAGAAAAGCCTGTCTTTCCATAAATGGCAAGGAAGCAAAACTGGAAAGCCTCCCTCACTTGTAGGTTCTTATACTAGTGTTTAAAACTATAAACTTGGGCCCAAATATCTGAGAGACCGTCTCTTTCCCTACTATCACTCTCAGGCGTAAAGATCAGCAGAGGGGATCCACTAGGTAGTTCTGCCGCCCGCAGAAGTTCAGGGGGATTCTGGATTTAATCTTATTACTGAAAGAGGGAGGAGAATCAAATCAGTCCTGAGTCTCTTCTCACTGTTTGCTTGTTTTTAAACTTCTCCAAGTGTCTCCTGCAACAAGAGAGAGTCCTGCTAAAAGAAGCTATCGGAGAGATGGTGAGGCACAGGAAGAAGCAAGCATTTCTGTACAGCCAAAATTCCTCCCCCCACTCACCCCCCAAAAGCAATGTTCTCAGAGGTTTGTGAAGCAAGATATAGGTCTGATTTGATTCCTCTTCTCGCCACTTGCCAGCCCCCAGCAATACAATTGCTTTGAGGTGAAGTTGAACACCAGAGGGAGAAGACAGCGAGAAAGGGACTGTCTTATACAATAGCAAGTTCTCCTGGCTTGACAATCATCCTGGCTCCTGTATTTTTGCCATCTGACAACAGAACACGAACTTTGTGCTGAAAGGAAGTGTACCAATATGGCATGTCAAGCTCGCTCACCGCCTCCACACACACACACACACACACACACACACCACCCTTCCGCAAACAGGAGAAATGCGCTTAAACATATCTGTTGCATCTGTCAAGACTTCTCATTTGTCAAACCATTAGTGGTCCCACTGTCAACATAAATAAATCTGTCCATAAATCTTGACAGGTATAATGATTTGTTGCATTTGAAAAGCAAGTCTCTAACATTAGACCCCTTTTGATTCCTAACATGATTGTCTTCAAAGACAGATATTTCAGATGCTGTCTTAATCTGGCCTCTGTCAAATGATTTCATAGCTCTTGCTGAGTTATCTCCTCTTATGAATTTAACCCCTGCCACCACCTGTGTTGAAGACCGTATGGAACAACAGGAGATATACTAGTTTCCAGGACCACAGTCTAGACACATATAAGTCCTTGCCAAATCAGGGCTTTTCCTGTCTCTTGGTCTCTGAAGCCAGGTACTTATTTCAGTCCTTGACCAGTTTCTTTTCTTCTGGGAGGCTGACTCTGCCCCTTCTTTGAAGAGGTTTTTTTCTGAAGTGGCTGGGCCACTTTCCTTATTGCTATTCTTGGCAAACAATATCTTCCCATAAAGGAAAATTATGCCTTTAATGGCACTATATAAATACTGATTGAATGAGCCTGATCTAAAATTCCATAACACCGAGAGGGCAGACTCTGTAATCTCTCTTACTGTTCCAAGACTAGCCTATTCTGGACCAGGCTCACTTATTTGTCCATGTGGAAGTATTTCAGTGTGGGGAGGAGAGCATATTATGCTTTGCTGTTTTGCAGAGGTAATATTGTTCTTAAACAGCCCAGCCGTCTTTCAGCTTAGAGAATGATATAGCACTTAACAACTTTAGAAATCACAGCTGCAAAATTACATTTCAAAGATTCGGTTTTGTACCATAAACCAATCACATCATTCAGCTGACCTAACTAGGATCACAGAATTGTAGAGTTGGAAGGGACCCAAATGGTCATCTAGTCTAACCCCCTGCAATGTGGGAATTATGAGTGTACATCTTTTATAAGGCTCAAGCTACCTGTATCTATCGTTTTCTTAACAACTACAGTGGTACCTCAGGTTAATAACTTAATTTGTTCTGGAGGTCCGTCCTTAACCTGAAACTGTTCTTAACGTGAAGCACCACTTTAGCTAATGGGGCCTCCTGCTGCCGCCACACCGCCATACGATTTCTGTTCTCAGCCTGAAGCAAAGTTCTTAACCCGAGGTACTATTTCTGGGTTAGCGGAGTCTGTAACCTGAAGTGTCTGTAACCTGAAGTGTCTGTAACCCGAGGTACCACTGTATTTCTTCCTGTGCTCCAGTATATCTGAAACACTGATTTTGCAGGTTGAGGGACTGGACTTTCAAGTTACTTCTGGATCACTAAGCCACTGTTTCCATCCCTATTGATTTATCAGTGCCTTCACCCCTAATTTCTGGCATCTCATTTGTTTAGCAATATCTGGTGAGCAACCATCTTTCAGTGATCCCTGGGTTTCTCTGTTTTGGCAACAACACCTTTAAAAATATGTCAATGAATCCTAGGATCTAATGGAAGATTAAACTGCAAAATCTGATTGGTCAAATAATCTGTGTCCAATAATATTCCACCTCTTTCTAATCATTGGGATGGAGTGGAGTGTCAGATGTTGATGCCAAACAGAAATTGTAAGTTTAATGAATTAACAGTGTCACTGTAAAAACCATTTTCTCCTAGTCCTTTAATGAAAAAGGTTACCGTCTTGATCTTTCCTTTGCTTGTGAAAAACATAAGCAAGTGCATCCATGATGCTACATCTCAGCCAGACCACAGGAGCTGTAGCTGATACAAAGGTTCCCCATACCTACAATGGACCGTTCCATCAGCGGTTGTGAAACCAAGAACAGCATTCTCTTCCTTGCCCAGACATTAATAGTAGATAATCTTAGGCACGTTGGGTGATATCTAATCAAGTCATACTCAGAATAGCACCACTGACATCACTGAACTTCAGTTACTCATCCACTGATTTCAGTGAGTCTGCTTTAAATATGACTAATGTTGGATGTCACACATTATAAGGTTGCTTATTTCCTATATTAGGAAAATGTATAGATCTCTTGTTAGCCACGTAAAGGAATTCCATGCATACCTTTTTATATATTATACACATGTCTTCTAGACCCTTGTGTTTATCATTTTCCTCTAAATCCTTTCCAGCTTGGCATTATTAGCCTTGAACTCCGGAGCAAAGAACTGAATGTAAGACTCCAGCTGAGGTCTTATGAATGTGGAGTACCGCAGTGCCCCAGATTTCAGAAACAGCATTGTTGAGATAGCATCAGGGAGAATTGGATTTGTGTGCTGTGGCACCCCATGGCTGACTTGTATCTAGTTTGTCACCTGCTATAGCACCTAACTCTTTCTCAGAAGGGAACATGGATCTCTATCAAAAGCTGTTTGCCAATAACGCATCTTGTAGCAAACAGGAGTGGTTGGGTAAGATAGATCAAAGTTATGTCTATCTAAAATATTCCTGGTTTTATAAGAAAGTGATCAACTATATTACATATATATATAATGTCTGAGCTAAGAATGCCTTGCTGCAGGCTGTCAACACAGATTATAATGTATAATGTATGCTGCCTGTCCTATCTGACAGACAATTTGCATATTTATGGAATGCTCATTCCAAGTTCCTGTATATATTTGTACATGAAAGCTCTGGGAAGTGGAACTTCATCCTTCAAAGTTGGAAATGCATCCTCTTCAGAGAAGCTTAAAGAAGCAGGTGATCTACGACAGAGGAAGAATGCCTGGTGTCACATGGCAAGATGGGGACAAAATTTGACATGGGGTAGTTCAGAATATGAGGTCAGATTCCTTTGAATTCAACTCCCTCTCACAAGGATCTTTACTCCTGCCTTTTGTGTCAGCCCTCACATACCCTAAGCGAAGAAGAAGAAGAAGAAGAAGAAGAAGAAGAAGAAGAAGAAGAGCAAAACACCTGTAAGAAGGGGAAGGAATTCAATGTCAGCTGGCTTGCTAAAGGCATGGAACATGTTCCCAAGCTCCTCTTCAACTGGATGACCGTCAGAAGGAAATAAATGCCAGGAAGCACGGGAGATATACTCTCCCCCACCCCCTTTGGAAAGCTTTGGAAAGCACCACAAATTCATGCTCTCTCCAGGAAATGTTCCTAAATATACTATTTTACTTTGCCAAACCTTTATTAGGCATTACAAATATAGGCCATCATAAAACATCCATATATAAAAATTTAAAATATATGCAAATAAACAGCCATGTTAAAATATGTAATAACAAGGATTTTCATTGGAGTTTCTTCCTGCTAAATAGTGCCATTCACCACTCTTAAGAGATACTATTGATAAAAACTCAGCCACCCTTGCAGTTACTTCTGGGTTAATGTCAGACAGATAGAATCTGATATTTTCATTGTGCCGTGATGTTAGACTACCCAGAAAAGGAGATAGCATGTGTTTGCGTAGCTGGTTGTACAATGGACAGTAGAAAATAATGTGTTCTACTGTGTCCGGCACATTCCGAAAACATCTGCAATGTCTATCGTTTCTGGGGATGTTTAAATATCTTCCCTTGACAAAAGCTGAGAGAAAAACATTCAGTTGTGCTAACATAAAGGCCCTGCGTTGGGCTGAAATTATTAATTTTGACATATAAGTGACCTGTTATCTGTTGTATTTAAACCATAAAACTTGGGGGAGCAAATTTTATTTACACCTGACTCAATGTTTTATTTTTCAATGTCCCTTAATCTGATTTGAATATTACAATTGCTATGTAAGAGTTGGAAACATCTGGATTTATGAGTCCTTAAGTAAGTCAGAAAGCAGACTCAAAGGATGGCAATGGAAATGGCAACGCAACCAGTATTTTATAGTGCTAGCCCACATCCAATATTCCTTTGTGGGTATACCTAGTTTTGCACACATCATTTCATACTTGATGGAACTTGGGAGCCCCAGGATACGTCTCAAGAAACTTGAGTGTATCTTATCTAAATCACTATTATATGCTTGTATCCATTTTCTCAGAGGAGAGGTCTGTTAATGGCTACTAGCCATGATGGCTATGCGCTGCCTCCACAGGTGGAGACATTCTGAATGCAGTTGTTGGAAACCACCCCATTCTGGAATCTCTTAATTGTTTTGTTGTTTAGTCGTTTAGTCGTGTCCGACTCTTCATGACCCCATGGACCAGAGCACGCCTGTCTTCCACTGTCTCCCGCAGTTTGGTCAGACTCATGTTTGTAGCTTCAAGAACACTGTCCAACCATCTCATCCTCTGTCGTCCCCTTCTCCTTGTGCCCTCAATCTTTCCCAACATCAGCGTCTTTTCCAGGGAGTCTTCTCTTCTCATGAGGTGGCCAAAGTATTGGAGCCTCAGCTTCACGATCTGTCCTTCCAGTGAGCACTCAGGGCTAATTTCCTTAAGAATGGATGCGTTTGATCTTCTTGCAGTCCATGGGACTCTAAAGAGTCTCCTCCAGCACCATAATTCAAAAGCATCAATTCTTTGGCGATCAGCCTTCTTGATGGTCCAGCTCTCACTTCCATACATCACTACTGGGAAAACCATGGCTTTAACTATACGGACCTTTGTTGGCAAGGTGATGTCTCTGCTTTTTAAGATGCTGTCTACGTTTGCCATCGCCTTTCTCCCAAGGAGCAGGCGTCGTTTAATTTCGTGACTGCTGTCACCATCTGCAGTGATCATGGAGCCCAAGAAATTAAAATCTCTCACTGCCTCCATTTCTTCCCCTTCTATTTGCCAGGAGGTGATGGGCCCAGTGGCCATGATCTTCGTTTTTTTGATGTTGAGCTTCAGACCATATTTTGCGCTCTCCTCTTTCACCCTCATTAAAAGGTTCTTTAATTCCTCCTCACTTTCTGCCATCAAGGTTGTGTCATCTGCATATCTGAGGTTGTTGATATTTCTTCCGGCAATCTTAATTCCAGCTTGGGATTCATCCAGCCCAGCCTTTCGCATGATGAATTCTGCATATAAGTTAAATAAGCAGGGAGACAATATGCAGCCTTGTCATACTCCTTTCCCAATTTTGAACCAATCAGTTGTTCCATATCCAGTTCTAACTGTAGCTTCTTGTCCCACATAGAGATTTCTCAGGAGACAGATGAGGTGATCAGGCACTCCCATTTCTTTAAGAACTTGCCATAGTTTGCTGTGGTCGACACAGTCAAAGGCTTTTGCATAGTCAATTAAACAAAAGTAGATGTCTTTCTGGAACTCTCTAGCTTTCTCCATAATCCAGCGCATGTTTGCAATTTGGTCTCTGGTTCCTCTGCCCCTTTGAAATCCAGCTTGCACTTCTGGGAGTTCTCGGTCCATATACTGCTTGAGCCTTCCTTGTAGAATTTTAAGCATAACCTTGCTAGCGTGTGAAATGAGTGCAATTGTGCGGTAGTTGGAGCATTCTTTGGCACTGCCCTTCTTTGGGATTGGGATGTAGACTGATCTTCTCCAATCCTCTGGCCACTGCTGAGTTTTCCAAACTTGCTGGCATATTGAGTGTAGCACCTTAACAGCATCATCTTTTAAAATTTTAAGTAATTCAGCTGGAATACCATCACTTCCACTGGCCTTGTTATTTGCAATGCTTTCTAAGGCCCATTTGACTTCACTCTCCAGGATGTCTGGCTCAAGGTCAGCAACCACACTACCTGGGGTGTACGAGCCATCCATATCTTTCTGGTATAATTCCTCTGTGTATTCTTGCCACCTCTTCTTGATGTCTTCTGTTTCTGTTAGGTCCTTACCACTTTTGTCCTTTATTATGGTGATCTTTGTATGAAATCTCCCTTTCATATCTCCAATTTTCTTGAACAGATCTCTGGTTCTTCCCATTCTGTTGTTTTCCTCTATTTCTTTGCATTGCTCGTTTAAGAAGGCCTTCTTGTCTCTCCTTGCTATTTTTTGGAAATCTGCATTCAATTTCCTGTATCTTTCACTATCTCCCTCGCATTTTGCTTGCCTTCTGTCCTCTGCTATTTGTAAGGCCTCGTTGGACAGCCACTTTGCTTTCTTGCATTTCCTTTTCATTGGGATGGTTTTCGTTGCTGCCTCCTGTATAATGTTGCGAGCCTCCGTCCATAGTTCTTCAGGCACTCTGTCCACCAAATCTAAATCCTTAAACCTGTTCCTCACTTCCACTGTGTATTCATAAGGGATTTGACTTAGATTGTATCTTACCGGCCCAGTGGTTTTTCCTACTTTCTTCAGTTTAAGCTTGAATTTTGCTATAAGAAGCTGATGATCTGAGCCACAGTCCGCTCCAGGTCTTGTTTTTGCTGACTGTATAGAGCTTCTCCATCTTTGGCTGCAGAGAATATAATCAATCTGATTTCGATGCTGCCCATCTGGTGATGTCTATGTGTAGAGTCGTCTCTTGTGTTGGAAAAGAGTGTTTGTGATGACCAGCTTGTTCTCTTGGCAGAACTCTATTAGCCTTTGCCCTGCTTCATTTTGAACTCCAAGGCCAAACTTGCCAGTTGCTCCTTTTATCTCTTGACTCCCTACTTTAGCATTCCAATCCCCTATAATGAGAAGAACATCCTTGGCGTTTCCTGCTTGGCAGGGGGTTGGACTCGATGGCCCTTGTGGTCTCTTCCAACTCTATGATTCTATGATTCCTTCTTTGGTGTCAATTCTATGAGGTGTTGTAAGTCTTCATAGAATTGGTCAATTTCAGTTTCTTCAGCACTAGTGGTTGGTGCATAAACTTGGATTACTGTGATGTTAAAAGGTCTGCCTTGGATTCGTATCGAGATCATTCTATCATTTTTGAGATTGCACCCCAATACAACTTTTGCCACTCTTTTGTTGACTATGAAGGCCACTCCATTTCTTTTACGGGATTCTTGCCCACAGTAGTAGATATGATGGTCATCCGAACTGAATTCGCCCATTCCCGTCCATTTTAGTTCACTGATGCCCAGGATGTCAATATTTATTCTTGCCATCTCATTTTTGACCACATCCAAATTAATTGTTTGAGCAATTAAATGCTACTGGTATAGATTTCAGACCATCTTGTAGGTCAGGCATAGGCAAACTCAGCCCTCTAGATGTTTTGGAACTACAACTCCCATCATCCCTAGCTAACAGGACCAGTGGTCAGGGATGATGGGAATTGTAGTCCCAAAACATCTGGAGGGCCAAGTTTGCCTATGCCTGTTGTAGGTCGTGCCTGCCACATCTTTCACGGAAGCAGCTGCGTTTAGAAAGAGAAGTGAGAAGAGGGTAGGCTGATAAGCACCTTCTGAGAGGACCTCTGTTGGCTAATAAGGGCTTGCATTGCCCACTCTGATGTAAAGCGGTTTCATCCGTGGTCATTGCACCATGTTGGAGCTGGCTGCTTTATGTCCAATTTCACCTTTTTTTGCACTCAGCCTTCAAACTCCAGCACAGAATGTATTGGGTTGACACAGCACAAGCCAGTTTGCTGCACAAGGTTGGAGGAGTAAATGGCAGCTCCACCCTTCCATGGACCGATGCTCACCAGATTGGCAAGTGACTCTCACTCCAATGCTGGTGACATGAGAGGATCCCCTACTGCATCCCAATGACCAAGGGGATGGAGTGACTCCACTATTAAGAAAGGGCTGCCGGCAAGCTTGGGAGTTTTTTTGCAGGGAAGGATGAGGCACGCAGAGTTCTTGCCACTGCATGCCACTCATGGGCTTCTGCCGCCTGAGGTGGCACCTAATCATAGGGCCAACCCTGGATTAGAAGAACCTGTGCATAAGAAGAAACACACACCAATTCCACGTGTCTGAAAAAATGCTCTGAAAATCCACCATGTTTGGCTATCTCTCACTATTCGAGTTAAAAACTTTGAAGGCATTCAGGAGGAAAAATGTGTTGTTGTTTTTTATGGCACATTACTCAAATACACTTAAAACTCTATTCATACAGGAAGAAAGTTACAAAGCAAGTACATGCTTGGCTGCCTATTGCAACAAGAATTTGACAATTCGCATGGAGGGAAAAGGTCTCTGATGTATTCACGGTTTTATATGACCTCCATCTATTTGTTTAAAAAATAATTAGCTCAGCTTAGCTCTTGTAGTGTTGCATTTCCTCTTCTATCTTTAAAGTAGATTTTCCTGTAGTGCTTTCATGAAAGCACAATGAAGGCTTTTGCAAACGATTTGTCTATTACTAACCAGTCTCTAAACTTTTGTTTCCAAGGACTTTTGAAAAGGAGACTAAAGATTCTCCTGGGCTTTGATTTTATAGCAATGGAGAAAACTTGAAACCTTACTCTGGTGGCCAGTTTCCTCATTTTCTCCCTACAACAAAACAACAATAACAACATTAACTGGAGACTGCTCACAAAATGCCATCTGTATAACAAATAGGTGCAACACTTTCGAACTCTGGGAGTTTGTTTTCTAAATTGGCAGGATGTTTTCCTCACTGTAATTTTGAATAACCAGTAATTAGAGAGCATGTACAAATTACTAATAAAACTTTCAAACTTCCAAATATTCTTCCCTGCGGAATCTGGTCCAACCCACACCTCAGCACCCCATTATTGAAAACCAGGTCTGTATTTAAGATGTAAACTAATATGGCTGCGGTCCAAGGATACATGCAGAAGATATATTTGGTGTTTTTCACTACAGCAGGTCAACTAGTGAAGAAAGAAGCCTGTATAATCTTTGAAGACTGTTTCACACATGTTTAGTGATAAACATTTTAAGTCTTCTGACACAACAGCAAGCCACACAATGCAACAAGTAGTTTTGCTGTGTTTTAATATCTTTCATAAACTACCTGTCACAGATTATGCACACACAACCATTTCCCCCAGGCAATCAGAAGGCTGTTATAAAAGGGCCCTCACTGACCTAGGTATCATAAGATAGGGATGCCCAGCAACTTGGATGGCTTTAAAAGAGGATTCGACAAATCCATGGAAAATCCCTATCCATGGCTGGTAGTTGCCTCCATTGTCTAAGACAGCATGCCTCTGAATTCCAGTTGCTCGGAAACAGGAGTCGGGAGAGTGCTGTTGTGCTCAGGTCTTCCTTGTGGGCTTTCTATAAGCATTTGGTTGGCCACTGTGAGAATAGAATGTTAGACTCTATGGAATGTTCAGAAGTATCTGTTGGCTCAGTTGGTTACAACATGGAGCTGATAACACCAAGGTCAGAGGTTCGATCCTCATATGAGCCACCTGCACGTTGGACCAGATGACCCTCAGGCTCCCTTCCAACTCTACAATTCTATGATTCTATAACTCAATGAGCCATTGGCCTGATCCACTAAACTAGGGCTTTTTCTTGTGCCTATCCCAATCGCTTTGCCTTCTGCAAGGGAAATGTTACGGCAGTCTCTAACCTTTTCTTCTGCAGAGAGGAAAACAACTGGGAAGCAATTTTTAGAAGACAAATATCAGATGGGGGGGAAGTAAAGCAACACCTCCCTTCACTCACTGCTACTCTTCTGCTGCCTACAGTATAGTAGCTTTTATGGGAGGATTAAAAAAAAAAACTGAGGAAAATACAAGTGGAATCCCATGTCGTACGTATCTAGTTTTGTCCTTAAGTTAAGGTTACCAGATTTTTTTCAATAAATCCGGGGACACTTTTCAACTTCAATGGATTGTGTATGAGGACTGATTCGTAAATCCGGGGACTGTCCCTGGGAGACGGGGATGTCTGGTAATCTTACCTTAAAGGTAAAGGTAAAGGGACCCCTGACCATTAGGTCCAGTCATGACCGACTCTGGGGTTGCGGCGCTCATCTCGCTTTATTGGCTGAGGGAGCCGGTGTACGGCTTCAGGGTCATGTGGCCAGCATGACTAAGTCACCCCTGGCGAACCAGAGCAGCGCACAGAAATGCCGTTTACCTTCCCGCCGGAGCAGTACCTATTTATCTACTTCTACTTTGATGTGCTTTCAAACTGCTAGGTGGGCAGGAGCTGGGACTGAGCAATGGGAGCTCACCCTGTTATGGGGATTTAAACCGTCGACCTTCTGATCGGCAAGCCCTAGGCTCTGAGGTTTAGACCACAGCGCCACCCACGTCCCTTTTGCCCTTAGGTCCCATCAATTTCAACAAGGACATTTAGCTAGGGTAACCAATCTAGTACCCTCCAGATTTTTCTTGGACTACAACTCCCATCAGCCCCAGCAAGCATGGTCAATGGTCAGGAATGGCGGGAGTTGTAGTCTAATTGGCTACCCCTGGGTTGCCTTGTACTTCAGTCTCCCCCGTTGAAGCCAATGAGACAAAAAAGTACTTAACCCAAGAGGAAAGAGGTCATTTCACACCATCGCCTTTCTTCTCTTCTCCCTGAGTCTTATTTACTCTCTTTGTAGGGTTGTCAAGACCAGCTATCTCCTAAGCCCAAAGCTGGCTTTCTTTGCACAAGCCTAGGCCATGACGTGCAAAGAACCTACATCAAGATCCGTTCATCAAATGGTTGGAATTGATCCAACAGTTTTCAAAGAGGAATCACAAAAGACATTGCTGAGATGAAACAAAGAGGAGAGGAAATGAGAGACTGCCTTACCAGTCTAACACTGCTCAAGATTCGATTGCATGTGCAAGACAAGGAAACCTTACATTTAATTTTGCCATGCAACTTTTGCGTATGTTTTTGCACCCCAGCTCCCCAGATTACCATATAATTGTTCACATGAGGAATTAAGCAGTGTCTGGTAAGGTAGTCACGAAAATTTTAAGCTGTCATTAAAAATGAGTGTAATTAGGACAAACTGTATGAAAATGCTTTAAAACAGGGACCCAGGTGAATTTAAAAAATTAAGGGTTATATTGTGTATTATCCTCTTGAAGGGCAGGGATTTGTAATGCACGTGTTTCCCTTTAATGGTAAGGTAAGCTGCATACATAAATCTCCATGCAATGAGATGAAATATGGCAGCTGGAGGAGAAGGATGGCCAAGGCTGGAGAAAGAACTGTGAGTGGAGGGGTTGCGTTTTTCCATTACTGGGACTCCCTGGGAAACTCAACAAAGCTACTGTACCTGGAACTGGTTGTGGAGAGTGCAGCTGACTGCTTAATAGGCCACAGCAGCCTGAGGATGGTCCATTCACCATGGGCCTGCCCATAGAAAGCAGGTCTAGAATGAGAGACAAGACTGATGATGTCAACAGCATCCCTTCCCTTTTTGAGACTTTTGTGGGTAAGCTGAGAACTTGTTTGGACCTTGGATAAAAGCCAGGGTGGATGCACGGAGTCCTGGGTGAGAACTGGAAGGGTGTATTCAAAGGCAAAATAATTCATATTGGTTTATATATGCATTTTTATTTTATTTTTGTATGTCAACTGTGAATTTTTGTAATAGTTGTAGTTCAAGCTGTCTGTTGTTGCTTTATTCTTCTGTATACTGTTTAGAGGTCTTTCAGCAGTATCAGTATAGAAATGGTGTTAATAATAATGATGATGATGATAATATTCACGCTCTTTAAAAGTGCAGGATTTTTGCATTTAAAACCGTTTAAATTGTCACCCCTTTTTTCCTTATAAAATTAAATAGCAACTAATGCGGAGCTTCACAAATTTCTGAGGGAATTGACTTCTTGATGGGCATATAAAGTTGTCACTGACCTCAACCAAAATTCTTAGGACAATATTCTTATTATTAATTAACTATACCCCACCCTTCTGACTGAGTTGCTCCAACCACTGGGGGTGGTTTCCAACATAATAAAAACACAGCGAAACTTCAAACATTAAAAACTTCCTGAAATAATGAAATATAGTCAAGAAATATCTTTATATAATCCATATTTATGATAGTCATCATGAATAGGAATGATAAAATGCAAAAAAGACTTAAGGAATACTCTTCTCCTCTGGAATCATCTTATTAAATGCAGAAGTTCTTAATTGGCAAAGAAGGTGCACTCTGTACATGCCCATTGTGCTTCATTGCTGAGTCTCATCGTTCCTCATTCAACTTTTCACACTTATACCTCATAAAGTCTCTTCCAACCATAGGCCATTTTGGATCCCCTTTCAACCCCTTGGACTTCATTCACCCTCTGCACAGGTCCAGGGGTCAGTATGGGGTCACTTGGGGGAATGCTGATCTGGTGTATCAGCACAACGTCAGTTTTATAAGGAAGCAGGCAGGTTGGCAAAAACGTATAGGATTGCCATTTAAGGCACCTTGGAGCTAAGATCCTTAGGTTATTCTCTTGGCTTTGATGGATCATAACCACTAAGTCAAGCAGTGAAAATAGTTCTGATTTTCAAGGTGATGTAATTTTAGTTGGTCACTTGACTGCTGATTGCTGCAATCTACAAAATGGCTTACTTACTTGAACAGTCTTATCCTACTGTGCTTAGAGATGAAGAAATCTAATCCTTAAATTTTTTTGTGTGTGTGTAAAATCATGGTTTTGTTAACAAACTATGCAAAGCCCACATCCAACCATCTTGGGCTTGCTAACAATGCCGTAAAACAGCAATTATAATAATATACTGTATTTTTCTTATAATGTGTTTTTTTTCTGAAGCAAAATAAATAGATTAAGGTAAATAAGAGAGATATGTTCAGGGGCAATACATTCTCAGTTTATTAACTAGCACCTGAACAAAACGCACTCCTCCACACACACACCCCTGTGCCAAGTGAAAAGGGGCATTTATGAATTTCCAAGCAAGGTAATGAGTGCCAGATTTATTTCTTGATAAGTACCTGTGGATTTGGTTGTATTGCTTGTTAACAGATGCAAGTGGGCAATATAACTATTACATCAGGCAATAACAGAAGAAAGCCAGTCAGTTTCTAAGCAACAGCTCAGCATTGGCCCCTTGTCAACACAGCTCTAAGATTTTCTCCGATAGTGTAAAATGAAGAGAAGTTGGACAGCAGTCTCTAATTTCCAGGAAAAGAACAAAGCATGAAACTGGTGATTTACAAAATCATATTTTTGGAGATTTCTTACAAAATCCATGAAGCTAAAACTGAAAACTGTCAAACATTTCACTTCAGGAGCTGCTGAAACTTTTCCATTGTTCGGCAGTTAATCAGGCTGCTCTATCGCTTAGCAATTTGCTTATTACAAAATAGTAGCTTAACACTAGAAGCTTGACTGCTCTTCCATCTTTGTGAACTTCACTTTCTTTAAAAAAACACACAAAGCAAAACAAAGCTTCTGCATAAGTACCAGTGCAGTAATTTTCAAATGTTGGTCCTTCAGAGAACTCTTTCACACTGACATTGTCTCCTAAGGAACCCCTTTAGGTCTGCACTTTCCTGAGGATTCCAGGGCATGTTCTTGAGGCTAGCATCACCCCATGGCACCCTTGAGGTCTTCCGCTCCTGTCTGTAAGATCCAACCCCATTGGCTGTCCCATTCATCATGAAGTGGTGAGCGGGCTTACCTCTTCCCCCCCTAAAAAGTCTATAGAGCTGAAGGAGGACGTTAGAAGAGTGACACACTTTCCCACTTCCTCTTTAAGCTGTGTGTTCTTTTCAGGGCTCAGACTGGCAGCTGAGCAGAAAGCAGAGGGGCAAAAAGTGGAAAGGAAAGAGGAGCATGTAGCACCTTACTTTCTCCTCAGTCTTTGCTCCTTTTCCCTCCCTGGACTCTCCCAGATTGCAAATGCAGACACTCCAAGTATAACGATGATGATGATGATGATGATGATGATGATGATGATGATGATGATGATTTATTTATTTATACCCCACCCATCTGGCTGGGTTTCCTCAGCCACTCTGGTCGGCTTCCAACAAAATATTAAAATACAATAGTCCTTCAGATATTAAAAGCTTCCCTAAACAGGGCTGCCTTCACATGTCTTCTAAAAATCTGGTCTTTGTTTTTTCCTTTGACATCTGGTGGGAGGGTGTTCGACTGGGTGGGTGCCACTACCGAGAAGGCCCTCTGCCTGGTTCCCTGTAACTTGGATTCTCACAGTGAGGGAACCGTCAGAAGGCCCTTGGCACTAGACCTCAGTGTCCAGGCAGAACGATGGGGCTGGAGATGCTCCTTCAGGTATACTGAGCCGAGGTCGTTTAGGGCTTTAAAGGTCAGCACCAACACTTTGAATTATGCTCGGAAACGTACTGGGAGCCAATGTAGGTCTTTCAAGATGAGTGTTTCAAGACCAGTCTGCAGGCAGATAGGGTCTCTATCTGTGTACACATTTGGGGACACTGGGGAAAAAACTTCACCAACCTTTTGTCTCAAAGTACATAAAGCTTGTATAATAGGGACTGTTCTTTCAAAGCCAGGTAGAAACCTTTTTTTATTCTCACAGCCCCTTTAAATTGAGTGACTAATAAATACAGTAAATAAATACATAAATAAACACTCAAGACACATAGCTCATTAGTGGTGCTTGCTGCTGCAATGCCACGCGCCCATTTCATGGGTTCACTGAATACCCATTGGTCATATAAACATTGCTTTCTGTACTAATGTGACACGCATTATACTGTTGGTTACAAATAATAAGAGACCCAAAGAGTAGGGGGACCAGCACTTTTTGTTTTATTGTTCTGTTCAATTCAGAATGTTGACATTCTCTTTCACCCACAAACAATAGTCAAATCAGCAGTATCAGTCAATGATTTTAATCGCTTTCACATAACTAAATCATTTAAACTAAAATCATTTAAACCCTCCACAAGACTATTGATGGGTTCAATAATATTAGATGCCCTTTAATGGTCTGTCTGGATGCGGGTGGCGCTGTGGGTTAAACCACAGAGCCTAGGACTTGCCGATCAGAAGGTTGGTGGTTCGAATCCCCGCGACGGGGTGAGCTCCCGTTGCTCGGTCCCAGCTCCTGCCAACCTAGCAGTTCGAAAGCACGTCAAAGTGCAAGTAGATCAATAGGTACTGCTCCAGCAGGAAGGTAAACGGCGTTTCCATGCGCTGCTCTGGTTCGCCAGAAGCGGCTTAGTCATGCTGGCCACATGACCCGGAAGCTGTACGCTGGCTCCCTTGGCCAATAAAGCAAGATGAGCGCCGCAACCCCAGAGTCAGTCACGACTGGACCTAATGGTCAGGGGTCCCTTTACCTTTACCTTTAATGGTCCGTCTAACCACAAATCATGTCTCTGCTAGCAGTGAGTAGGATGTGCCACATAGATAACAGACCAGTGGTCCCTTAGCCAATCATATCCCTTTGGCAAACCCACAAGCAGGACCTGAGCACAACAGCCTCTCCGCTCTTGCAGTTTCCAGCAACTGGCATTCAGAAGCACTCTGCAGGGGAGAAGAGAAAAATGTGAATTTAAATGGAATGTAAAATTATAACCAACCCTACATAATAGCTAAAAGCATAACTGTCACTGTGAGGGATTGTGGAAGGCTGTAGGCTCCGCAGAATGTTTGGTCCCAATGTCACTTCATCAGAGCATGATCTCAGCATTCCAGAAATGGGTGTTGGTGAGGCACTAGGGACTAGCAGCATGACCAAACCACAGCAGCTGGGAGTCTGTGTTGTGAGGAGTGACAAAGGAGCAAGGCAATATTTGTTTCCTGGTGAAGAGGGAAGAAGGCTATGGAGATAGATAGAAACTTTACTAAGCCGGGGAGTGGACATAGCAAATGCTTTGACCTCTGTGATGAGTCAGCCCTCCCTAAACCAAGGTTGAAGCTGGAAGATATTGAGCTCTCTTGTGGATTGAAGAGATCCTGAATAGTATCTATAATGTCTTATAGAGGTCTTTCATGGTCACCTTTTTTGTTGTTGGCATCCATCTGTCTGCAGATGTTGTGGCTGCAGAGACCAGTAACTCATAACTGCCTCCCACATTGTTTTTGGTGTGTTGGCAACACCAAAGTGACCTCTCCAGGCAACAAGCCTGGGCAGTGTGTATGGAAGTCCTGGGCTGCCCACATGACAAGACCTCCCTCTTGGCCTTGCTGATGTGGTCCAAAGGAAAGCAAAACAATATGCCTGGCACCAGATTGGCTGCAGGAGTTGCAGGAAGGAGGCGTACAAGGCATGATGCAACTGCCATAGGGACGCCATTAAGGAAGGCTTTACTCTTCAGCCTTTTCTTCTTCTGAAGATGTCCCACAAGGCAGCGAGTAAAGATTCTCTGGATGGAGAATTGCATCACAAAACTCAAAGAGAAGTGCGAATTTTGAAGGATAGCCTTGTTCCATTCCATCACTGTGCCATAAGACAGAACCCTGCATGCTATGAGTTACCGGTTTCTGCAGCCACAGCAGGTGCTGCGATTCTCCAGTCGTTTGACTTTAGCTCATATCATGTGCCATGGTCAGAGAGCACGATCCACCCAATTTTCCCTGAGGTTAAAATGAATTTTGGAGAAACGTACACAACAAATACTTAATGCGCCCTATTCCAAAGATGGAGTGATGTTTGTAAAATAAGTTCTAAAGCCAATGCATTGGGGGAGCGGCGGGGAAATTACTGCCTCAGTAAGTATCAAGCAGGGGTTTACCTGGCTTCGAAAGCCTGATGTGCAGACTGTGTCCTTTGTACATGTTACATCTTCAAATATTCATTATATAAAAAACCCTGCATGCTTTGTAGATACAACCTAAGAGACTTGGCAAGGGGTAAAGATAAAGGACCACCATGTAAGCTTGTAAGCATCAGCTTTGCTATCATTGTCAGTTAATCAAAAGCCACTTGTTTTACTCCAAGCTATGCAAGGAATGCAAAGCAAGCTGGGAGACGGACACATTTACTGGCAAAGCGGTGCACAGCTGTTCAGGTGAGGAGGGCGTCCACTGGTGTGCCACTTGTAAACCCATATGATCCCTGTAACAGGCCCAACGCCGTTGCCGAGCAGCTGCAATCTTTTCATTCTATCCTTTTGCTGAATTCAGATAAAAGCACTTCAGTGTCAACAGATCTAATATCTCCCCCACCCTGCCCCACTTGAGAGGGTCAAATGACATTTCCCCACTAGGGAACAAAAAACAGAGGCTGGCTAGCTTGTGCTGATGGCATCATGCCAAAAAGAATGGAGGGGAATCCTAAGTATCTTGACAAGGGCTCTGATGCCGAAAGAGAAAGGGAGACATGCTTATAGGCACAGAGGAACGGGGAGGGGGGTTGTGATTAGGCAGTTGATAATATTTTACACACAGGAAGTAATGGTTTGTGAATTTTAGGTTTTCCATAGCAGGGGTTTTCCATAGCAGCAAAAGATAACTGCCATTAGCCTGTCCTAGGCAGCTGTGTAGATGTAAGAAGAGCCATGAGTGGTGGAAAACATACTATGCATACAAGAGGTCCCTGGTGTTGCTCATCTGCCTGCAGGGCTTCCATAGTGGGGCTGGGCTTCCGGGAACCACAGAGCTTCATATCTTTCCTTTTGCAACAAAGGAAGGGGGAGGTGCTTGTTTTAGCCCAGGCATAGGCAAACTCTGCCCTCTAGATGTTTTGGGACTACAACTCCCATCATCCCTAGCTAACAGGACCAGTGGTCAGGGATGATGGGGATTGTAGTCCCAAAACTTCTGGAGGGCCGAGTTTGCCTATGCCTGGTTTAGCCTGTGCCCAGGCAGAGAGCTGCCACTGCAAGGGAAGTTGAAAGCAGGGAGAATACGCCATACCAACAGGACCCAAACGTTAACTGAAAATGAATAACATCTGGCGAAGCGACCTTGAGTGCCTCCAGACTGTCACTATTTTGTGGGAGAGATTCACGTGCATGCTGGATATTTAGGTTTGCACAGCTAAAGCGAATGAAATCAGCCTGTCTCTCAGGTGCAACAAATCCGCTTTTAGAGAAAGAAGCTGACTTTTCACAGTTAGGGAAGTGGCTGGGAAATGCATTGAAAAGCATGGGATTAACAAATGAGAAGCCAGGTAAACAACCCACAAGCAAATCAGAACAAATGAGCAATAGAGACCAGGCATAGTCTAACCCTTCTCTGAGCTGTGAGCAAGCAAATCTAGGTGAATGCTCAATAAAAAGAAGGAGCCCCTTACCATAAAAGAGGCATCTTCAGGGTGCACCCAGGCTGTAGTCCTCTACTCCTTTAGCTGGGAGTATGCCCAACTGAACTCTGAGAGGCTCGCTTCCAAATAGACAACCATAGTATAGGATTGCCTTTATGAAGCGAAGACAGAATGATAGGCATTGAATGTCCTTTGGTCACTCACCACTCCCCCCCCCCCTCATCCCATGTCAACAAGCAGACGTGAGGATGAAAAGAGACTCTGGCTGCACATATATCTTAGGGCAGCATAAATATGTATTGCAAATTTTAGGCTCAGCTATAATTAAATGCCATTTGTCAGCTCTGTGCTTGTTTTTCATCTCATTTGAGGGGTTTTTTTTTACCCCCCCTTCTCCTCTCTCTCTCTCTCTCTCTCTCTCTCTCTCTCTCTCTCTCATGAATTAGCTAACAAATATGCCTCTTATTCTACCATAACAAATCATTCCTCAGAATGGTTGCCTCCAAGCAGCATGGAAGAAAGTGACTGGGGGAAGTGACCTTCTGCTGTGAAGTTGTCACATTCCAGCAGATTCCTGAGTGTCAATGACAGGCTGTGTAATAGGGACGCCTGTATTGGTGTGTTGTAGTCATGTTGCTAACTTGTTAATTTATTTAGTGCAGTGGTGCAGAGGAGAAGATCTGGAGAAAGAGCAGTGGCAGTGGGGGAAGAAGAACATCAGCGATTAACAATGTAAATAGTCTGTTTAAACCACACACACAAACACACAGAGACAAAAATCCCACCCTTATCAACACCTCCCACTTTTTGTCGCCACATCTATTTGCCTAAAAAAATGACTATGGTAAACAAATTGTACCCATGCCTCCCCCACCCCTTTTTAATATAAAACTAGCAAATAGCTGCAGTATATGCTTTTGAATTATATTATAAAGCTATAATCATTCTCTTCCCTAATGATGCTAACATGCAGCAGGAATCTTATTGTAACCAGCCCAGCCCACACCAAAATCAGTTTTCATGTGCTCTTTGGGGTCATCCGTGTCCACTGCAGACAAATCAAGATGGGATAAAATTAGCAGGGAATAGCAGGGTGGGTGTGTTTGGAGGAATCTGGATCAGAACCCTAGTAGGGAGTGGTGGAAGTGGAAAATGACCATTGGTGTCCCTTCCAACTCTATGATCCTATGACTCTATGATTATCCAGACCTGGGATCCATGCTTGCAATAAGCACGGTGAAAACTAAAGCTTTGAAAGTAAATTAACAGTTCGATGCGGATTAGGCTGTGGTGCAATGCAAGTTAAAGTTCGTAATTGAGGCTTCTAGGCTGTAGTTTACAAACATAAGGAGAGAAAATAAGACTGATTAGGCATGCAACTTGAATAGCAATTTTGTGTTTTAGTCCTCAGTTTAGGGATTGGGATTTGGAGCTGAACATGGTGAAAATTGGATAATCTAGTATACTGGGAACACAACTATGCCAGACATTATTTGCATTATAGGAGACAATGGTCCAATACTAACAATCAGCTTATGAAGCCCTGTTCAGGAGTTATAAAAGTAAGTCTGCAGAGAGGGAGGATGTCGTGTGTAACAGCCCCACCCCATCTGAGATGTTTGCTGGCAGTAGGAGAGATCCACCCTAGCATACTACCCCATTGTGGGTGCAGAAACCCCTCTCGCCCTTGCAGACCCTCCAAGTGTCCCTATTTTCCAGGAATGTAGTGTCCCTATTTTCCAGGAACGTCCCTCATTTAGAGAAGCCCTGACTTCAGTCTACCAGGTCCTATGCAATGTCTAATCACCACACCTGGCCACTAATTTCCTTAATCGGAATAAAAGAAACCGCAACTGGCAGGCAAAAAGCTCCTGTACTAATGTGTCTATAACAATTAGGTGGCACTGTTTTCCTCCTAGCTCAGACACTTCACAAAGTGTCAGAGCCCTCAAGCATCTCAGACAGAAATTCGTATTCCGAGTAGATTTGACTCTACCTGTCAATACTACTGGGTAAACATTGAAAGATTAGGCTAACCCAGCCATTGCCAACTTGGTGTCCTTGAGATGCTTTGAACTACAAATCCCATCAGCCTCTAGCTGGCATACCGGTCTAAAACAACTGGAGAACACGAGGTTGGTGAAGGCTGGGCGAACCTATGAAGCCTAAGTTGGTCCTCAAGAGCTCTAGAGAAAGACTGGGATGCCACAGAGTGGCTACTACTGTTGATTCTAGGTAGCTAGCATTGACTGTCTTGGTCTGTCATGGAGCTGTGATATTTATTATTATTATTGATTGATTGATTGATTGATTGATTGATTGATTAAATTTCTATACTGCCCACCATCCAAGGATCACAGGGCAGCTTACAATATAAAAACACAAAATACATACCATAGTAACAAACAAACAAAAAACAACCCCCCCCCCAGTTTAAAAGGGCACAGATTGTTTAATCAGCCAAAGGCCTGGGAGAAAAGGTATGTTTTACCTGACACCTAAATATATGTAATAAAGGCACCAGGAGAGCATTCAACAAACTAGGAGCCACCACCGAAAAGATCCATTCTCACGTTGCTGCCCTCCAGACCTCTCAATGTTGGAGGCACATGAAGTAGGGCCTCATATGATGATCACAGGGTCTGGGTCAGTTCTTATGGGGAGAGGCAGTCCTTGAGGTATTGCAGTCCTGAGCCGTTTCATGATTAAAATAAGTATGTGTGTGTTCTTGTTTTCATAAAGCAGTTGGTTACTGCTATCAAATTCATATTCACGTTTCGGTAAAGGTGAGAGGTTGACCTTGGGAAAGTAGAAAGCTGTCATATTCTGAATGACAAACTATGAGGCCCTTGCGGTCCCTTAGCTAGTACTAAAGATTTTTCAAAACACAAAGTCAACACCCTTTCTCTTTATGGATTTTGCTATTCCAGCTGTACACATGCACACTTGCATTAAATAAGCCGGGAGTGTTAGGACCCACATCTACCTGAATTAAAGGTCCCCCACTGAAAAGATGAAAAACACACATTTTCATTTCATTTTGGATTAGCATGGCAAACAGCTGGATCTGTTCTTTCGACTGTAGCATTTGGTTCCATTTGTTAGCTTTGTTGCTGATATTTCACCCCTCCTTTATTTACTTAACATAGTTTGACAAGGAATTCTCAGAGAGATAATATATCTCTATAAAAGACTGACTTGGGGAACATATCCTAAGGTTTCAAGAGGACAGAACCAATAACTTATGCTTTGACATTTCTGTCAGACACTAGTCTGGTAATGGCACTCAGTAGAGTTTGTGCTTCTATCCAACAACTTTTGTGGCAAAGATGATCCCACCCCAAATCCCTGGAGGAAGAAAATTATAGGGCAAATCAGGGCAGCCTGGAGAAGTATGAACAAACTAATAAATATTATTGTTATAATAAACTACATTGTTAATCATATGCTTGGGTCTCCACAGTGATATTAGTTTCTCTATGAAGGCCATAAAACTAGACAGACTTGGGTCTGATTTACATGTTGAGTGGGGGGGGGTGCATGTTATAGCCCTCTGGCGATTGTGGTACTTCAAAATGCAGGTGGGAGTGCACATGTTTAAATGCTCCTCCTGCACTTAAAATACTTCCTTCACATGGGAAGCTAGTATGTTACAGAGCAAAGCTATACTTCTTCCTAAGTGATGCTAGGAAGGATTGTGGCTCAGTAGCAGAGCACCTGTTTTGCATCAGAAAGTCCCACATTCAATCCTGGGTGTCTCCAGGTCTCGTCTGAAACCCTGGAGAGCCACTGCTAGTAGAAACAAACATTGCAAGTTCATTTCCAGGCCCAATTTCAAGGTGCTCATGGTAGTGCTTAAAGCTCTACTAAGCTTAAAGCTACGACTAAGGCCCCAAATACCTGAAAGAATGCCTCCTTCCCTACAGACCATCTTGGATGTGAAGATCAGCAGAGGGGGACATCCTGGCAGTTCCACCAGTAGGTTTGGGAGTGTGGGTGGGAAAAAGAGGGAGAGAGAGAGAGAGAGAGAGAGAGAGAGAGAGAGAGAGAGAGAGAGAGAGACAGAACAGAGCATTCTTTGTGGCAGCCTCTAAATTATGGAATTCCATCTCTGTGGAGGTGGTTTTTGTTTCATTGTATGTTGAAGGCAAACCTCACCATATTTACTCTTTACACTGCTTTCCCTTTACACTCTCTAATTTTAGGACCCACTCTTGTGATTGTGATTTCTTTTTAAACTATTTTTTATGTTATATTTGATATTGCTATAACTCACCCTGGAACCTTCTGGTGATGGGTGGGAAATACTAATAGTAAACAACAACACTGAGTTAGATGGACTAATGGTCTGACTCAGTATAAGTACAGCTTTTTTCAGCCGGGGAACTCACTGTTACTCAGTTCCAGCCCCTCTTGGGTGGGCACCTCTTTTTCAAGAAAAATAACACTGAATAAGAAGGTCGTTTCTTTTGTTCCTGTTTTTTTGTTTTTTTTTTGTTTTTTGTTTTTTTAGCTTGGTGTATTTTTCAAGGAGGACCATTCAGCCACTCAGCCCCCCTTCACCCATATTCAGAAGTCATACAGGCCCTGTAAAGGAGTACTATGTGCTTTTTATGAAGATGGTACTGAAGGAAATCATATTTGGTCCGGGGGGGGGTTCTTTATCTTTCTCACTTGTACAGATAAGAAGATGGTAATCTTTGCAATTCCCTGGCACAACATATGCCAATTGCTGAGAGTACAATGTGATTTAAATTAAAAAATAAAAATAAAAAATAACTAGGCAACTTCATGGGAGGTAGGCATGTTAAGCAGCTGTTTGTTTAGAAAGCCATAAAATATGTCCTATTGCCAACAGTGTCTTTGAATATTAGATTACTAGAAACTGGAAATTACTTATATGGCTCTGCAAAATCTCTTACTGTGTTGCACTTCCTCCATACATCATGGTACTGTCTACTATTAGAAATAGGAAAGTAGGCAAGATAGATAGTTGATTGAGTCTGATCCAGCTGGTTTTATATGCCAATTTATGTTTTCTTTTCATTGTAAATAAAGCAATGGTTTTATGATGGAGCAAATTGGCATGCCTGTTCCATTCTATTCCTACCTTTTTTCACTAATTCAGTGAGACTAGCAGTGGAAATCTTACCTAGGATTAGTTTACACTAGTCAGGATGGGGGGACTTAACTACCGGTATATTTTGTGTCAACTCCTTCCTAACTCCTGCCTGCCACTGTATCTATGAGTTCACTCTGCTTGAGAAGTTCTTCCTTAAGGAAAGAAACCCACAAAAAGAGGTGGACTGCAAGATCAAGATGTGACGATTTAAAGAATTCAGGCAAGAAATAAACTAAAAATAATATGTATGTGGCCAGAAAGTTATAAGAAAAATATATTGTTTAAAATTATTGAAAAGAGAATGAGTCAATTATTCAGCCGCCACATATTGTTTCAGGTCCATTACTATGCCAAAAACAGTCCTATACTTTTGGCTTCTGATGAATGAAAACTTTTCCAAGGTGCACCTATATTATAGAACATTTCGTGCCTTTTAAAATCTCTTGCTACCAAAATGCTAGGTTTCTTACTACTGAATGATGCAGAGTATTCAGCACTGAAATATGCAAAAGCCTGAGGATTTACTGATGAGAAAAATGATGAGCCCCACATTTGAAGGAAATGTACTACACTCTCAATTCCTTCTTATGTCCAGAAAGAGACCTGTTACTAAAAAGATCAAAAGACAGTGAAGGTCTAGGAGAGGCCACCCTCAACGGACTAGAGTAGCTTATACAAATAAAGTCAAAGAAACTAGGTCAGTTCTCTCTGGGAAAAAAGGAGGGTTAAGGTTGGACCTCATATTATACAGCATTTATCAGAGGGAATAGGAAAGGAGCGTTGTCAGAAGACTTGCGTCAAATACAAGAAAAAGGGTATGTGTACTAAAAGGGACATGAACTGAAGCCATGGAAGGGTCAATAATAAAAAAAAACTTACTGAAAGCCAGAAAGGTATGTCCCATACGGCCACAAAAAGAAGTCGAATAATAAGGTTTAGTATAAACAGAAAGACAATGGACAATATATATGATCGATAGTTATTTGTGGACTCCGGCAAAACTGAAAAACATAACCTGATTTTATTTCTGGTTAAGACCCGTTGTCTATCTCAAGGGTGAGGAAGCTTAAACCTGAGGGCTGAATGTGGCCCTCCCAGCCTCCCAATCTGGCCCTTGGGGCTATATTGTCAAGCAACACCCCCTACTGCCTCGACATCAAGAATGGTGTGAAGGCTTTTGCCAGGGTGGAAAAGCTTGAACTCTTACCATGCCTCCTGCTTCCCCATACAGAAGGCTAGAGGTTTCGACAATTAGACACATGTTTTAAGAAACAGGGGTATGTGAGTGTGTGTAGAAGCTAGCTTGCTGTGAAATTTTGCATCCCTTGCCCTGCTCACTTTGACATCTGTCCTTGCACAGCACTGGCATATGGCCCCTGCAAAACTGCTCACAAGGGGGTGTGGCCCTCAGGTTAAAAAAGTTTAGCCATTCCTGCTCTATTAATTCCAACATCCTGCCTCCAACAAGGTCCAGGCAGATGCTTCCTGGAAGTCCACAAGGAGAAGAGCATGGAAACTGGTATTCAGAGGGAAGGCTTCATTTCACTCTCATGGTTCACATTCCATACCTCATAACCGTCCTGATCATCCCAGGACATTCCAGAATTACAGAAGAGGAGGAGTAGTAGTTTGGATTTGATATCCTGCTTTATCACTACCCTAAGGAGTCTCAAAGCGGCTAACAATCTCCTTTCCCTTCCTCCCCCACAACACTCTGTGAGGTGAGTGAGGCTGAGAGACTTCAGAGAAGTGTGACTAGCCCAAGGTCACCCAGCAGCTGCATGTGGAGGAGCGGAGATGTGAATCCAGTTCCCCAGATTACGAGTCCACAGCTCTTAACCACTACACCACACTGGCTTCTGATTGGATCCCGGAATGTCCTGTTTTGGCGCTGCGCTTCCATGTGAGCCAACCGGCTCCCGTGAAGGCGCAGCACCAAAAGACGTGTGTCTTTTGTTGCCAAGTCAGCTAACTTGCGCAGCAGCATGGCACTGAAAGATGGACCTCCCAATTTTAATCAGCAGAATGTTGGCGAGTATATTCATTGACATACCTATCTACAAGATCTCCTTGCATGCCGATCTCAGATTATCCTTTGATAAATCCCTTCACCTCTCCATCTGCTCCAACAAATCAGAATGCAAGTGGAGTACATTGGAGTCACCACCCAGTTTATAGCACAGAGATAAAACCCACATGGACAGAATTACATACACTTAATATACATGTAATTCAGTCTCCTCCAGAGACATCACCTTGCCAACAAAGGTCCGTATAGTTAAAGCTATGGTTTTCCCAGTAGTGATGTGAGAGCTGGACCATCAAGAAGGCTGATCGCCGAAGAATTGACGCTTTTGAATCATGGTGCTGGAGGAGACCCTTGAGAGTCCTGTGGACTGCAAGAAGATCAAACGTATCCATTCTTAAGGAGATCAGTCCTGAGTGCTCACTGGAAGGACAGATCATGAAGCTGAGGCTCCAATACTTTGGCCACCTCATGAGAAGAGAAGACTCCCTGGAAAAGACCCTGATGTTGGGAAAGATGGAGGGCACAAGGAGAAGGGGACGACAGAGGACGAGATGGTTGGACAGTGTTCTCGAAGCTACAAACATGAGTCTGACCAAACTGCAGGAGGTAGTGGAAGATAGGAGTGCCTGGCATGCTCTGGTCCATGGGGTCATGAAGAGTCGGACACGACTAAACGACTAAACAACAACAACAACAATTCAGTGGGGGCTGAATGACATGCAGAGTCAACTATTTCTAGTTTTGCACCTATCCTCCTCCCTGCCGAGTTCTGCAAGGCCAACACTGAGACAAAAGAAGAGGAATCTGACAGCGCCATAGAATCACAGAATTGTAGAGTTGTAGGTAGAGTTGGAAGGGATCATGAGGATCATCTAGTCTAGCCCCCTGCCGTGCAGGAATCTTTCACTCCACATGGGGCTCAAACCTACAACCCTGAGATTAAGAGTCTTGCACTCTTCACCCCTAAAGTGTATGTAAGAAGGTAAACTGGTGGGGGCTGGCTGAAATTGGCGGGGCAGTGCTCCATTTGCTCTAATGGACCAACCTCTGCTGATGTAATTACTGATTACTGATGTAACTCATTACTCTACTTAAATTGTTTGCTGTTAAGCAGCAGCAGCAAATGAAAGGAACCAGACACTTTGACACGTGATGAAAAGCACTGTGTTGAGACTTTGTCTGCAAAATGCAGCATTTGTTTCCCAAACTGAGACTTATATACACGTGCATACACACACACACACACACACAGAGAGAGAGAGAGAGAGAGAGAGAGAGAGAGAGAGAGAGAGAGAGAGAGAGATCTGCAAGAATTATCAATATTTACAGGTTTTGATTCTGTCTTTTTTATATATAAAAAAGAATACAAGAAGAGGAACGGGGTGGGGAGAAAAGCTCTGTGATGTTAAAATACATTTAAAACCCCCTTTACTTCTAAAAACATCTGAATGTTAACTACCGTTCCGTGCGACTACAAGTGTGACATCTGCGACATACTGCTTTAAACTCAGATCACACCAATAGTTTCTTTGTTCTCTATATCTAGGATGCAAACTAGTCACAGGGAAAAGAATAGATTGATCTAACAGCCTGAGGCAATAAGAATTTAAAAGCGGAGATGATTCAACAAACTGCAGAATAAGGGGATTTTTTAAACATATTTTCTCATATTCTCTCAAAGGAAGAGGCCGTCACCTTGTCTCTGAAAGCATCCCATTTATTTAAGTGGATAGAAGCTCAAAAGATCACATTATTTTGTATCAATTCAGGATAAATACCATTTTCTCTGTTTTCTCCTCCCACTTTGACAACCAACGGTCTGACTTGGGATAAAGCAGATTATAATAAATAAGGCAATTTTTAGACCAGTTCTAAATTGCTTTATTTCTCGCAATCTGCCTTATACCAAGTCAGATCATTGATCCAACCCGCCCACTATGATCATTTCCAGGGCTCTAAGCAGAGCAGCAGGTCTCTTAAGCACATTGTCAGGGCTGGCCTGTGGTGAACAGTCTGAGGTAGATGAAAACAGAAGGTCGGGTCAAAGAGCAAATTGGGACTGAAGGATATGCCAAGAAGCAACATTAAGGAGCCAGCCAGGAGCCAGGTCTGAAAGACAGCTAAATGACTCAGAACATGACAGCACTGAACGAGACCTTGTGGCTCAAGTAAGTCCTCTTATATTCCAGGAGGATCCAATCATCAGCCTTCAGCAACACGGCACACAGGGCAGAGGCACACAAACCCCAAAGTTCCCAGTTTAAGCCCAGCAGCCCCTAACACCAATGCCTCCAGCTTCAATGAGTTGGGGGCCATTCTTTCTGCCCCATGGCCAAGCAGTCCCATCAGGTTCAATGGGCTCCTGCCACCACTGAAGTAGAGCACATAGCTCCTCTACCCGAAAGCCAATTGTTGATTTTTTTGGTTATGAATTTAATGTTGTGTTTCAGTGCTTTCCAGTAGGCTTTCGGCTGAATTCCCCAGGGTTCCATTATGACAACAGCAATCATCAGTCACAAATGGATCAGTCTGTATCTCAGTTGGCCTTGCTGTATCCAGAAGCAGCTTCTTGCACAATATAGTACAACGATGGGCACATTATAGGTGTTTAATTGATACAGCAGTACTAAAAACACAACTGTCAATGACATTTCCCGCTTCTTCTCTTGGGTATTAATACTATAAGGGCCTCTCATTGCCATCACATCTGAGCACTGTAGGGGGAAAAGATGACATTGTAGATCCATTTTCAGGGAGAAAACATCCCATTCATATAAAGTTCATCAAATCAAATTGTTTTTGTCACTATGCATACCCTTAATCAACTTCAGGAAGTGTGCTTATATATTTACAGCAGTTGTTGATGCTGTTTAAAAAGCAATAAACCCCTCATTTTTTTTTGACGATTATCTTGAAGTTTTAAATGTCTCTGTGTTTATCATGATTTTACACCACCCCAATGGCCTCAATAATGCCTGTCCCCTGAGAGAAGTGACCAGAAGCCTACTCACACAGGGGATCTTGAGGGTAAGACCCTGTGCATATGGTTGCCTTTTGCCCCTGCCTCCAATTTCCCTGGGTGTGTGGCTCCTAACTCCATCCCTCTAGCAAAGAAGTTGAGGGGTCTAGTCTTTGGATTCTCAGTTTGACTTGTAAAAAGCAATGTGTGACTACTGGGCTCATTGGGGAAGGGCGGAGAGGAGAAAAAACTGGGTTAGTTCTGACAGAAGCGAGCAGAGGGCATCTCAACCATTGCTATGAATCACAGGACCTACAAGCCTCTACTAGCATTGCCTTTAACTTCTCTGGATTCAGCTTCAGACTGTGAGGCCTCATCTGCCTAGAGGTCCTTTATTAAATTTTCTATATGAAAGCCATTTGTGATCACAAGTCCAACCATATCGTCAAAGTCCACTTTGTGTAGCTGACAGTGCATTGTGCTTTATTCTGCACAGTCCCTATTAGCTTCTTAAAGTCCCAAGCACCTTGTAATGCTTTCTTTCACTTCCACATTAATGCAACAAGAATAGGAAGCTGAGACATGGCGTCAGATGTCCCCAAATTATAAAGCATTAGACAGCTCTGTATTTCACTCTGAGCTGCTCTGCGCCAAGTTATCAATGGCTTCAGAAAGTGGGCTAAAATCTTCATGGCAATATCTGAGCATCCCACAGCTGGGCTTGACGGTATCAAAATGAAGGCTGTTAGAGTCAAGTGCAATAAGCAATGAACAGGCCCCATGTAGGCTTGAAACGATAGATACATCATTGCAGCAGAAGCTTCAGCGCCGATCTTGCATTTAAAAATAGATTGACATTTATCCAGGAGGCACACTTGTAATTTTGTAACTACAGCATTTTCTATTAAATTTGATAAGAGAAAGAAGATTGGATCTTGGTCAAATATCTGAGAATTCATCTCATAGCAGGGGAGACTCACTTGAGAGCAAAGGGAGAAAACAACTGCAGGTTTAACAACACTCAGCTGCGGATTAAACCTGGCCTTTAAAGACTTAAGGCTAGGCACCACCAGGGTGTATTGACATGATCTACCACAACTTACACCAACAGATGAATGTCTTGAGATAAAGCTTCAGCTCTGTTGTGCCGGTGGCAAATGGAAACGTAAAGGAATGGTTCTCTTGCTATGTCTTAAGTATTGCTCCCTTACAGGCAAGTAATGAAATCTCCTCACTTTTCTGCATAGATGAAATTGGTAGGTACTTATTTATTAAATTTCTATACTGCCCTTCATCCAAGGATCACAGGACAGTTCACAAGGTAAATATCCCATGGAGGTTCATTGTCACAGAGGGAAAAGATAGTGGGCAGGTTGTAGGAATTATTATTATTATTATTATTATTATTATTATTATTTTTATTTGTATTTAAAATGCATACCCTGCTTTTCATCTCATCTGGGTCTCAAAGCAATTTGCAAAGAAAACGTATGAAACATCAGAGCATCATTCGTGGCGCAAAGACCTCCTAAAATAAAACATTTTAACCAGGTGTCTGAAACGGTGCCTGTCTGGTTTCTAATGGGAGAGAGGTCATAGAATCTTAAAGTTGGAAGGGTCCCCAAAGGTCATCTATTCCAACCCCCTGCAATGCAGGACTCTCAGCTAAAGCATCCATGACAGATGGCTACCCAACCTCTGCTTAAAAAGCTCCAAGGAAGGAGAGTCCACTACCTCTCGTGGGAGTCTGTTCCACTGCTGAGCAGCTCTTACTGTCAGAATGCTTTTCCGAATGTTCAGTTGGAATCTCCTTTCTTGCAACTAGAAGCCATTGGTTCGAGTCCTACTCTCCAGAGCAGGAGAAAACAAGCACGCTCCCTCCTCCATGCGACAGCCCTTAAGATATCTGAAGTGTAGTAATCCTTAGAGAACAAGGTGTGCTGACTATACTGAGCATCTTCTGGCACTGTAGACTGATGAGGTTAGGTAAAAGAAAGATCCAGGGTGCAAAGTTAGCAAGATATCCATGATCTGACTGTATCATCAGATTGCCATGGTCCAACTAGGGCAGGCTGAGGCAGAAAGAATTCTGCTTCATTGGCTGAATGCACTGGCAATTTAAGAAGGAGGCAGGGCTAGCTTATTTGACTCCTATTACTCAGCTCACACATTCTCCAGTGTCAAAATAAAAAATTCCTTCCAGTAGCACCTTAAAGACCAACTAAGTTAGTTCTTGGTATGAGCTTTCGTGTGCATGCACACTTCTTCAGATACACTGAAATAGAAGTTGCCAGATCCTTCTATATAGTGAGAAGGTGGGGAGGGGTGTTACTCAGAAGGATGGTGGGAATGGGAGATAGGCAGATAGCTGGGAGAGCCTGTTATTATTAACAGGAGAGTCAACAGGCTCTCCCAGCTATCTGCCTATCTCCCATTCCCACCATCCTTCTGAGTAACACCCCTCCCCACCTTCTCACTATATAGAAGGATCTGGCAACTTCTATTTCAGTGTATCTGAAGAAGTGTGCATGCACACGAAAGCTCATACCAAGAACTAACTTAGTTGGTCTTTAAGGTGCTACTGGAAGGAATTTTTTATTTTGACTATGGCAGACCAACACGGCTACCTATCTACTACATTCTCCAGTGTGTGAGAGGGATGTCATCTGAGCCTTTCCGTTGTGTCTCTTGATTTGTTGGTAGGACTATACATTCCCCAATGTCTTAGCTCAGGCAGTAGGTTTCTTTCCATCAGGTAGGAGAAACTTGGCAGAGAGATGGGTTATCAGAGTCATGTTTGCAACCAGGTGGGCATACGCCTGTCAGGGCCATCCAAACAACGACAACACCAGGAACCCAAATCCCATACAGCATTTATTTATTTTTAAGTAGAGACAGAAGAAGAGCCTCTCACGGAAACCACTGAAGACCAAATCCAGGTGTCATTGCCAGGTCTTCTGAACTTCTTGTTGTTGTTGATGATGATGTTAATCTTTTATTTAAACTCTCAAACTTTAAACGCTCTCATAAATGTTTCATGTTCAGTTAGTTTTCAATGAAGCGCCCGCTTTGCAAAGCACAGCAGGGGGAGGAGCAGGGAGAGGAAAGGAAGAAAGAGATTTCATATTCAGCTCTCACCGCTTGAATGAACCCCCTTGTTAGGCAGAGATCGTCTTGGGTTTAGCCTCACTGGAGACGCAGCTGGATTTACACCCCTGCACTAAACAAAGTGATGTCCTGCATGCCGCATTAAAATATTCCTAATCCAAATGAAAATTGTGAATTATTTGAAGTTGAGGACCTGGCAGAAGTAGAAAGAAAGCAGATGAAAGCATGATGGGTGGTGACCTGGGCAGGATTAACTCCTGGTATGTGCACTGTTGAGAACAGGGAAAATGCAAGGGCACCCTGAACCTGTAAGTAGTAGGAGGCAAAACCAACAGAGAGACTGAAGAGCGGCAATAAGCAATGAACATAAGTAGATGAATCAGACAGGCTGGGCTGATGCCGTTGAGTCATGAGATCTTCAGGCAAGTCGGCCAGTTTCTCTGCTCTGTGTAATGAGGGGACTCAGCCTGGACCAGCCCCCCTGTGGCAGAAAGCCATAGTTATCTTCTCAGTCCAATGCAATTCCATCAATTCATTTCATTTTGAACTATTATTAACAAGACTTCCTGGGCATCAGCGAGAAACCGCCGACTTTTCCTTATAGAGCAATAACACCCTGCTGCTGGGTTCTTACTTAGCTGAATGCTCGGAACAGCTGTGTAAAACAGTTGTTAATAAGCTTTTTAACCCTGACCTTTTAAAATCAATGATCTACCTATGGTTTTACTTTCTAAGAAGGGGGTTCCATTTCCAAGTGATAAAACTATTCTCCACCCTTTACAGTGTTATGATCTTTCTTGCCGATGCTGGATATATGAGCCCATCAAACCATTAGTAGGTATAAAAGTGTATTACGGTATAGCAGTCATGGATACATTTGCTTTAGAGTCAATAAAAAGGAAACAATTTATAAAGAGATTTACACTCATTAGAGAATATCAATACACTGTTTCGCCCAACACTTCAGCAGTATTAAGGAAGCTGTTTCGTCATTATTACAAGAAGATCTGAGCGTTCTCGTGAAGGGGCAACTCAGAGCAGACACCCCATTGGCTAGACAGGGTATATTATTCATGCTGTGGGCATTATTCATGCTGTAAGAATTTTTGCTCAAAGAATTGCAGGAGTTCTCCAAAGCAGAGATTTGGTTGAGTTCTAAAAACAATTGAAATGTATACAATTTTTATGATTGTGGCAGGTACAAAAAATCTTCACAAATATGTGCTAGCTATACATAAATCTGCCATATGGGTGCTGCTAAAATTGGTCAACAGCAGAAGCTATACTATCAGTCTTAATGGGGAGGGCCATAGCTCAGAAGCAGACCAGCCACCTTGCATGCAGAATTTCCTAGGTTAAATCCTTGGCATCTCAAGGTAGGGCTGGGAAAAGTCACTACTTGAAACCCTGGAAAGCTGCTGCCTATCAGTAGACAATATTGGGCTAGGTGGACCAATGGCCTGGTTCAGTATAAGGATGCTTTCTATATTCCTGATGTTGGGAAGTGTTTTATTGACGCAGGCCATATCATGGAGAGTCTCCACACCTCTCAAAATGTGGTGTACAGGGCCTGATCACCAAACATTGCTGCAAGGAATTTGAATCATAGAATCGTACCACTTGGAGAAACCCCAAGTACAACTTCCCTGCAAGGCTGGAAACTCAACTTGTGGATCCCCATCCAAGTTAAAACCATACCTTACCCTGCTTAGCTTTGCAAATGTGCTAGCAGTTTTATTGTTGCACCACTAGGATTGTCATTGAGCATATGGATTCCATTTTCAGTGGCATCCCCAATGGAAAATATCTGTGTGCGGATTAAGTCATGCCAACAGTTTCAATAAAGAAACTCGCATTAGGCATTTGCTTTGGCTTTTCAAAGTGAGACTGGATAAAATGCTAAGTACCATATAAACTGAAGAAGACCTTGTGGAAAGGGAGGGCAACACATGAGTCAGTTCTCCTCCTCCTGGGTGATGTTGCTATATGCAAAGGGGACTTTTCAACATCCTTGTGTGACAAGCTGTCTTCTAATAAACTTGATGCATGGAATGGTTCTCTGGCATGCAAATGCTCAGGCCCATCTGTTAGGGTGAAACAGTGCCCACTCAGAATGAGGCACACATATCAGGAGGGAATAGGGGAATGTTAGTTACATAAAAGCATAGGTTGAAGAGGACACAGAATGAAATTAAGGAACCTTAAGAAACCTCTCCTTCCTTCCAGCTTCCTAGCGTTGTCAAATTAGGAACATAAATATCACCAGTGGTTTCTTCAACACCTGCTCTAGATCTAGTTGCAAGTTCAGATCACAGTTTGCATTAACTCTCTAAAGCAGGGGTAGGCAACCTAAGGTCTGTGGGCCGGATGCGGCCCAATCGCCTTCTCAATCCAGCCCGCAGATGGTCCAAGAATAAGCGTATTTTTACATGAGTAGAATGTGTCCTTTTATTTAAAATGCATCTCTGGGTTATTTGTGGGGCATAGGAATTCGTTCATTTCCCCCCCAAAAAAATATAGTCCGGCCCCCCACATGGTCTGAAGGATGGTGGACCGACCCCCGGCTGAAAAAGGTTGCTGACCCCTGCTTTAAAGTTACCCCCCTATCAAACAAGAGAGCTCTTTGTCATTTAGGCTTCACTTAGCCTGAACATGTAAGGAATTATGTATCCAACTTAACACACACACCTACCTTATCACGGTGCAACATCATGTCTGATGCTGGGGTATATTGTTGTGTTTATAAAAGAAAACATCCCATATTTATATGGTAGCAGTTCAGTCCTTGGCATGTCTACTCAGACATAAATACTACCAAATTAAATTATATTTACTCCCAGGAAAGTGTGTATAGGATTGCCACCCAAGTTATACATAATTGGTTCAATCTAGACTTGGCCATACTTAGAGTAAGATCACTGAAATCAATTGTTAGTTGTGAATTATTACCAATTTAAGCCCCTCGTAAATGTGGACCCAGCCTATATATTTCATGTTCTTGGGTTTGATAAGCATGCTTTCAAGTAAGCTTTGGCTTGATAAGTATGTGTTTTGCAATGACTTCAAAATATCCCCAAACTTTTCAGTTGATCCAGAGTGAGCTCAGCTCATGAGTAATGGCCTCCTGTTCACTAAAGGCGTGCAATACCAGAGAACCAAGAAAATAGGTGTGGCTAAAGAGCGTCACATGAATGGCTGTTTTCACACTATATCTTTAAAGCACATTTCCCCCTCAAAGGATTATGGGCACTGTAGTTTACCCCTCACAGTTATAATTTCCAGCAACTCTTAACAAACTACCATGCCCAGAATTCTTTGAGGGCGAGGGGGCAGTGAAATATGCTTCAAATATGCTTTAAAGGTATACTGTGTACACAGCTAACAACAGAGAAATGTGGAACGTGAGAAAGACTTGGGGAAGGGCAGTAGATCAGTGATGGAGCATATATAAGGCTGCTTGCTGTGTTCCTAAACGTCAGAGCTTGTTCTAATCACTGTCTGATAAATGGATCAAGAGAAAGAGGAGAATAAGAATCACCTCAGTTACACAAGGCACCATCTGCTGCATTCCCACAAAGGTCCTGTTCCTTCTCAAAGGGACCCTTGGGGGCTTGAAAAGAAAGAAGATACCAGGAACCGTGGGGAAATCAGAACCAACACTAGGAATGACTGCACACTTGTGTCGCCACACTGTAGTAACTGTATTAATTTTAGAGACGTTTCCTTACAAAAACATGGGGATGGGAGTTGGGAGATGATCCCTAGGGCTGGGTGTGAGTGGGTGGAGCCTGCCTGGCTGAGAGGGTTCCAGAAGGAAACTAGCATTTGTTGTAAAGTTACTTAATAAGGCCACTATGTTATCTCTTGCTTTAAGATATTGACCCTTAACTGGTGTTAAGGGTGTCAGAAATGGGGGCAGCTGAGTATTGTGGGCAAGAAGGGCCTCAACCCAAAAACTGCAGCCTGGTCTCAGTCTAGCAGCAGAAACACCAGCTTCTACAGCACTAAGGTAACTATGGAGCTTTTACAACCCCCATCCAGCCTGCAAATGCATGGGAATGTTGCAGAAAATGGGAGAAAATTCAGGAACTCCGAGAGCCACAGGGACTGAAGGGAAACCCGATAAAATAAAAATAATACTGTTGTGTTTGGTGGGAGAGTAAGCATTGAAGGTTTACTATAACTTCTGGTTTGCAGAAGGAGAAGACACAAATTTCAGTGCAGTAATGTAAAAAATTGAGTTGTGTTTATCCCCCCCCCCCCCAAGAGAGAATATGATAGATTTACAGGCATTCAGGGAATGGGTGAAAGTAACGCATAATACACTGCAGAGCTAAAACCCCTTGGGCCTTTGGAAGTCTCTGATCAGAAACAGGATTATTTGTGGCTTTAGGGAGAACGCAATATGAGAAAGGCTGCCGTGTGGAGAACATCTTGCACTTGAAAGCACTCTCGAGACATGTGGAACCACAGAGATGGTGAGGGCCTAAGCAGAAGAACTGAGGTCAGCTGTCCATGCCCTAAGCAAGCAGCCACAGGGACAGGAGAAGCTAAATGAAAGAGTGCAGCAGCTTCTTAACAAAGCTCCTGAGGTGAGAAATAGGCTTACTGTGGTCAGAAACTGTGTGCTGCCTCTGGGAAGGGTTGCTGCAAGCAAAACCACTTTGCAAAACATTGCTGGTCACAAGTGCTGAAACCCTGTTGTGCAGATGCAGCTGAAGATACATGTTTATCAGGGTGGGAATATTGCTTGTTTTAATGCTCCTGTACATTGCCTCAGCTGGTTTCTAGCTCAGGTGCGATTCTGGTATCTCCACTGCAGGATGTGCCATGTATATAATATGACAGGGTAAGAACACAAGAGCATAAAAAGAACCCCACCAAATTAAAGGTTTCTCTGGCCCAGCGTTCTGTTCTTACAGGGATCACCCAGATGCTCAAGGAAAGCTCACAAACAGGGCATGATCACAAGCAGTGAAAGAGAATATGAAAGGAGACGAGGTTATTAATTGCAGCTGCAGAGCCTCTGTTAAGTGCAGGAGCTCTCCATTTCTTCTTGTGGGGCGGGGAGTCTTCAGATTGCAAGTCTAAGCCCATTCAGTTTAGAACAGGGCAGCCTATTTAACCAAGTAGTTTGTGAGAGAAGGTGGGGAAGGGAGCCTTGAAAAAATTGTGAGGCTGTTCCAGTTCTGTTTCCGTTTGCATTCTTAATTTACTAACCTCAGGAATCCTGAAGGAGTAAATATAAAGAACTCAGATTTTGGGGGTGGTAAGAGAGGGGATCAGAACAGGGCAAAACTAATTACTGCTGCACCCTAACTTTTCAACACAAATGTTTACCGCTAAGCATGACATTTGTGTTTCAGCTCATCTAAACTAGGAATCATTTCCATCAGCGGAGCCGGGGGGGGGAGCGTTCCTTGATCTGTGTGCTTGTGAGAGAAGGAGCAGCAGATGTTGAAGCAAAGCGCAAACACCCCTGCCAAGGCTTGCTAAGGATGGGAGTTTATCTAATGTGTAAACAACCACCTGCTGCAAATGAAAAATTGCTCCCCCAGCCACCTGATTAAGACAAACATAACGACGGAGTGAAGCTGAGAGGCAGCTTGATTGGTAATTTCATCAAGACTTCTGAACTGAACATTTATCTAGAAGCAGAACAGTGGGACACGCGCTTGGGAGTGGGAAAACCTTTCTCTCTCTCCCCCTTCCCCCGCTTTCCAACCTGCTTTTTCGCTCAAGAAATAGATTGGTGAAATGACATTTAAGAGACAAAACTTGGAAAAGATTTGAATAGTGAAAATAAACATAATGTTATGAGTTGGGGGGCGTGGAGTGCCAGACCCTTCTAATCCCTGGATCCAGGGGGTGTTAAAATCTAATCAAACCTTCTAATTCCTGGATCTAGCACAAGTTCGGTCACTGGAATAGCCAGGCCAGCCTAGTAATGGCTCACTAAAGATGAGATATTAAGGGAACAAAAGGAGTGGCTCTGTGCCAGAGGGGGAATGGGTGGGCTGCCCTCCCTCAACTGTCTCTTACTTAGGCAGGTAGCTGTGTTGTTCTGACGCAGTCGAAATAAATAAATAATTGTCCAGCAGCACCTTAGAGACCAACTAAGTTTGTTGTGGGTATAAGCTTTCATTTGCATGCACACTTCTTCAGAAGTGGTCTCTAAGGTGCTACTGGACAATTTGTTTTATTGTCTCTTACTTTGAAAGACAAAAGGTCAGAGTGGGAAGCTGAGTTGTGTGAGCTAGAAGCTGCAGGCAGGAAAGGCAGAGACAGAACCATACCTGATTTCTGCTGGAATCCAAGGCTGTGGCTATGGGAGAAGCAAGACCTCTTTGTGGGGTGTTAATGAATCCAAGTAAATGTGTGTGCGCGCACACAAACATTAAAAAAAACAACAACAGGTTATTAGAAGAGTCAAGAGGCCAAGACAATGATGAAACAAAACATGTTTCTGATGGTGAGATTCAGTAATAGGTCAAAAACATCTATCTGGAGGCTATCACAGCAGGGCCCAGGGGTTCAGTTCCTGACCTCATGGCAGCTTGCAGGGAACTTTACATGAAAGTTACCTCCATAGCATTGTTGTTGTTGTTTAGTCGTGTCTGACTCTTCGTGACCCCATGGACCAGAGCACACCAGGCACTCCTGTCTTCCACTGCCTCCTGCAGTTTGGTCAAACTCATGCTGGTAGCTTCGAGAACACTGTCCAACCATCTCGTCCTCTGTCGTCCCCTTCTCCTTGTGTCCTCCATCTTTCCCAATATCAGGGTCTTTTCCAGGGAGTCTTCTCTTCTCATGAGGTGGCCAAAGTATTGGAGTCTCAGCTTCAGGATCTGTCCTTCCAGTGAGCACTCAGGGCTGATTTCCTTAAGAATGGATGCGTTTGATCTTCTTGCAGTCCATGGGACTCTAAAGAGTCTCCTCCAGCACCATAATTCAAAAGCATCAATTCTTCAGCGATCAGCCTTCTTGATGGTCCAGCTCTCACTTCCATACATCACTACTGGGAAAACCATAGCTTTAACTATACGGACCTTTGTCAGCAAGGTGATGTCTCTAGGTTTGTCATTGCCCTCCATAGCATTATGGATAGGCAATTTTCAGCACAATCTGCCACACATCTGGAGCACATCAGAATGTCCATTCATATCCAGACGTAGATGGGAATGTCCGTTGTAGTGTGCAGCCTATTTATAATGACAGATTATTTCAATGTCTGTATGCACAACCGACTTTAAAATTAACGCTTGTAGTTCCCAATACATGTGTAGAATTCTGCTTCCCTGCACAGTTCATGTTCTCTGGAGCAGGGTTTGGGTGTGTAAATTACTTTGCAGTGCCAATCCTGTTTAGGGTTGTAACCCGTTTTTATAGATCACGAGCTAAACAGCAGGTTGAACTAAGATGTTCAAAGCTCAAATCCATTACTCTACCCACTGGACCTCAAAGAGCCTTGAGCAGGTTTATTTGAATGGGTAATGATGGTTTCTGCCTCAAGCCCTTAGAGAGCTTGGCTCTCATACACCACAAATCCTGTAGAACATTTGTCAGTGCACTGCAAGTACAAGAAGTGGGAGCAAGGCCAGGAAACAGTAGGCAAATAAAGATCAATACCAGAATAACCAAGATCAATACAGCAAAACTCACTTTTTAATAATTTGCTCAAAAGTATGTGTTCTGTATGATTTGGCAGGCAAGAAAAGATGGGCTTTTGAGAACAGTTCTGCAACACAACCTCTGCCTGTGCTGTATATTTTGTTCAAACAATTGTCTGGATGTGGTAGTTCTCCGTTACATCTGCTGGGCAAGGGATTTTGTCTTGCAAGCATAAAACCCCTATTTCAGTGTAGGCATTTTGCTTATTTGTTATTTGTTTATTTAACAAAATATACTGCTTGATTGTGACAAAACCTCCATGCAGCTTATAAGTAATGTGAAAATTATCAATAAAAGCAGTTTTAAAAAGGAATAGTTTTTATTTAAAAAAACCCCACAAAGCGTTTTAATTAAAATTAAAAAGAGATGTAAGACGTGTGCCTGGATAGGCTTGCCTAAACAAAAATGTTTTAAGCAGATGCCAAAAATAATACAGCAAAGGAAACTGTCAGTAGGCCAGGGGTTCCAAAGTCTAGGTGCTGCTACACTAAACTAATGATGTCTTACATGGAGCGAGCACTGTGTGGCACCTGTAACACTGCCAGTCTTGCAGATCAAAGAGGTCAAGTGGACACATATTGGGTAAATGGAACCCAGAAGTAAACTGACCCCAAGCTGTTAAGGGCTTTGTATACCAACACTTTGAACTTGGCCTGGTAACAGTTTGCCAAATCATACAGAGCTCTGAACAGAGGTGTTGTATGCTGGCAGGGTCTTGCTCTTTTGCAATAATCCAGTCTTGAAGTAGCTGGTGCCTGAACTATTGTGGTCAAGGTCCTCTGCTCCAGGAAAGGTCGTACCTGTCAAAGCTGGTAAATATTTAAGTACGGCGCACTTATATTTGGTTGGATCATAGTGATGGGAAGGTGGGAAAAAAAGTTGAGAAGTGAAATAAAGCAACTGGAGATCATAGCTTCCTGAGTTAGGGTTAGGATGTATGTAAAGTAGCAGTATACTCAGAGGGAATAAGGGATGGGAGACTGATCCAGAAAACCCCATAAGCCTCTGGGATATAGATACCAATGGAAATCAAATTTCTGCTGAACACAAAGCTTAGTGCATAAAAATTAATCAAGTACTACAATGACTCGCTTTATTCATAATACTTAATGGTCATGTAATAGGCATTTTTATTCAGCAGTTAAAGTTCATAAGTGCAGGTTTTACATGTAGAAAGGTATTATGCTGATGGTTTAATTACACACCTTTTTGCACACCAAAAGGAAATGGATTCTGCAGCTTTCATAATTAAAGAAGGACTTTGGAGGGGAAATGAACTTTACAGTAAGCAGCCTATCACCTGATTTTTATCATGTGTTTTTGTTTTGCGTCGAGCAATTCAAAACCTCATTCTACAAATGTTAAAGCCATAAACGAGAGCCAGGAAGCGCCAGGGGGGTGGTTTGATTGTGATAGCCATTCCAACTGTATTCTTAAGGCTTTACAAAGCAACTATAAACGTGTAGCATGGGTCTCATGCATGATCAGATGGATTCCCAAAGAATTATGTCCATTAAGATTGGGCCTGCCTTTACTCTGAAAGTGGGTGGGCAAAAATGAGCTGGGGGGGAAATTAACTGGACATTTCATGCATAAGATCATTCCAATTAAAATATTAAGCAGCCTATATTATGGCAGGGCTACTCAGAGGTCTGGGAAAATGTCCCACACTTCCACAGAAGGCTGAGAGGAAAGCTGTCTAATACCCCAGTCAGGGAACTAGAGAAGAATGGCATTGTCTCTCTAAAAACAAGAACAGAAGAGTAACAGGAAACTCCTGAGTCCACTCAGATACAACAAAGTCTAGTGCCACCTAGTGACTAGAGTTTAGAATCACACTATCCACACATCTGTCCCATTTTATTTAAAGAAGCAACAAATAATCAGTCCTATTGAAACATATATTATTTCAAGATAGAATTAATCTCAGAAGCTTCCAAATAACTTGAGTGAGGGTTCATTTGGTTGGCATCTGTCTGCCTTGGGAGACAGTGGAAGAGTGCACCTCCGGGGGTGAAGACAAACTGTTGGAGAGTTACAGTGCCTGCTGTGGCTGTGGATAAATGTTTTGTTGCAGCTGGGGCAGATGAAGGTGTCCAGTTGTGCACCACAGTGTTTCATCTATTATGTGCCCATCAGAGTAATAACATTTTTGTCTACCTTGCAAGATGGCTCAGGCAAGTTGGCTCAGGTGGTAGATGGACTTGGGTTCTCAGGTGCTATTTGGACGTATGACAGTTGTACCTTTTCAGGAGTAGGAAGAAGAAGTTGCCAGCTTTTGTTAAGTAAGGAAAGGTGTATGCTTGAATGTGGATGTCTAGAATACAGAAGTTTACTGCTACCATTGGGACATCCCTGCTTCTTATTGAAGCTACCTAATACTGAGTCATAAGGACGTGGGTGGTGCTGTGGTCTAAACCACCGAGCCTAAGGCTTGCCGATCGGAAGGGCGGCGGTTCGAATCCCCGCGACGGGGTGAGCTCCCGTTACTCAGTCCCTGCTCCTGCCAACCTAGTAGTTTGAAAGCCCATCAAAGTGCAAGTAGATAAATAGGTATCACTCTGGCGGGAAGATAAACGGCATTTCCATGCGCTGCTCTGGTTTCGCCAGAAGTGGCTTAGTCATGCTGGCCATATGACCTGGAAAAACTGTCTGCGGACAAATGTCAGCTCCCTCGGCCAGTAAAGCGAGATGAGCGCCGCAACCCCAGAGTCGTTTGCGACTGAATTTAACTGTCAAGGGTCCTTTACCTTTTTTTTTTTAATACTGAGTCAGGCCTTCGATTTATTTGGCACAATATAGCCTCCCAGTATGAACATACCCAGACGCTTAGATCTCCTTCAGGTCACCCTTGAGAGCCAGTGTGGTGTAGTGGTTAAGAGCAGTAGTCACGTAATCTGGGAAACCGGGTTCGTGTTTCCGCTCCTCCACATGCAGCTGCTGGGTGACCTTGGGCCAGTCACACTTCTCTGAAGTCTCTCAGCCCCACTCACCTCACAGAGTGTTTGTTGTGGGGGAGGAAGGGAAAGGAGAATGTTAGCCGCTTTGAGACTCCTGAAGGGGAGTGAAAGGCGGGATATCAAATCCAAACTCCTCTTCTTCTTCTTCTTCAAGAATGGTGACAAGGGAGAAAGCTTCCCGTCTCTGGAATGCTCTCCCCAGTGAGGTACACCTAACACCTTCATTGACATTTTTTTGGTGCCATTTAAATACTTATATTTGCTCCAAGGCTTTTGAGACTAAGGTAATATTATGTTTCTAGTGTGCTGCCCAAGCTTCCTGTGACTGTTACGGTGGTTGTGTTTTTCTGTTTTTATATGATATTTTTATATTTATGTTTTAAATTATTATGATGATAATTATTGATTTGAGTTTCTATACCTCCGGCCTGGTTTAAAAGGTCATCGGTTGTTTAATCATCCAAAAGCCTGAGAGAAGAGGAATGTTTTTGCCTGACCCCTAAATATATGTAACAAAGGCGCCAGGCAAGCTTCCCTGGGGAGAGCAGTCCACAAGTGGGGAACCACCACAGAAAAGGCCCATTTTTTCTGTTGCTGCCTTCTGGGCCTCTTGTGGAGGCGGCACATGAAGCAGAAATGTGTTGTAAGTCACTTAGAGACCTCCAGGTAGCAAGAAACTAACAAGTCTATATGATGATAATAATTGCCCCACAGAGACCTCTTGGCAGGGTTGGTAGGAGGAATATGAGCTCAGAGTATGGGATCTGATCCTGGAGAATGACCCAGTGGCTTGGGAGCTGCAGATTGGAATTCTGCATGCTGAGAATCCAAGAACTGGATCCATAAGCAGAAGCCAGGATAGTAGTAGAATTATTATTATTATTATTATTATTATTATTATTATTATTATTATTATTAACCAGGCCTTTTTCCATCTGGAACTTGCAGGAACTCAGTTTCAACACCTCTCAACTGGCCGCCATAGCCATTCTAAGAGAACAAGAGAGGTGTTCGTGGTTAGTTCCGGTTAGCGCTGCTTATAACTGGAGAGCTTCTATCACTTTTCATGTGAAAAAAGTTTTTGAGAACCGTTGAGCCTGAGGATTCCCCAGCCCTGGTAAACTTCGTTAGAAGTATTTTCCAATTTTTATTAGTGGTTTTATTGCAGTGCTTTATCTGCTCCTGTTAGTCGGAAAAATAGCTTTAAATATTGAAGTGGTAATTAATGAATCTTTTATGTTGCAAATCAAACATTTTCATCTAAGCAGTAGCAGAGAAAGAAAAGAGGATTTAAAATATAATTGTTTCTGTAGCTTCCCTTCCTGGGTTGAATGCTTTTTACCCTTTGTTATTTCATTGGCATTTTTTTTTTGGCTTTATTTTATCTGTGGTGCACTACCTCTTATCACTAGGTATTTGTTGCCTTCCCTCTCCCTGCCCCCCCCCCCCGCCTGCCCCGGTTCAATATTTCTTACTCTGCCTTCGCCAGAGACATTCCTAAGTAGATGGAAAGTCTCTGAATGTGGAATTTTCGCATGAGTGCAAAATAATAAAAAGCATGTGTGTATTAAAAAGAGATCAGCTTAATGGGAAATGAGCATTGGGTTCCATTAATATTCTATTACAGTGAAAATCATATTTAATAAATTTTCTCCAGATTTTTTTTAACTGTATTTTTCTCTGTTGCCCACCAATCTAAAGAAAACATTGTACATGATACATTTGATTTATGTTGAGTAAATAACCTGCGCCGCTCCGCTTAGGGGAGAAGGGAGAAAGTTTTTTTTAAAAAAAAAATTAGCATAGAAGTCTTCAAATGCATTCCAGACGATAAAATGAGGTTAATTTCCACATGCAGAAGTGATGTGTTTTGTGAAGCAAAAGGGCCATTTTATAAACAGTATTTTTGTTGGAACTGTTGTTGTTTTTTAGAAAAATAGTATTTATGGGATCCAGCGTTATATGAAAAGAGCTGTGATTTATCCAACGGAAGCGTGAAATTAATACGCCCTGAAGTAATGACTCCCCACGTGATATTATTGTTCTGGAATCCTAGAGCATCATCTATTGTGTGAGCGTCTCATCCAACCAATTATGTGCCTGGTTTGTGCACATGTGCAGCTCCTCACGGAATACTGCCCCGCAGTCAAAAATGGCAGGCGTAAGATTGGCTTCCCACATGGTTAGGTAGCAACTTCACCTATCTGCAAGTGAGGGAGGTGGCCTGTGTGTACCAGTGAGGGTGCAGCTTGGCAGGGACGGGGTGCACTGCATATGCCTATCTGGATATGTATTCCCCATTAACCATTGAGCTGTGTGGGTGCCAGGTTGTACACAGGCAGAAATGTGCAGCCACATACAAGCAAAGGGACACGGGTGGTGATGTGGGTTAAACCACAGAGCCTAGGGCTTGCCAATCAGAAGGTCGGCAGATCGAATCCCTGCGACGGGGTGAGGTCCCGTTGCTCGGTCCCTGCTCCTGCCAACCTAGGAGTTCAAAAGCATGTCAAGTGCAAGTAGATAAATAGGTACCGCTCCAGCGGGAAGGTAAACGGCGTTTCCGTGCGCTGCTCTGGTTCGCCAGAAGTGGCTTAGTCATGCTGTACGCCAGCTCCCTCGGCCAATAAAGCGAGATGAGCGCCACAACCCCAGAGTTGGCCACGACTGGACCTAATGGTCAGGGGTCCCTTTACTTTACCTATACAAGCAAAATGTCTTATGCCTCCAATATCACCCAGTCTAGATGTTACACTCACTCCAGGGAGAAGCCTATACATTGCCCACATCCGGCAGCTTAATCATTCTGTACAACTCATCATAGGAGCCAGATCTGTTACTGTGAGCTTCACTGTCTGCAGTCCACAGCGGTGGCGTTTGCTAGCAAGGGGTGAGAAACTCAAAGCATGACAAAGACATAGGAAGCAGCCATATACTGAATTAGACCATGGATCCAGTTAGCCTAGTACTACTGTCAACACTGATAGCGACTCCCCAATGCTTTTAGGCCTCCCTGGAGATGTCAGAGATTGAACTTGGGATCTTTTGCATGCATCCCTGAGCTACGACTCTTTTCCCTTAAGAAGCCACGACAAGTAAATGATATGGACAGCAGCAGGACAGGGTGCAACTCAACACAGGAGTGAAGTTCTTTAGAGCTAGTGTAACGTCTAGACCAGGGGCATTGAAAGTGGTGCCCTCGTGATGATGTGGTCCACAGTTCCCAGTAGTCCCAGCCAGTATGCCTTCTTGTCAAGGATGATGGGAGCTGCATTTGGTGGATACCATATTGGCTACCCCAAGTCTGTTCATACTTGCTTGCATGCTCACTCAGTTACGGATGTGCACACACAGCAGTAGCAACAACTCCCATGTTTTCCTCATGACAACCATTATGAAGCGATTTATTATTGCCATTTTAAAGATGGGGATCTGAGGCCCAGGGGGAAAAGAGACTCTCCCAAGTTAACATGGCAAGTCAAAGCTGCAACTAAGATTTCAAACTATACCCTGGTCTACGTGACCAGGCACCACTTGTTCTTTAAAGTCAAAGCTCTGTTTCTTTGGGCCTTTTCTAAGGCAGCGGGTGCTTTGAACCAGAGCAGCATTGTCTGTTAGCTCCCCTTGCCTTTTCTCATACATACAAAACGATTGACGCAGCCCTGATCATAAGCCACAGTAGCCGACCCTTGTTGTTCCCTGACCCTAATTAATATTAGACTCTCTGACATTTATGTATCAGAGCCAGAAGCTAAACAGGAAACAATTTATGTCACCTAAAGCTTTTTAACAAATCGATGCAACTATTTGTAATTGCTTGTTTCACAAGATTAAAAGTGCTTAGGCCTGATCTTCGCGCACCCGTTTTGTGGCCAACATGACCTGGGCTTCTGTTATAAAACAGGAGTGTTGGTGATCAGCACCTATTTCCATCAAGCAATCCATATTGCTAATATTTCTGGAATTTTAATGTAGTTACAATTTATAGCCAATCAAATGTGGCTACCTAAATTGCTGTTGCTAGTAGACAGTTTAACTGTCTTTATTAATTACAGTATAATTTAATGTTTGAGTACAGGCACTTGTGTTGGTCATTTTTACAGCTAAAGCAGTTATGTGCCTTATGACGAACCATTTTAGCATTTTCAATGGAAATTTGCTAAAATGATGAGTGATAAAACCATCAAACTCTGGTAAATAATGATTATTGCTTTGAGTGGAATTAATCTTTGAAAGGACAGTTACCTTCAAATTAGCATTAGAACTTGAAGACAAAATGGTTTTCCGACTTCTGTGATTACATCCAAATAAACATGATTGCTGCATTATGCGCAGAGTCAGTATCACCAGATGATTTTGCAAAAATGTTCCTTGCCATTCAGACGTGTGTGGCTGAATCCTTACATTTATGCTCATTTTACAATTTACAGTGTATATGTTTTGAATTTAAACAAAGGAATCAAAGCTCTTGTGCTTTGGAGACTAAGGAACAAATCTTGCTTGCCACCACCACTCCCTAGATGACATAAAAGCTGCTCCTTGTCCCTCAGCATCCCAGCTACAATAGTGAGACGATAACACTGATATACCTTTCAGGGTTATTGCATAAGTCAGTAAAATAATGCGCTTGAACTGCTTTTCAAAGCTCTAGAACTGTTATTTTGCATATAAACGCACACGCACACACGGGCTAATGTCAACCACTCAACATAATAATAAGTAGTAGTTGCGGTCACTTTCTTAGAATGCATTCCTTTGTGCATGTTAAAGTGACATTGTAAAGTATTTAAGGAATCGAGCATTAATCTATGTAGGGCTGAAAGCTTTTAGCTTTGCACTGCAATCCAGTGCATACCTACTCAGAAGCAAGTCCCGGTCTTATCTATTTCGTTATGCCATTTCTAGACCACCCAAAGTCATCTGGGCGGTTCACAAAAATCAGTTAAAAGGCACAAATACAATGCAATCAATAAACACAGAACCAGCACAAGCATTACCAAATCAGCATCAAAGCAGACCAGGATGAAATTTATGAAAAACCCCACCCGCAAAAAGCAAAGAGAAAGCACTTTATTATTTCATCAAAGAGCTAAAAGACTGATATACCATGCATTTTTTTAATCAGTTGACATCCATAGTTATTTGGTGGGGGCTCCTAGGATTTAAAAAAAAAAAAAGGGGGTGAGGCTAATAATTATTTGCATTTATTTTTGGATAACGATGTGTGCGGGGAGAGGTTTATTTTACGGGCTAGGTGTTTGAAGCCTTGAACATCTTGCTGCAGCTTTTGTTGTTCATTCTGAAATTTGCTTCTGACCATTTTGAGAGGCAGCTTTAACTTGTCAACTCTTTATACATAGGGTCAGGTTCAAAAATATTATTTTTTTGTTTATTGCTTTCCGATATTAACGTAGTTGTTCAGATTCTGGCAGAAATCTATAGTACATGCTGGCGCTGATTTTAAAGAACAGAAAGTAGTTAATGTTTTAGAGTAAAATGATATGGCTATTTGACACATATGGAGATAAATGAGATTGTAAAATAAAGAGCTTGTGAATAGGTTGGGGATTGTGTCTGTCTGTTTTGGTAGTTTCAGTATACAGTGGTGCCTCGCAAGACGAAAAGAATCCGTTCTGTGATTCTCTTCGTCTAGCAGTTTTTTCGTCTTGTGAAGCAAGCCCATTGAAGGATTAGCGGATTAGCGCTATTAGCGGCTTTTAGCGGCTTATCTGCTGATTGGATCAGCTGATAAGCGGCTTAGCGGCTTAGAAAAAGGGGGGAAGGGAAAAAAACCAGCAGGAACTCGCAAGACATTGTCGTCTTGCGAAGCAAGCCCATAGGAAATTCGTTTTGCAAAGCACCTCCAAAATGGAAAACTCTTTCATCTAGTGAGTTTTCCGTCTTGTGAGGCATTCGTCTTGCGGGGCACCACTGTAACTGATTAACTTGGTTGTGTGTGAGGCCCAGGAACTTAGCATTATTTAATTTGGTGTTGGCCACGTGGGCCCTGATCCAGAGCAGTGTGTGTGTTCTGCTGCAACTTTGCATTTGCATTCTTTTGTACTCCTGCAACAGCTGCTTGCCATTGGTGTTAGCTTTGACATTGTTGGTCAAAGGAAAGACGAGCCTGGATACATTACTCCCTACAAACAGGTGTACATTGTCACAAGCTGATGCCCTTGAGGTCATGTTGATGATGAAGTTGATGTCACGCCCAGGAGGCCTCGTGGGAGACAAACCACGAACCCCAGTTCTCATCTAACAGTAAACCAAACCATGGCTTCACTCATGATAGTGTAACAGCGGAGGGAGTGGTGAAGGAGCAAAGTGGCCACGGTTTTCCAACTGTGCACCATTCATGCTTACTAGGGTTAGTGTTACATGCATATCAATTGTTATGTTGGTCATGCTTTCGAAAACACCCAGCAAGGAATTTCCGTATCCTTTAACTGAGGCTTCCACCAATAGCATTTTGTCTTTGTTCAGGATCGTCTACCAATTCTAGTTTCTGACTCGTAAGCGCTTCCACCTTTCTACTAGCTGCAGCGTTTCTTCATGCTGCTCATTGTACATTTCCATAAGTTATTCTTGTGTATGCACAGAAGAAGAAATGCACCGGACTGCACTTCAGTCTTTAGACCTGAATCGGAGACTCACTTCAGTTTCCTGAAGGTTCAGATGTCTCCTCACTGAATGCCCATATGGCATTGGATGCCCTGTGCACCAGGGCAGCTGTCAAAGCAGGGAAGTGAAACCTGCACCCCATTTGGTACGTGGGGGGGGGATCCAAATCCCTAGCAAAGACCCTGTTGCCCCAAGAGTTCTTGGTGAGGATTGGGTATGCCCCCACCAGCTGTTTTTGAGGGAACACTCTTTATTTCCCCTCATTGTAAGTCATTGCTGAGGGACCGGCTTTTGGAGTTGCTATCTTCTAATCCGTTGTCTGCACTGCTGTTGCATTATTTGCTTTCAGAAGTACATAAGATCCTGGCTAAGTTACACTGACTTATCTCAGCAGCTGTAACGAGAGGAGTGTTCTTCCCAGTTGCTGCAACGTAAGGATTAAAGGGAGCTAAGTAAATAAATAAGAGTAGCAAATACTTAAATTTATGCTGTTCATAGCAGTACCGAAGTCAATGAAAACAGCATGGTGTTCCACAATAATGGTACCGTGATCTGGATATGTTAATTTAGTGCTTCGTTAGTTCGAAATTGTGTGTTGAGTCTTCAGGAGCAATCATTTATGATTTCATATAGCTCATTCCACATCATTTCAATTATGCAAAGGATCAACAAGCTAGTTGTGCATCCATTTCAGACAACGAAAAGCGAAGTTTTAGTCCCAAGGACATGGCTGAAATTTCCTGGAATTCAGTTAGTCCCTGGTTCACGTGCCCAGGCTTCTCATATTCTTGGGTTCAACAGAACCACAGGGTAAGTTATTCAAGTCGTTGTGGGCTTGAAAGGAGAAAGGCAGGAGAGTGGTGGTTTTTCTGTTAGAAAAAAGGAAGAACACCATGCGTGAGCTGAAGGGCAGCAGCCAAGAGAGCTGTCATTCATCTGAACTAAGGTGTCAATATGTGTAATTAAACCATGTTTCTTAAAGGCATGACAGCCTCCACCAAGTCTTGCTTCTCAATGGGAACATAACCCTGGGTGAGTGCCGGGAGCCCTCTGGAATCTCATGCACTGTTCGGCAGAGATGGGTGGAGGCGCTACCTTTGTAACAATATCCCAACCAAGATAGCTTTTGGGGAATGGAGAGGGCAATCACCAATGAAGCCCACCACTCCTCCCTGTCCAAGCCAATACTGCAATACTCTATGTCATGATGCAGAGCTGGCACAGATGACGTTATGGAGGGGGAAATGGTTTCTGTGAAAGTGGAACCGGTGGCAAAAAGAGCTGTTTTTGTTGGTCCCCTGGCCCACTTCACACCTTCCCTTTCAGCCCACCTGTAGATGCTGAAGAGAATGTATAAGCATGTATTCTACCAAAGGGGAATTCAGTTTACTTAGGAATATGCAAAGGTGTATTATGTCAGGTCAGTCTACTTGTCAGTCTAGCCCAGTCATCTACTCTGACTGGCAGTAACTTCCTGTGGGCTCACCTGCTCCTATTAACTGGAGACACCAGAGACAGAACCTTGGGATCTTCGACATGCCAAGCATGTGCTCTGCCTTGATGTTGTAGCTCAGGCAAAGGCAAACTCGGCCCTCCAGATGTTTTGGGACTACAACTCCCATCATCCCTGACCACTGGCCCAGTTAGCTAGGGATGATGGGAGTTGTAGTCCCAAAACATCTGGAGGGCCGAGTTTGCCTATGCCTGTTGCAGCTAAATCCAGCAGTGGAGAGCATTGATAATGTAGCATTATGAACGCTGCAGTGTTATGGTCTTCTGTAGACAAATTTACTTTACTCACTGTATTGCAACTGACAGGTGAAATAAATTGAGAATTTTCTCCCTAGATATACATAGTGTAAAATACACTATTTGTGAAAAAAGTTAAAATCTACTATAAGGAATGAAAGGAAGGTAGATAGATCTAGGACGGTTTCCCAGTATTATTGTAGCCATAAAGGTGCATTACCTATTAATTTCTGCTAATAACATTGCTGTTACATCAGCTGATGAAAAATCAATAATAGTTCAATACGCTATTGACATCAATTAACATAACTTTCCCCATCCATTTAATGTTATGATAGAGTATTTTTATAAAATCATTTCTACTAATTCAAGCATTTATCATTATATGCAAAAAGATTGCTTGATGAGAATATTATAGACGGTGCATGTTTTTGACATTAGCATTTTATTTGGATGACTAATCTTGCAGATGTGAAATTTTAATGAATTATTCATGAAAATGCTTTTCTCTGAAATTTTAGTTCCTGCTATTGCTAGTTATTAAACACTTTTTTATTTTCCTTGATGTAGAAGATAAACGTATGCTTACTCAAAGAGAGGTGGGAGGACTGTACTCCCTCCTTACAATTTGCCTATAGGGACAATGAGGCTCTTGAAGAGTGGCCTAATGTATCGGCCATCAAGTTTTGCAAAGCATCTGTGTTTCTTAAGTGAAGGACTTATGCCAAAACCAATGGTACTGAAATCAATGGAACTGCTGTGAGCTCACAGCATGACTCTTCAACTTCATTAATCTGAATGGCCTGTGGGAAACTCGGAAGATGCACATAATCAGAAGATCAGATAAACAGGAGCGAGGGAACCGTTTGCACAGAGTAACTCTTGACTTGGCATGTTGATAGTGACTTTGGATCCAAAAGTGTCCTTCTGCATGAAATGGCAGCTGCTGGCATTAGTGGAGGAGCATCGTGTGAGAAAAGTGAACCCAAATCCAGAGAGGCTGGCTGCCGATCATGACTGGTTGCTGCTTTGAACCCAAACTTGCTGGAGCTATGAGAGGAGCCACTCAAAGGAGACACTCTTGGGGTGTAATGTTCTCCTTTGAAGGTGTCAGGTGCGAATATGTGTAACCGTATTTCTTAAAGACATTAGTCTCCACTGTGCCTCAATTTCCCAATGGAGAAGCAACCCTGGTTAAGTGCCAAGACCCCTGGAATCTCTTGCTACCGCCTGGCGGAGATTGGGGTGGCTTGTAACAGTACCATGCTGAAAAGTCCCACACCACTGTTCATTCATATATATGGTCTAAGGTTTTTGTTTGGTTTTTTGCCATCAGTTTGTTCTGGGCTTGAATGAATAACAGAAGTATTTGCATTGACAATTTGGAAAAGCTTTACAAGTTAGCCAGTTGCACTTCAATTTTGTTTTACTGCATTTGTTCCTTTTTTTAATCTTTCAGGGTAAATCCATAAATAGTTCCCAGGTTTTTACTAGGGTAACAGCAGGTCTTTTAAGTAGGCAGCTTAGGATGGCACCGAGTTCATTGGGACTTGCACCAAGGAAAATGTGAAAAGGATCATGGTCTAAGTGATGGTTTTGATCGTATTTTCTCAGTAGGTGGGTACAGAGTCTGCATGGTTAGTGAAGTTTGGTTTTAAGGCAACGACTTGATTAAAAACTGGCACCTTCACCCACTGTATTCCTTCCCGACATGGAAACAAAAATTTTAAAAAATTGCTTGTGCCAATGAAGGACACCACCTCCCGTTAAAGCTATGAATGGCTGGAAGGCTCCTGCTGATGAACTTCCAAGGGTACAAGTAGACATAGGTGTGGTATATTTGAGTGCGGCACCAGCATACAGGGAAAGCAAAAAACACATGGCCCATGGCAACAAATATCACCAGTGTGAACAACCAGCACTTTTATTGCATTAGAGAATGCTATAATGTCAGTAATAAGTACTGACTACACAACATTTTATTGTCTGCATCAACAGACATGGAATGATGGAATTACAGTTGATGTAAGGAATGAGTTTCTTGTATGCCTCAAAAACCAAACCAAAACAAAAAAAGGGGAATCTTGTTACTGGCAGCACATACACATGAAGAACCATGCTAACAGTCTGGACTGTACCATTTTCATCAAGGCTTTTGGGAAGGAGATATCCTGTTACTAACTCTGGGCCTGTTTAAAAACGTGGAACGGGTCTGCAAATGTAACTCTCAAAGACTTTTAAGAATGATAAATTAGTTTTCCGCGACATCTAAAAAGTACGTTAAGCAAAAAAGATACCAAAACTTTCCAAAAGAGTTTAAAACACATTCTCCATGCTATAAGGAACGTAGCTTGTCAGCATTCTGAAAACTACAACAGTTCAAAATTATTTTTTTAAACTTTGATATATTTTTATATATATATTTATATATAAAATATCTAATGATTTGTATTATTCGTAGATTCATACCCCCTCCCCATCTCCTCCTTCTCCCACCCCTGATAAGCTGATCATGGGTGCTATGGCTGGGCTCTCCGAAAGGAGAATCAAACATTTTTATTTATTGTATTTCCTTACTGAAGTTTAACATAAGCCTTGATTCTTTCCCCCCCACCATTTTCTTCTGCCTCTGGTCAAATGTAGAAATCCAGCAGGTTTTAAGCATTTGAACTGTGTTGTCCGAATCCAGAGAAGGGATGAGCTTTACACAAAAAGAGGGTTCTGGCTATGGAACTCTTTCTACTGTGGGTGCAAGAAGTTGCTAAGAGAACCCGCTGCATCCAGCCCTTAGGGGTACATGCAGGGTATTCATTTCCGTCTAGAGGTCTGCAAATGCAGCAGAAAACTGCAGACACGTTGCTGCATTTGGAGTCTATGTGGGGAGGAAGACTTTCCCCTCTTCCATCCCTGCCTTTTGCTCTGGAACAGGTGATCAGAGCTGACAGCCGAGCTCAGCTGGGGGAGGGAAGAGAGCTCAGTCAGTTCCATGGAGAGGTTTTTATTTTGTGTGTGTGTGTGTATGGATAAGGTAGGCTTCGACTCTCATTCCTGACAGTGGTTTACCTGTACTACTTTCATAATGTACGCTTTTCTTTTGAGAGAAAATAAAATAAAAACAGAGCATGTAACAAATTGTCTTTACATCTTGGCACCTTGTAAAGTATTTCTTTTTTTTTTATACAAAAGTTCAATAATTTTTGACACTCTCCATTATTAATCACTACTTCACTGATAAAACTTTGAAAGTGTGACCTTGGAATTCATCATGCAAAGTATTTACTGCAGGAGGAGAAAACATTTTTTTGAAACAACTTTTCCCTGCCCCTTAAGACAGCCAGAAATAGGCAGTGGTAGAGAAATAACAGAAGGGGCAGGGAAAGTATTTAAAATGAAAACAAAACAGCATAACAGCAACAACAGCAACAACAAAAAAACCTGTACAAAGATGATTTGATCCATAACAGGGGGGTTGGGAATCATTTGTCATCTATGTTACATTTTAGAAGCCAGGGGGGGGGGGGAATCTGCCAAAACCAAAACAAAGAGTTTGGGATTTTCTCCCACATGTCAGCAAATGTCATCCAATAGTCTTAAAGCAAGGATAACTAAATAAAATATATGTGCAGCATATTCTGCAATTCCATTACATACAGTAGGATTTTTTCCCCAAAGCATTTTTTAAAAGTATAGTTTATATAAAGCAGTTGCACAAAAAGCAAAGGGTGTTTTAACAGGTATGCATTTATTCCTTTTGAGGAATGATATTTTTTTTTATTAAAAAAGGACCTTCTCCCTCCCCCCCCATTTCTTTCCCCTGCCGCCCCATCCCACCCACCAAAAGACAAAAAGGATCACAGAGACACATTGGGCTATATATGTACAACATAATAAACCCCACCCTATAGGAACAATTGTTATTATTGAAAGGGACACAGAATCAGAAATTTGTAAAAAATAGCAAAGTTTGCTTGATGTAAAGCCTGAGATTTTTCTCTTGGTTCTTCTGCAGGTCTGTGATACCTGCAAGATACGGTAAGTCTAATTTTTTATTATTTCATTTTCTCTTTTATTATTTTGCTACAGTCTTTAGACTATGCATGCAAGACATATAACTAAGTGCAACTGAGTGAAATGTAGGTTTTTTTTAAAAAAATTACTCATTCCCTAACAGTTTGAACTGAGGTATGCGTACTAACAGTTTCTCATGCTGTTATCTTTACTCGTCTAGCTACACATGCTGAGAATGAACTAATCTACCAGATTTTTATCCCCTTTTGGAATACCAAGCTAACCAGCAAAACCACTCAGTTTTGAAGCACAGGGATCGCTTCTTGTGATCCCCCCTGGCCATCTCCTGCACGCCATGGCGCTGCCTGAATACGGTTTGTTTCCAAAATGTTTCAAATGACCACAGACTGCCCTCCTTTAAATTAAAACAAAATCAGGAATAGGGGGGTGGGTGGGAAGTTGTGTTTTTATATATTTCACTGTCAGTAAAGGATGCAGCAACTTGCATCCAGTTGAAGTTAATGGCAAAAATCTCCCATTGACTTGAATGGTACCAAAGTTTACAAGGGGACAGGAGTGTTATTCTGCGTGGAAGATGCTGACCAAATTTCAAAGGGGGAAAAACCCCCAAACACAACAACAGTCACAATCACTCTAAGGTCCTGTGCACAGATTAAAGCAAATTAAACAGAAATTGCCTTGCAATTTGCTTTTAACAAAAGTGAATAGGCCAGAGACCAAACAAAAGGTTAGAAAATAAAATTCTTGATACTATTATATGGTTCAGTCTAAGTTGCGAGAGTTCTTCTGAATATTATGTAAGCGTCTCCTTTGTTTTGCAGGAAAATTAGACTACTCTCCTGTTTTCTCAGGATGAAATGCTGTCCTTACATGCTCCCTTCACTTAATACTATTCCATAGCTTTAGCCTTAAAAGGTCTTTCTTTACAGAAATACATTTGGTCCCTGTAAAGAAACAAAAACAAACAAAAACAAAAAACCAAAACAACAACAACTTTGGTTCAGCAATCTACTTGGTCTTCTAACTTAGACTCTAATAAAGGAGCAGTTTCCCTTCTCAGGTTAGCCATAGCCCGTATCTTGACATTTGCTTCTAAATTCTTTCACCTCCTTTGATCAACAATAAGAGGATATTTGGCTTCATAAGATAAAGCATATAACAGAGAACATAATTTACCTTTGTGTAATATCTTTGGTAATTTTAGGGGGAAAGGTACAAAAGTAGAATATAAATAAAAAAAAACAGAAAGGCGTTTGAAATTAAAAAGCTATAGTCCGACATAAATAAGTGAGTTACGGATAAGTGGCTGGAGAATGGAAAGTGTTTAGATGTGATCAATGGGTACCAATGTTCTAACAGCAGCTGCCTGCCCGCATTTGCTTTGAAGAATGCTGCAACTTGCAACAGTGCTAATTCACCCACAGGTTTCAAGTTGTCAGTTTCTGATACTGGTTGGTATAGTATTGTGTAATGTTCTTAACTGCAGTTTGCAGAGTTAAAATTATTAACACTTTACAACTAGTGGGCCTTCCCTAGAAGTTGAATCCAAAACCTAAATTGTATTCAAGCTGATGGATACCACCAGTCAATTCTCAAACTGTTTAATCACATACAATGCTCCCATAGTGCCCACTTTCGAACGTGAATCGAAAATACGTATAGGCAGATTGGTATTTTAGATATTCCAGAAGCATTTGATGTCCCAGAAACTCAGGTTAAAAGGCTAAGAGCTTTCCACGATTATATTCATTTCTGACATAATAAAACCCTGTATGGTGTATGTTCAGTGTTTTTTGTGCTGTTAAAAGTTTGTGTTACTAAATATTTACCATTACTGCAAAAAAAGAAATGAAAGCCCAGAAACAAAACTCTGAACGATGATAACAACATACACTGCTCTGTGGAATGAATTTGCACCGCATCCTATATACTGTTTTGTGCTGGTTTGCCTTTCATTCTCAATTCTTGCAACTACCTTTCTTTCTGATCAAAGATATCTTTGCATACGGTTACAGCAGCTTTTGAAACCTTTTTCTTTTTTTGGGGGGGGGGGGTGAGGAGTGGGAATATAGCCCAAACTGGAATGTTTTCCATAGCTAAAGAAAACATGATGGCATCTGAAGGAAACTGGAATGAATGGTAGAAAAAGAACTACAAACAATTCCAAGGACATTCAGCTTTGTATAATAAAAACACCTATTAACATTCATCACAAAAGTACAGAAAACATTTAAGCCTCAAAAGGCTCTGGCCAGTTGAGGCCTGAGGTCAGAACTTAAAATGGTGTAGGAGAAGTAGGGGGGAAATCAAAGTTATACACTAAAAAAATTGGGAGAATTTTCTTTTAACCCCTCTTCAGTACACACACACACTTATGCACACACACATGTAGATGCACGTGTGCACACACGCACACGACTTCCCCATCCCAAATGGAAGCAAAGAAAGAAAAAGTGAAGGCAGTGATAATCAACATGCGATACTGTGCAAATATTGTCCATTGGAATCCTCAAAATCTGGGCAAAGGCTTGATCTGCAATTATGTGTACATGCTCAGCTTGATGTCTTCGGTGTCCCAAATTGGAAGAATTGCAGTCCAAAGTCTGCTGCCAAATTGTGGATAAATGAATTGGTTGAACAAATTTACAACACTGATGTTGACTGTGAGAGGGAATCCCAAGTACCAAACAAGTCCATCCAATGCACAGAGTACAAATTCCTTTGTTTTGTGTTTTTTTTTCAACAAAAAGTAGAAAAATCAAAAATACTCCCAAATGGGATACTTGATGGCACTAAGAGTTAACGTACTTTATAGCTGTCAAAATGGACCAAGTGTTTCCTCCAGACTGTACAATAATGGGGAGAGATTTCACAGCTAATTTTGAAGTATATGTTTTTTTTCCTCCCTCCCCGTGATCTTCATTTGCAGGATCACATCACAGACATATTCATTCAATGTCCTCATTTACATTTTCGTCTTCATAATCTCTGTCGTGGTCAAACTCTGGACTGTGATTGGCTGTTGTCACTAAGGACAGCGGGCCTTCATTTTCATCTGGATCTAATGGTTCTTCTTTAACATGAACCGGGTGCCTGTGAACATAAGAAAAGGAAAGAGGAAATGTTGGTGAGCAATTAATTACTTAAAAAACAACAACAACCACCAACCCTGTTTGGGTTAGAAAAAGTGACCCACAATTCAAAAAGGTTATTCAGCTCTTTAGAATAAAGCACCTATTTTTGTATAATTAAAACACCTATCATTTTATAGCAACTGGGGTTGTTTTTTCAAAGGTTTCCAAGAACCTGGAAATACAATCTCTCCTACCAAACGGGGAAAATGACAAAGGGGGAGAGATCCTAAGGTGCTTGAAACTCTCCCCCTTTTTAACGGTTGATATGGAGCACAGCTCTCCCCCCCCCCCCCCCGCCTGTTTTTTCACAAATACATGTCACATTGTGAATCTTAGTTTGGCGGCAAAGGGCAACGGGGGAGTGGGGGTAGAGAAATCCTAAGAACGCCAAGATTCAATAGAAAACAAAACCAGGAAGCAAGCCTTTGCTTCTTTAAGGTTTCTTCGTGGGATTTAGGGAAAATGCTCTCGAGTGACACATTAGCTTGATTAATACAATCTTCGGATAAATAAATGAAATAAGCATCTGTAAAGCAAAACAGTGGTTTATCAGCCCACTGAGCTTCTGGAGGCTGGGCTAATCATCGGTTACTGTGTGTTCTGCTTCTCTAGTTAACATGCAGAACCTGTGAGGCAAGTCTCCAGAGGACGACCCCAAGTGAGGTTCTATCATTAATCAACTTCAAGCAAACACAGCAAAGAGACACCATGATACATGCTTTAAACTCCAAATTAATGCATATTTTTACAAACTGTCAATAAGGGAAGAAAAGCCCTGCCAGGAAACACAAACGGAGAGGAAAAGGCTCGCTCAACACAACAATATGATAAGAAAGCAGAGTCCTAATGAGAATAATAACGCTGTCAGCTGTAAACAAGGCAGAACATGATCCTCAGCTCGTGGTGGGCACTAAGGATGCACTAAAGAGATGAGATCTGCCAAATTTCTCATTATAGAATAGCACGTGAATAACCCATGGGGGAACAAGGGTTGATTATACAAAACGGGCATGATAACAATTGAAAAATGTTGTCCGTAAATCATATTCACAACAACCCCTTTACAAATACAAATTACCTTCCTCTTTTTTGTTGTTTGGTAGCTTTTGATATGTAAAATACCCCAGCAAGTAAGCAGTGTCTTGTTAAAGAGACTTTATAAAAGGGAATCAGATTTTATTGGCAATATCATGTGAACAGTAATAATACAACCCGTTAAGGAAAATCCAGTTTCCTTTGTAAATAACTGATGTTTAAAGCAATCCCCGAAAATAAAGTAAGGGGTAAGCTCCAAGTCTCTCTTGATTTATAACCCGCAACCCTGGATGTTGCAGTAAACGAAATCTAACCCTTTTAATTTGGCAAGGCAAAATAAAAAATCCAGTATGTAAACTTTCACTTTGAAGTGGTTTGAAATAGCTGGGACGTTCTGAGTGGATGGGAATGACACAACCCCAGAAAACACACACACGTAGAATTGCCTGTTGTTATACTGATCAGCAACAGCCACTTGGTGTGAAACCAGGAATCGCACCATGAGAAGGAGAAGAGCCCATTTAGCTGCCAAAAGGGAAGCAAGCCACATGATAGTTTCAGAAACTGAAATGAATGAAATGCAAACATTCATTAATATTAGTAGGGGGCTTTGAAACTCTCCAGATGTGTCAAGTGCACCTCAAATCTTTCATCCAGTTCAGGGTTTTGAACTGTGCATTGCTACATCAAGACAGAGGCATTTGCCTCAACATACAGCTTTTCCTGAAAAGGATCACCGGGAAGAAATGATCCTTTTGCTGAGTTATTTAGTTTATGAAAGCCTGTAGGGAAACGTGAACTATATAGCAGTTGCTCGTAACGCGAGGCAGCAAAATGCACTATAAACAACACCCCAGTCAACCTGTGGCACTTTCATTGTACCCTTATAGTGATGGAACTACTTCCTAGACTACTAAGGACTGCCTCTCATGGGTGGTTTTTATGACTGCTTTGAGAAACACAAGATCTGTTTGGCTAGATCCACAGCTTTCTATATAGATTTTTAAAATCACATGTAACATTTTCCTACTGAAACTTTTTACATTATGTGTGAATGGCATGGAGGAATAATCCTGTGTTGTCAAATTTAACAGTGAATATGTGAAATCTCTCTGTGTGTAATTCTCCTATTTATATGCTTGCATTCCCTTGCAGCTTGGCATTGCTGTATCACAGGAGGTGCTGAATCCAGGCACCAGATATAGCTGCACAGGGTTAAAGGTTCATTTCTGATCTGTGTGTTTGGACGTTAGGGTTGCTGAGCAGAAATATACTTAACCTAATGGATTTTGAAAACCTCCATCAAGTGCTTGTGAGAGACATGGGTGCAGCATCACCTTTAAAGTGGCCCCAGAAAAAGGGTCCTCTTCTGCTTGCACCAAAGGCAAGCTATGTTCCTAGCAGGGCGGATTTGTATTCACCAGGTTGAAGAGAGTTCAGAAAGATGGGAACCAAGATTTGAGAGAAGGGAAAACCTGTTTCTCCTTCAACATCCACAACAAAGGCTGCATTTTAGAATGGACCTCAAAGCAGAGGAAATGGTAGCTGTGAAACATTCATACTGTGAATCTGACATATACTCCCTTTTAGTTCTCTTCAACAGAAAGTCTCGTTGATAACCATAATTATAAAATGTATATGTGATATTGGGCAAAAAGCCACCAAAGCACAGGTTCAGAGCGCATGCCTTCTCATGCTTATACAGTGGTGCCCCGCAAGACGAATGCCTCGCAAGACGGAAAACTCGCTAGACGAAAGAGTTTCCCGTTTTGGAGGTGCTTCGCAAAACGAATTTCCTATGAGCTTGCTTCGCAAGACGACAATGCCTTGCGAGTTCCTGCGGGTTTTTTTCCCCTTTCCCCCCCTTTTTCTAAGCCGCTAAGCCACTTATCAGCTGATCCGATCAGCAGATAAACCGCTAAAAGCCGCTAATAGCGCTAATCTGCTAATCCATCAATGGGCTTACTTCGCAAGACGAAAAAACTGCTAGACGAAGAGAATCACAGAATGGATTCTTTTCGTCTTGCGAGGCACCACTGTACGTTCAAAGCACATCAGCTCCTTATAAGGTCTCAGATTCAATTCCCTACACCTCCAGTTAAAGCATTTCAGGTAGAATTATGGGCATGAAAAACCTCTATCCAAGTCTTTGGAAAGCCACCACCAATCAGAGTTGGCAATGCCATATTAGATGGGACAATGGGCTTCATTTGCGTCCCCATATGCTACAATAACTTGAGTATATATCCTGTCCGCAGAGAAGCACTGCTTTCCTAAAATAACCAATCTGAGAATACTCACATTCTTTTTTTGGGCTAGGATACCATTGAGAAATGTGAAAATGAAAGAAGCATTGGTTCACACATTACTCAAAACCCCATAACTTTTCAGAGTTGAAGAGCAGAATATTTTATATGTTCCACATGGTATAGAATTCCTATATAAAAGTCTTATAAGTCCTGTTACAGCTGGGAAGGGGGGTGGGGAAGAGACAACAGAAAGAAAAGAAAGGTAGTCTCCAAAGGTTAGTACTGGGAGTTTTTAAAAAGACTTTGCTTTTCCTTCCTTAGTACCAGAATTCCCAGTCATTCCTTTTAACTTACATGACTCTTTCTTTTGAAGGGGTTAACTATAAATAACCTCACTGAGTGCAACTTTCCCTTCTGTTTACATCCGAGTAATTCTTTTGTTTGTCCATTCTGGGAAGAGAGGAGTTTTTAATAAAGCTGATTGTTGTTTAAAGCCACTGTGCTCTAGTGGCGCACACAGCATGGAACAATTTGCTTTGTGGCTACCTTTGGAGCATGTCAGGATGAAAGTGTTATGTCCCCAAGCTGTAATTATGTGACTACTTTCTAATGTTTCAAAAGAGTGGAGTGGAGGGGTAAGGAGAGATTAGAAGGATTTTCAGTGTATTATAGAGAAAAGCAGTGAATCGGATGGCAGTAAGATTTCTGCAGGAGTGTTATACTTGCTTAGCTGTGATGTTAACAAGGCACTCTATAGTTTGTGATAAAGTTTAAAGGATACACCTACTGGAATTGTTAAAAACAATTTACTTTATGGCAGGGAAGTATATTTTGTAAAGGAAAAGAAGAATATCACCGTACAAGGTGCTCAGTAGAAGTAACTACCTAGGATGGTACCAATACCTTTGCTTTGAATGCTGGTGGATAATTATATCCAGCTAACAGTATAAACTGTCTTGAGCAGAGGGAAATGCCCTCCCTGGGTGAACCATAATCCTTGGATTCCCAGCTCTCATTCTTTTTTTTCTTTTTGGGGGGGTTGGAGGTTCCTAGCACCTACAGATACAAGGCAAACCATGCAGGAACTAGTCTAATTTGTGTTGTGAGAAACTAACCTGCTCCTGCCTCTCAGTGTTTTTAGTGGAAGAATGAAGTCATATATCAGTGACTGACATTTAGGAAAGAAGATCTAGCCAATTAGGCAAAGAGAGGCCTTGAGTGAATCACCCATTGTCTAGACTTCAGAGAAAGAACTGGAGTTTCTTTATCAGCCCTTTCTGCTGGCCTACCCCAGCGGAGAAGTGATTTCTACTGTGCTCAAGACAGTCCAGGTATCCAGGACTTTAGTATTAGCTGTGATTGGAGAGAGGTTTGTCATGTCCAAACCAAAAAGGTAGCAGCAAAGACAGGAGTTCTTTCTTAGGTCTTATTTCACACCCAAAAGTGTTACTTAATCCTTGAGTATGTAAACGTTTTTAAAATTACAGTGGTACCACGCAAGACGAATGCCTCGCAAGACGAAAAACGCACAAGACGAAAGAGTTTTCCGTTTTTTGAGTCGTTCCACAAGACGAATTTCCCTATGGGCTTGCTTCGCAAGACGAAACGTCTTGCGAGTTATTGCGAGTTTGTTTCCTTTTTCTTAAAGCCGCTAAGCCGCTAATAGCCGCTAAGCCGCTAATAGCTGTGCTTCGCAAGACGAAAAAACCGCAAGACGAAGAGACTCGCGGAACGGATTAATTTCGTCTTGTGAGGCACCACTGTACTCTATTGAAATAGATAAAGGTCCATCATTATGATACCCACCAGGGCTGTGGCTGAGAACATGGGCTTTGCCAGCCCTGCAAAGTAAACCAGCATTGTTATACTCATTTAACAAAATGGTGTGTGTGTGTGTGTGTGTGTGTGTGTGTGTGATAGACTGTTGTACCAGTTCAGTTAATTAAAGGCGGGATGGGGTGAGGGAAGCCAAGGGAAGAAATTCATGTTTCTTAGTTTTAGCACCGGTTTGGTTTTCAGGTCTACCCATAGGTAAGATCACATGTCTACCCACCGAGAAACAATCAAGGGGCAGATCTGGCACACGAAGTTTTTCAGGTAGAATCATAGAATCATAGAGTTGGAATAGACCACAAGGGCCATCGAGTCCAACCCCCTGCCAAGCAGGAAACACCATCAGAGCACTCCTGACATATGGTTGTCAAGCCTCTGCTTAAAGACCTCCAAAGTAGGAGACTCCACCACACTCCTTGGCAGCAAATTCCACTGTCGAACAGCTCTTACTGTCAGGAAGTTCTTCCTAATGTTTAGGTGGAATCTTCTTTCTTGTAGTTTGGATCCATTGCTCCGTGTCCGCTTCTCTGGAGCAGCAGAAAACAACCTTTCTCCCTCCTCTATATGACATCCTTTTATATATTTGAACATGGCTATCATATCACCCCTTAACCTCCTCTTCTCCAGGCTAAACATGCCCAGCTCCCTTAGCCGTTCCTCATAAGGCATCGCTTCCAGGCCTTTGACCATTTTGGTTTGCCATTGCTCAGTCACTAGATCTACCAGAAGTGGTAGCCCTGAATCTCTGGTGCTAGTTATTTATTTGGACTATTTGGTCTCCTCCCACCGGAGGAAAATATCTGCAGACGACCATGTATCCTTTCAAGTCCTATCTTGAAAATACCACTTTAATGGAAACGCCCAGGTACTGCTATTAGTGCCTTGCTGAATTTTGAAGCTGAAGAAAATGCTTTGTAGAAATTGGATGCAAGACATTGTGAAAAGCTGAAGCAACAATTTGGCAGAAGACAAAAATCTAGATGCATCATCTAGCGCTATGTGAAGTGCAGACTGTACGTCAGAGATAGGCAGCCTATGCTCTGACGCCAAAAGTAGGAGTCTGCAGACCTGGTTTCTGTGGGATTTCTCTTTGCTTATTCCATTTGCCACCACCAGCATCTCGACTATTACACTGCCTACTTCATACGTCATTCTGACATGAAAAAGTGAGTGGAATTTCCTTATGAAAACAGGCACAGCTGTCGCAGACAGCAGCACACATGCCTTCTGCACAGTGGGATGAGATTGCGATAGATGTTGCTTACTTTCGAATGCTACCCCAAAATGAAAGCGTGGCCTATCCCTCATTTAAATGGCCAGAGACCAGAGATGAAATGGAGGTGGGCAACTCTGTGATGATGCTTCTATTTTCTAACTTGCAGGTTAAAGCTTTATTTATTTATTTAATTTGTATACTGCCCTTCATCTGAAGATCACAACATAAAAATACAAAATGAAGACACCAAATACATAATAAAAAGCAAAGTGAAACAGTAAACCCGCCGCCCCCCGCCCACAAGAGAACCTCTCCTCTTATTCCCATGAGTGCTAAGCATGTAAGAAGCTTGAACCCTCCAAACCAAATCCAAGGCAAATGGAATAACAAACAAAGCAATGTTATTTAACTACAAACACAGCCCATACCGAGACATAACATGTATAAACAGTGCAAGAATTCTTACCTGTGGTCATGCTACATCAAGATTTCCCCACCCCTGTCCTTCCCTTCATTACCTCATTATTTTTTATTTCTCTTTATGAAATACAGTCAAACTGTGGCTCCTGAACAGCTCCGTTTTTGAACATTACTCTGCAAGTAAATGCTCTGGTTTTTGAACATTTTTTCAGAAGCCAAATGTCCGACACGGCTTCCGCTCCAGTGCAAGAAGCTCTTGCAACCAATCGGAAGCCGTGCCTCGGTTGTCAAACGTTTCAGAAGCTGAACGGGCTTCTGGAACAGACTGCATTTAACAACCGAGGTTTGACTGTACTGAAGGCGCAATGATATATGTATACTGATGCCACTGCAATACTTGCAACTATTTAACTACACAATGGTTAACTGAAGATGCAAAACATCCCCTTGTAGTGAAATGACTTTGGAAATCCATTGAATATAACAAAAATAATCCCAAAAAGTTGTGATTTGATAAAAACCAATGCATAGCAAAAATAATTTAGGGTGGCAGTGGGCTGTGAGTCATACATGGCTGCCTTGGCTCTTTACTGCAGAATTCTAACTTCAGTAATAATCTGGGTCCTGTCATAGAAAGTGTGCACATATGATCACAAAAGTATTTAATGTAGTTTTCAGATGTCAAACAACTTGTACGTCCTTGCCCTAAAGGTGTGTCAGAGATACAAACTGAGTGATGGAAATTTGATTTCAGGATATGTCAACACTTACTAGTTGTTCACTGTCACTAATTCTCTAATACTTTCCAGTTGTCCTAACTCCATTAAAAAAAAAAAACACCAACCCAAATATTTGCTTCAAAAATATCTTAAGTGCATCATTTAAATAACTCATCCATGGGGGAACTAGATGCTTTATTCCTGCAAAATTCCAACAAACCAGCAACTTTTCTAGGAATTAGAAACTATCAAATCTTTTAACATAGTCATGGAGAGAATAAAAGTATTTGCATGTACAACTGCCTGAAGATGAATCCATTCAAACAGCGCTAGAGGAATGCCATGTCATTCTGCTTTGGGAATGCTAATTAATACTGCACAAACAATCCCTGTAAAAACTAAACACATTCAAATGTTTTGAAGTAAATGGCAAAAGACAATGTTCAAATTAATTATTAATTAAAAATGAATGTTGCCATCTTTAAAGATTTTTTTTTCAAAGCACAATGTGCACTGATTTAAAATGCTGAAATATCAAAGTATTATGAGTGTTAGATTTCCTTTCTCCTTTACCCCCTGCTCAACATATTATGCAGGTGGGAAACTTTTTAAAAACCATTAAATGCTAATTACCTTCACAACTAATTATTAGGGTGGCGCTAGGTTAATGCTTTCCTACCTTTTGATTTAGACCTACTTTTGTCAATGCCTTATTCATATTACTTTGAAGTAGAAGGGCTACAAATTAATTCTTTTAACCATATTATTAATTGGCTATGTGATCTTTTGGCAACAGGACCAATAATTTCACGGTCACGTTCTGAGATACAGCTTGCTACAGTCACTTCTAGTACCTCTAAAAGTGGAGGAAGGAGTTATTTGCAGTGCCAGTTAATCTATGTACAATTTTTGGGACTTGCAACAAAATGTGTTGTTGGTTTGATCATTCTGCCCTGGTTATCACAGATGACCCTGTGCTTATTCCGCACAATTGCAAAGCTCCTGATGAAAGTTTAGAGCTAGCCATTTCCCCACAGAATTGGGTGGCTTGCAAATTGCTGCATGCCTCTTGCAACGACGAATCTTTCCAGCACTCATGTAGTTTGGAAATAAATGTATGAACTTTAAAGCCAGCTAAGCGAACAATATAGGAGAGTCTACAGTGGTGCCCCGCAAGACGAATGCCTCGCAAGACGGAAAACTCGCTAGACGAAAGAGTTTTCCATTTTGGAGGTGCTTCACAAAATGAATCTCCTATGGGCTTGCTTCGCAAGACGAAAATGTCTTGCGAGTTCCTGCGGGGGTTTTTTCCTCCCCCCCCCTTTTTCTAAGCCGCTTATCAGCTGATCCGCTAAGCCGATAAGCCACTAAAAGCCGCTAATAGCGCTAATCCGCCAATGGGCTTGCTTTGCAAGACGAAAAAACCGCTAGACGAAGAGAATCACAGAACGGATTTTTTTCGTCTTGCGAGGCACCACTGTACTTGTTTAGTGTAAGAATTGTGCTTTATACCCAACATTAGTTTTATAACAGTGGCCAGACACATTTTTCTGGAAGCCCACAGGGAAGATACATGGAGGAATTTAGCATCATGCTCTTCTGATCGTTCCATCAGTGCATATTCCCGCTTGCCAGACAAGTCATCTTCACTTTCCCCCGTCCCCGTTCAACGTTCTGGACTGTCTCCCAACCCAGCAGACCAGGTTTGGGGGAGGTGTGGGGCATGCATGAGGAGGGAGTGGAAGGTCAGTTGCGCTAGCCCTGCCAGTTTAGTGGGATCCAGCCCCCTGGGCTGCATGTAATGATCAACCATGGATTAGTTCTATGTGGGCATGTCTGAATGAACCCAAGTACAGCACAGGTGTCGCATGCTCCCCCTTCCTGTGCAGATGACAGAAGGCCTTAGGTTGCTCTACCAGACCCCACCTATTCCTTGAGCATTCATCCGGATTCACTTGCTTGCACAAAGCTTATGTGAAAGTTAGATAATTCCAGGTCTTTACTGAAAGTCTTCAACACAGATAGTAAATGGAAACAGTGGCACTATAATATCTTTAATGGATTTGACCCTAGCATCTTGTGCTCAAGAGTAGAATCTCTTTGAACAAGAAGATTCCATTTTAGCCACCATGAAAAAACGGTGATTAATAGATATTTCCAGATTCATTAAAGGATCCAAGTGGAAACAATGCATTAAGAGACAAAAAAATTCCCAAAGAAATGTATTTTCAGAATGCTATTTCTGCAAACTGGTGGTTTACAAGCCAAAGGACTGAGTGAAAAGTGAGTTAACAATGCCCAGGTGGATTTGTCAGACCAGACTAAAGGTAAATGGTTCCTTTTCTTCAAGTTGGCACAAACATTTCTGGAGTTTATATTTTTGGCTTCATTGGAAGAGAGGCAGGGAGAGGGAGAGAGACAGGAGATAAATGTAAACAGCAGCAACATTCCTCTTTACTTACATTGCTTGCATAGGGGAACGTCCTGGGCTGCTGTCACTCCCATTACTGTTCGCATGCTCCATTGCACCATTAAGATCTTCCCGCATAGCATTGGCTAAACTGCCCAGAGTGGGATTTCCCATGGAAGCAGTAGTGTACAGAGGTATACTGTTCTCAGCCATTGAAGCCTGTCGAGTCAAAGAACAAGACATAAGAATCCATAGCAACACATGCTCATACATGTGCCACAGATCAGCTGCAAGGTAACACTGTTTGCACTATGTTTTCATTAAATATAATGGATAAAATGTCCACTTAATTATTTCCACCACTGGCTAAGATTTCACAAAGCTCTGTTTTCTACTTGTAGTAACTACCAAATACAATATCACCCCATTCACACTCAGGGAAGAATTCAAACGATGACTGGGACAAATTAAATATGTTAAATTATAGATCTGGCCTTGGTTGTTTATTTAAAAAAAGGAAACAAACCCAGAATGCAGGCAATCTGGATTGGGACCATAGTGTAGGTGAAGGGTTTTTAAAAAACGCCTTACCTCAAAAATTGTCCCCCTGCTGCTATTTACATTAGCACCAATGGCACTAGGATAAATTCCTAGTGTCACCAGATAGAGCTCATAACACGTCTGAAATTCTGGAGCTCCGGTGCCACTCAAGTGTACTAGATGGAGCAGTGGTGTGACTTGGCAAAAGGAAGCTTCCTGTGTTCCTGTTCGCTCATTTTGTACTAACTATGAACTCCTTACCATCTTCCCATGTACCTCCTTGTGGTGTAATTCCACATGGCTGCACTTGTGAATATTACACCCAAGTATGCAGGACTAACAGCTTGGATGGATCTGTATGTGAGTTGATGGGGAAAGGTAGTTTAGGGGAAGTAATTGGGACCGGAATGTTTTCTGAGCTCTTCTAATGTGTATCATTCATGAAAACGGAATCATATTCAAGAGCAAATATTTTAGGCAACATCCTGGTAACATTATTTCCATATTCTTGTTTTGACTTGTGGTATCTGCTTTGACACAACTTTCATTTGGATGGATGGGACTTGCACTGGACTCCCACAAAATTCCAGGGAAATGAATAAAGCAGCAGTGTTTGGCTGCTTTGTTCTCACATTGCTTGTCAAATGTAATCAAATTGCCAAATAGTGATTTAACCATGCCAGTTCTGAGCTGCACTGGAACTTCAGTAAATAGGCCCTCATATTCAATATTCCCTGAGCCAGAGTAAAGTCTAGTTTGGAAGATTTCTGTTAAGTGGTCAATACAAACTCTTAAGATATAAAAATGAGATATTCACTAGCTTATATTCAAATAGAAAATAGTGCAAGAATTGGACTTAGGTGCATGTTCTTTACAGAAAATGAACTGATAAACCATTTCTTTGCACTTGCAAACCTGAGATGAAGTCCTCACTTGTTCTTTATAGAGTTCATTTCTAGTGCCAAGGTCTTTACAACCTTCATTTCACTGAGACTTATGACAATTTAGTGAGGCAAGACAGTTTCATTCCCACTTAAAAAAATGAAGGGCTAAGACTGAGAGCAAGTGACTGGGCCCATGGCCACCCAAGAAGTATGTGGCTGCACTGGAATAACAACAAAGGCCTCCCAGGTTTCAACCAATATGTGATCCACTAGACCAACTCCCTGGACAGAGTCAAGACTAGTCTGTTTGCATCTTAAAATGCAATAAACACACAGCCCTGTCCTACTCTACTAGTGCAATTTTCTAGTGAGCGGAGGTGCATGAGAAAGAGAACAGGGAGGGAGAAATCATAGAAATGGTGCCTCCTGCAATGCTGGAAAGGGCAAGATCGCAAAATACACATAGCATCAAAAAGAGGAGTTAGGCCAGAGAGAGGTTGACCGGGGTCCACTTTTTTGTGGGATTTAAAGGGCCAGGTGAAAGCAGGAGGGGCAGCAGGAAGTTGATAGCCCTTTAAGCAATGATAGATAGATAGATAGATAGATAGATAGATAGATAGATAGACAGACAGACAGACAGACAGACAGATATATATTTAAAAGAAATATTTAAAACAGCATTGGAGATGGAGTAGTTGTGTTCTTGGAAACATTCCAGGCACTACTAGTACATGTGCAGCCACATTTTACATATCTCACACTGGCTGAGGCAGAAGGCGAAGTGAGAGGAGGCCTATCTGTTTCAGCCTGAAACCGGCAGTGATCAGTACTGAGTTGGGGGCAATGCTGTCAAGTGATGGCAGCTGGGCCAGCTCAGGATCCAGCAAATTGCAGGCTAGGTTAGCCCCTTCCCTCTTAGCAGCAGTACCTCTGTCTGCCCATCTGTTTTCTGGGTGGAATGGGGAGTTCTGTGCCCTGAGCGGAGACTGGCAAGGCTCAGCCAAGGGATACCTCCGCCCAATCCAACTCCTGTGTTAAACCTTTTTAAACTCTGCACACACCCCCTCGCTTGCCTGCACTTCTGAGACCCGACATATGCCTGTCTTTGGGAGCAATCAGGCTGGTGGGCACAAGCCAGGAGGGTTTTTCATTTGTGGCCTCACATTCGCAGGCCCTCTGTTTGTTGCAGCAATGTGTTGTTGTTTTTTAATGATTTTAATTGGGCTGGTGAAATCTGTGGTTCCTTTTAACTGTGACTGTTTTGTCATTTTAATGTTCTACTGGGGCTAGCTGCTATTTTAATGTATGCCCTGGCTATTTATTCTCTTTATTATTTTAGTGTTATTGACTGTTCCTACTTTTAAATTATGCATTTTATATATTACAGTTACATATTTATTTGGCCCATGTACCTTAACGTGCTGCCTTCTGAGAATTTCTCTTTTTAAATATGGGACACAAATCTATTAACATAAATAAATGAAATATAAGGGCAATTAATTTCTGAGAGATGATTTTTACAAAAAGTAGGAGATTCTGGCTCTCCTAGTGTTCAGACTATCTGAGATGGGGGGGAAGGCTTTTTGAAGAAATTAGCACTAAACAAAAACACCCACCAGCTAATCACAGTGTGGATGTGTGCTACGGAGGAAACAATTTGCAAGTTAGTCCATACTGAACTACCTGGCATTGCTGAACGTTGAGATGTTTTGACTCTTTACTTACTGCAGTGTAACCTGAAGAAACCAGATTCAACACAGTCGTCACTGGTGGCTGCAGAAGTCTGCTGCTTTTATGCTCTATCTAGCGGCCCTCCCCGAAGCACAGTCCCTATCTCTATGCAGTGTAATCAAAAAACTACTCTAACGAAGAGGATTATATTAATCTTTTTTTATTCAAGATGCAGAAAAATAATTTTGATGAAGTGGGGAACATAAGACTCATGCTTCCTGCAGTTTGAGAAATAATGAGTCACGCACTTCCCACCACCGAGATAACTTGTAATTGCAGTAAAGTAATTTATTTAGGAAGAGCCAGAACAGGAAAAGCACCTGCTATTCCCCCCCACCCTCCAAAAACCACAGGTGGCCAAATGGACAAATTCCATTCAGAAGCAACAAGATAGAAAGCAACAGGGGATCTTCACATGGCAACATTCTGAGATGTGGATCAGAAATGTTAATCTGGAAATTCTAATGGTGTTTTCCCCCACTCAAAAGCCCTCAGGGCCGTGATCCAAAGGCACACGATGCACCACTTACAAGCACCACTTTTCTACATTTTTTCACAGCTTCCCCATGAGTCACTAGACACAGCCCTTTGGTTGGAACTTTCTATCTTTGTATATAAAGGGATAATAATGTTTTACAAACTTAGAGTTGCCTCCTCCTTTTACTAGGCTCCTGTCATATCTTGAAAATGCTTTGTGATTTAGGAGGGGAGACTACAAAGAGAACGTGGGAAACACATAATTAAACAAGGGAGAACAGGAGCATCAGAGATGTTCATTCATTCCTTTTGCTTCACTTTGTGTTCCACCAGGTTGAGCATATCGGTAGATCTGACGGTTGTTTCACCCTTGTCTAGCCTCAGAGAAGTAAATCATGGGTAGAAGTGCTGCCTGCTGAAAGAGTTTAGGGAGCCAGCTGACAGCAGATGGATTGCAAACAGAGATACTGTGCTTCTGGGAAACTATTGCAGAAGACAGTTACCTCACCTATAGGACAAGAAAGAAAGCGAATGTGGGGATATCCCATGAAACAGAGGGGGGGGGGAATCTGTTTCTTGGCTTTGAATGACAAGAGAATGGCAGAATGGTTTGTGACAGCTGAATGAAGAAGGTGCCACGTCCTGGAAAATCCACCAACAATATAAGCCAGCTTGCATGCTTAATGAGTTGTGTTTTCAGTAGTCCTCCAAGCTGAGATGATGGAATGGGAATTAGTTGTAATGACTATTACCACAACCAGCAAAAAGTGGGCACATGGCTTGATAAATGATGATCTCCCAACACATGCCTACCAACCATTTGTTGCTTACATTGCTATACAACATAGTATCAAGCCATCAAAGATGTTTTGCTTGTTTTTGCAGCAGAGAAAAGGCATTTTGCATGGTTTTGTATTCTGCTTAATTGCTCAAGGCTTCCTAAAAGTCACAGCTTTTGAACTAGGATTCTTTCTAGAGATGCAGAGCATTGAGAGTCCCAACAAAAAGAGATGGGACACTATATGCTCAACAAGGAAAAAAATTCTATACACTCACAAGCAGTGCTTTAAAAAATGCTCACTCCCTTTCTGACTGAGCCATGTATATAAACTGGAGCTAATTTGAAAGATAAGAAACAAAATAATTGTTTTCCAGATGGTGGCCACATGATTTTTTTTGCACGTGTATTTGTCATGTTATCTTCCACACATTTCTACATTTTCAGTCATGGATATTCACTGCGAAACTACTGCTGTCCATAACACTGAGTGAAGCTTGATAAAATGTCTCTGGGGCCTTCTTGGGTTTTGTTCCTCGTTCACAAAGGCCCTCCAGTGTTCTTTTCTGTTCTGGGCATGTGCATAAGCATTTCCATACCTGTGTGTGCACGCCTTTTACAAAAAAGGCTAGGTTGTGCTCAGGTGAGGAGCAAACAGAAGGACAGGTGTGTGAAAATAGCACCTCTGCTGAAAATAAATGAATGAATCTGCTAAGTAGCTTCTACACCAGCAGTAACTACAGATGTGTAACGGGTTGTTTTTATTTCCTGTATTTCCTGTGGTAAGGGGAAATATGGATTAATTTTGGGGGGAAAAGGGGGGACTGACATTTTGATGTTGTCATGTGGACACTGCAAAAAAACATATGTGCCCAAGAAGCACCAATTCCACAATAAACTCCCTTCTGGAAGCACTCTTAATTTATTAAATGTTATTTGAAATATATACCACCTTCCTCTTGTGTATGTTTTCCTTTTTTCGTTTTCTTTTTTTGGTTTTTTTAGGTTAAATGATGGTAGTGCAGGAGAACAGAAATTACTGTTACGTTATCACATAATACAAGGGGGGGGGGAGATGACGACAACAACACATGTCTTAGAACTAAAACACGAACTGTTCTGTATGATAAGCATATTAATTGAAATTAGTCACATAGCTAACAGAAGCTGAAGGAATGCTGGCTCACTTCATTTTTGCCTTTCAGCCTCATGAATGCAAAATGTGCTTGTAATCTTAATACTATTCCGCAGACGGAGCATGTCTTTAAAAACCGCACTTCACAAGACTCGAGGGAAAATAAGATCCTAATGAATGGTATTTACAGTTGCTTCATTTGCACATGCTTTCATTTGCTTTTCAGAAGTTACTACATAAACTGAAGTAATTAGGGGTAATGTGGGGCTGCTACTCCCTTCTTAATCAATCCCCTTCTTGTTTTAAAAGTAAAAGGGAAAGTCCAGCAAACGCTCTCAGAAATGTTATGGCGTGAAAAATGCACGTATTCTGTGATTCTGCATCTAGATGGGCTTATGACAATACAACTTATTACACTGGGGTACAGGCAACTGTGTCATGTCACTACCTACAGTTTTGCATATTGGCCAAGTAGAATGCCTTCAGAAGCATTTTCCATAGACACAAACAACGTGTGTGTGTGTGTGCGCGCGCACATATGCATGTGTGGGTATGCAATCCAGCTCAGTTATAATCAGTGGGGATTTTCTTGTTGAGCAGGATCCGAGGTGGATTGCCATCTGTATGCGTGGTCTGTGCATCACAAAAATTAAAGACCTTTCAAGTGTGAGAAGCAGCATAGAAGAATCAAAACTTATCTCTTTACAGTGACAACCATACAAATGTTTATTAGTTACATCTATTTCCACACCAAACATATTGAGGGGAAGTAGTGAGAATGTTTTCTAGGGAATTTGAACACAAAGCTGTGAAAAAATACCTGCTTTTGGTTGGCCTATATAATTTTTATAATTTTGCATGTCTAGAAAATGTTCAGAAGCTTATTTATACATTTGTAACTGCTTACCCACGTGAGAAAGTATCTAGACATTTCCCTTAAAATCATTTGTTATCGGCAGCACAACAGTGACATCTCTTTTCTTCCAGCGTGATGCAAGTGTTAGCTATTTCATAACAGAAAAACAAGCATCTGAAAGATCCTTAAAAGAAAAATCTCTCTCTGTGTGTGAATCTGCTTTCCCTTTAAAGCCACGAACAATAGAAGGTCATGTGATACAGTATCCTATCATTCAGCACATTAATAGCTGTGCTAGAGTAATTACACTTGTGGTATTTTTGCCTCAAGTGAAATTCTGAAATAAGAGGATGGAAATTATGATACTGCTGATAAATATTAATAAGTGAACTTTTAATTTTTTTGCCACAATATTCAAAATGCTAAGCATCTAGCTAATGCTGAAGCGGCCTGATATGTGTTTGCCTCCAGGGACCATGATGCTTTATGCACTTAAGAAAAAAGTTTAACGGAATTAAAATTTAATATCTAATTAGAGCAAGGCTAATATATTTTGAAACGAGTAGGAAGACACACACACACGCCTATGTGACATATTTGCCACATTCATTAATCTTACCTGTAAAGCAGCACTGAGAGGTGAGCAGTAGGTGTGGCTGGTCTGCATGTTTTTAATAAGTGAAGGGTTTCTGCGCAAGGAAGATAGGTAAAGAAAGGGTAAAGTTAAATACAGTCAAATTTGCACTTCCAGAAGGCCAGGCTTTCTCCCATACCAGAAAAAAAGACAACACATAATAAACATAGTGGGGTTTTTTTTGTTATGTTTTAAACTACATAGCTATTTTGACTGCCCTCACCTTCACTGAATATGTATCTCAGGTCTAATGTCATGTTTTGGTCTCAGAGCTGAAAGTGCCCTTTAGATGTTCCCTGAGCTACATACCTCTGTGCAGCTCCCACACAGCTGGGAGAACATCCATATGAGGCAGGCAGAAGATGCTCACATGGGTCTTTCGCACAGAACTGACACTGTTTTCCCTATAACATGGGAAACCAGCAAGTGCGTCAGCCAGTGTCGTATCATTTAAACATTCTCCCAACTCTGCGGGAGCTGTTCTTGGATGTGAAGCTGGGAGAACCTCTGAAGGGCATATTGGTCAAGTTTGTTGGTGTCTGTTTTTCAGTTGCACCCACCAGTTTTTCCTGGACTTCTTATAATGAAGGCCCTCCACAAAAGCATGTAGGGCATGGAAAAGAAAGAACGATTCATCCATCCCCAAACATCCCACATCCTCTGTTCCTGTGTGAGACACCATTCTTCTTGGCATGGCTTCTGACTGTAAGGGAGCTACTGCAAAGCAGTGACTTGTGCCAGAAATCCATGCAATGTTTTTAGAGGCAAAAAAATCTTTTGTGTACCTATGTTGGTCAGGCATCACTGAATGATCTAATGATGCCTGAAGTATGTTGTTGGAAGTACCTAAAAAACTAAGTGTTTTACAATACACAGTGGGTTGGGCATATTTTAGTAGGACTTGTGTTCCCACTGATTTCACTGGAAATTAACTCAACTCATGATTACCTTTTCACATTGAATTCAATTACAGAACTAACTCACAGCACAATCCTGGTGGATTGCAGGAGATTTCCTGCCTTAGCAGGGGATCGGACTGAATGACTTATTAGTCGTTAGTAAGTCAGGGGCCAACCTAAATGTGCCCAAGTATGTAATAAGAAAACACGCAAGGGCAAAATCCGTCAGATACTACTGATCGGATCCCTCCATTCTCTTGCTCAGTAAACTTTACTGAAATGAAAGAAAAACATAGCAGGAGCACCTGGTGGGTTGTACTTGGAATTTCTCTCTGGGACCACTAAAAACAATGCTCATCCTAAATCAGTAATACCCCCCCCCCTCAAAACACTGTGCTGTATCATTACTTTCTTTGTTGAAATAATGGCTTACCCCTTTTATTTTTAAGGAGTCTTCATATAGAAATATGCAATTTAAAGCCTCCAGCTCTAATTTTTTAAATATTTATTGTGCACCTTTACAAATGCCACTGCAATGGCCTTTGAGCATTGTTTTCAAACATGTTTGAATGTTTCAATTTGTTCGTTGTAGCAATGCAAATTTTATTGAGAGAATACGGGGGTCGGGGGGTGGGTTAAGATCAACTAAAATTATCAATATGGAAACAGCCTAAAACCATCCTGCTAATTGGTTATACAGCATTACCCAGCATCAGCATGATAAAGAACACATCCTTATCCCTGCATTATAACAAAGTATCACCATAAATGTGTCAGAAAGTGTTAGCATAGGCATTTGCAAAGAAGCAGTGCGATGCATGTACAACCATGACATTTAAGGGGGAGATTTCTTTTGCAGCAAAGGCAATGCCACTATTTCGTGAAATGCGAGTCTACATGAGATGGATAAATCATGCAAAGCAAAAGCAACAGAAAACAAAAATTTGGAAGGGGAGGAACTAGCACGCCCACGCCCACACACACACACACAAAGCAAGTAAAAGCTCTTACTGTGTAACAAGCTCGCCAAAGTTTTCATCAGGGCAGAATTTTCTAGGACGGCCTCGTTGAATATGACGGCCCCGTTTAAACTCTTCATCATCAACAGTCCAAAAGGACCCAAACTCATCCTCTACTCTGATAAAGCACTTATGCAGGGATAGGTTGGTGCGAATAGCACCCTGGGATAAGATCAGCAAACGAGATGAAGTGGAAACAAAGTGACATGGGATCGGGGAATAGAACAGACATCAAATACAGGGGAAAGGAAAAAGAAAATAAAATGCAATAAGCATAAGCAAATGGATTGTGAGGGTTAATATGCATTGCCACCTAAAAGCTACTAGCATGTGATGCAAAACAAACACCAAGCAAGCAAGGGCAAGGGGACTGGTGGGCATACAAACGATAGTGATGAAATGCTCTCTGTTGTTTCTCCTTGACTGAAACAAGGTGAAACTACCCTGGATTGATCTCTAAACACCATCTAGCAGCCAAAGCCTCTATGTTAAAACTGTAAGCATGATCCAAGCTAGGCTAAGAAGTTCAAACATGGTGGACATACCCACTGATCTTTTGTGGCCTTCGTTTTTGGAACTCTACTTCATCCACTGTCCATACTGCCCCTTTTACGTTTTCTACTCGCACAAAACACTTGTGAAGACTAAGATTATGACGCACTGCATTCTGCAGCAAGTATAAGAGAGAAAATATTGAAGAAGAAGAAAAAAACTTTCCATGAGAAGAAGAGACTTAGCATTGTCCATGAACAGCAGCATTGTCAGCTGGCAAGTCCCCTTTCCCTCACCCGCCCTCCGCATTGGACTGCATCATATTTATATGTTTTTAAGATTTGCAAAAGAATAACATAAAATCAGCTCCAGATCCCTTGATTAGCCATCAGGGTTGGGTTTCTTTTAAAGAACATGACCAACATTCAACCTGGGCAAGAATTAAAAAACAACAACACGCAATTGTCATTTTAATTGCTTTGTCACCCCAGGAGCTTGTATAGAACCAAGGCATAGTAGAACAGGGCTAAAGGATTTATAAAACAAAAGGCAAACTTTTTTTTGGGGGGGGACACACATCCTACCATGAAAAAGGGAAGGAAGAGTGCGATTAAAAACCTGGGTAAAAACTGAGGGTCTGGTTTTGTAAAACTAAGTTTTCATGATCTGCTAAAAGTTCAAGAAATGTTAGTCATGAGTAAAAATTCCATACATAGGTTGGATCCAGATTAAGTTAGTTGAACTCAGTGGGACATGCTAATCATGTCTTCATTTGAGTCCCACTGATTTAAATGCGAACCGAGTGCAAGTATCTTAGTCCAGATCCAACCCACAGCAACACATTTCAGAAAGCAGAAATATATCAAGACATAGCTCTGGGGGTGAAAAAAGTCTTTCACCACATACTCCAGTAGGGAAGCTGCCTTTCATTCCTGAATTCTGGCTAAGCATTTGGTAGATCCATGAAGAAACACCCAAACAAAAATTCACTGCTTGTAGTAAATAAATGTCCACTGAGTCATGTTTCTGAAGGCCTCACCAATTCCATAATTGTTTTCGGATTCACACTTCCAGCAACCCGTACTTCAGTACTGCATAAAATATCCCATTTTTGAGTCACCCATACCACTGAAGTACAGTACAGTATTGTATTGTATTGTATTACTGCAGAGGGACAAAGCCCGCTGTTCCCCTCAACCCCTAACACTACCTACCCTAGTCTCCAGGAAGGCAAGCAGCATGCTCTTCCCCTGTACTATCCAAGCTACTTCATCTGTCCCAGTGCTTGCTATCACTTAAAAGGCAACTGATAGCTGGTAGAAAGGGAGCAGACCGGAAATATACACAGGTCAGTAACTAGCATCTACCAACTGTCAATGGGGAGGCTAGTTTACAGGCACAAAGCCAGAAAAAACATATGGACAGGTGTATAAGTAAACAAAAGACTAAGTTCCATATTCATGAAATCCTGTATATGTAGTGAAAGGCATTCTAATCAGGGCTGTCTAAAATCACTGTGCAAACCAAGGTTAGGCATAACACATTTATCATATTAATTAAACAGCGGAGGGAGGTCTGTGTTACAACGGGGGAGGGGATTCCAAGAATCCTTTGATACTGCAGTTTCTCAGCGTAACTAATTTCCTTGCCCTTGTAGCATATCCATTTCCCCAGAAGCGGCTAAACAGACAGTCCAATGTATTTGAACAAATCCAGAGCTATATATGCGTTTTTGGCAGAAAGAAAGTTAATAAATCGCCGAAGACTCCTATAACCACATAACGTGGAAGCTGTTGAGGATCTACAATGTGAGTTCGTTACTTCTGTTGCTCTACAAGCCAAGGCTGGGTGAAAAGCCAAGCCTTTAAGCCGGGTGAGATCCATCACACCGTCCCACAATTTCCACTCCATAATTTCACTATATGAACAACTTTGGCTCTGATTATTTCCTTTCTGAAAATGTGTTTAAGGAACGGCAGAATGGTAACTGGAATCCTGCACATGAGTGGAGCCTGGATATCTAAACACATGGGGATCAAACCAGTCAGTCCCTTACTTATGCTTGATTCTATGTGCACACAGTTCTCTCATGAGCATAGCTCTCCACCTGGAGGAAGATTGGTAAACAGGAGTTGTGGGTGTCAACAGCACCACACACAGGTGCAGCACATGCTGGGATTTGTGGAGGGGGGGGCTGTAAGGAGATTGTGGCAGGCAACTGGACCAGCACCATGAAGCCTTAATTATAAGGAATTTATTTTTGAGTTGGGAAAATGAAGTGAATAGGATTATATATGTATTATTATTCCTGTACAGTCTTCTTAATCCCTTCTCACAATGCTACTGTTGACCAGGAGTGGAAGACTTCTACCTCTCTAGGAAGCAGTTGTCTATGACAATTGCTCCCCATGTGTAGAGACAACACAGTCACTGTGTCTGACATGGCCGTAAGAAAAAAATAAACTAACAGGAGATGACTTTGTGATTTTGATTCTCACTGTCAGTATGAGAAAGGGAAAAAAACTGCTCTGTACAATAAAACCACAACACCACACACCATACAAAAACAATGCTAATTACCCTTGAATAAAGTGTTTGTTGTTTTTTATCTGAATAAGCTCTTCTTTATAAAAAACATTTACCTGGCACAGCAGTATGTATATATATGTATATGTATATGTATATGTATATGTATATGTATACACACACACACACACACACACACACACACAGAGAGAGAGAGAGAGAGAGAGAGTGGTACCTCGGGTTACAAACACCTCCTTTTACAAACACTTTGGGTTACAGACTCCGCTAACCCGGAAGTAGTACCTCGGGTTAAGAACTTTACCTCAGGATGAAAACAGAAATCGTGCAGTGGTGGCAGAGGGAGGCCCCATTAGCTAAAGTGGTGCTTCAGGTTAAGAACCGTTTCAGGTTAAGAACGGACCTCCAGAACGAATTAAGTTTGTAACCCGAGGTACCACTGTATTTGCTTTGGGGTGACATTTCACTGGCTAGTAATCAGTTTGCTATCAATTTGGAATAGATTCACCCTAAATGAGTGAAGCTGGACTTGATCTGATCCGGGCCCAAGTTAAGTTGGTTTAAAGATTGGTTGCAATTTAAGTTAAGGGTCTGTTCTGTTACCAATGATACCATGCCAAATTCTCAAATGATATGTTCAGCTTTTAAGGGTGATAGCATTAGGATCCAAGGAAGATAGAGTTCCCATGGATCTTTGGGAGCCTACATCACAATCCAAGGCAACTGTACCTCCCATGGATCCCCGTGCCTAGTAGCCACAAAGATAATACAGAAAGGCCTCTGCAGTGTAAGTCAGTATGGAAAAGGGAAGGGGGGGATCAGGTGTCAGGCTCTAAGCCTAACTTCAAAGGGGACATTTTAATAGACTCTGGGGCTTTCAAAACTGGGGAAGTTCATTTCTGAATCCTCCAGTTCTAAAGTTTAGAGCCATCTTGTCTGATTCAGTAAAGTGATTGGTTAAAAAAAAAGGCTCTAAAGGCTTTTCCCATCCCCCCCCTTTTTACTTGCGAATCTGATGCCAACACCTGAATCTTAATGACCACAGTAAATGTTGGCCCTTCTTTCGAGAGAGAAATGCAAAATGAGTGACAAGAGTTAATGAACATTGATCAGACCTGTAAAAAGTGTGGGACTGTAGCTGATGTGAGGTAGAGTAAGCTAAGCGATGATGAATTGCCCAAGGCCACTCAGTGAGCTTCCGTGGTGGTGTATTTAAAATGTATTCTTTTAGATAGTAACAGGTTATTTTTATATTTTATGTTCACTGGGAAATCTCCAATGAAAATGTGATAGAAGTACTGCACATCAGACAAAAACAAATATTGCTGAGAGGGGATTGGATTCTGAATTTTCCAAACCTAAGCTCAATATGGTAACTCCATGTACCAAACAAGCTTTCAAGTGTTGTCTAAGTTACTGATCTGAATCATCAGGTAGAAACCTCACTGGCTATGAAGTCTACAGATGTGGCCGATTACATCTGTTGCAGGGTGATAACCAATGCTAGTTGGAGCAGATCCAATGAAATGGGTTGACTTAGGTAATGTTCTCCATTAATTTGAATGGTTCTGCACTGAGTATGACTTAACACTGAAAATTACCCACAGAGTTTTGCTTTCAGAACAGAATCACCAAATTGTTATTTTTTAAAAATTCTATTGCCACCTGCCCCCCTCTTCTCTTCACAGTTCAAAAGTGGTTTGGGCCTTCAGGATTAAAGCTTTTTAAAGGTGGCACCAGTGATGTTTCCCCCTTTCTTTTCTTTAAAAAAGCTGCTGTGCCAAATCCCCAAACCACTTTTTGAAATGAGGGGAAGATAAAGAGCAGTTTAGGGTTGGGGGCTTTTTAGAAAGAAACTCTGCAAAAATAATAATAAAAAAAAAAATCAGATGCCATGTGTGCCACTTTGTACTGTAGCCATTTTAAAATAAAGGGAGTATTCTAAGAGAATTTAAACACACAGTGAAATTAACTAAACAGAGCCAAACTATTGAAATTTAAAGCACCAGGGGTATTTTTGTTAAATTGCTAGATTTAATATTTTTATTGGCTTGCGTCTTTACTGCTGTGCCCAATTAACCTGTATTGTGTTTCATAATACACTAGTGAATGTTTTGAGAAGTTGGCATGTTAATTTAAGGCAGGTGTATCAGCTGGCTGAAAAGCCAGTTTTCTATGAATCCTTGGAAAAAGAGTTTGCGGCTTCCAGTTAAAAGAATGTGTACATAAAACCACCATCTGATAAAGCTTCTTCTTCACCCTTTCCCCTATATCTCAGCAGCTGAAATGTTTTCAGTGCTGGGAGCAACTACATAGGCAGACTGGTAGTTTAATCACAGAAGGTGGAGACAAAAAACAGCAATGGGCATCTAAATTAGCAGCAAATTTCAAAGACAGTAGAATATTTCTGCCAACCAGCAAGTTGTTTGTGGAAGATAACGAGGCACCCTGTGTGTGTCAAAACAACTGATCTAGATTTCAAAGTCCACACACCGTTACAAACAGTTATGTCTGCAGCACTATCTGTTCTGTACATGTCAAATACTAAAGCAAGAGGTACGCATGGCAATAAGGTATACCTTCCACGTTGCTGCATTGCGTCTGAAGTAGGCAAACATTCGCGTGAACCAATTGTAGATTTCATTTAGTGTTAGCTGCTTTTCTGGAGATTCAAGAATGGCCTGTAAAGCAATTAAAACTCAATAATGATCTAAGACAAAATGAGCAGAAAAAACACTTGCATATTTGTTTGAATAAATAAAACAAAACGTGACTCTTGAGCACAAAATCGAAAAGAAGGTTTCACGCTACAATCTAAGATTAATGGTTGTATTTAGTAGCTCAATGGCAAAATTCAAAATGGAATTATCTAATTGTTTTGAGTTTTATTTCTGTTTCCTTACAGAAATATTAATTTATTAGTCATTCATAAAGCAGAATCAAAGAGAAATGCAAAACATTTCACTAGCTGATTAAAGCTTAGTAATTATTTTGAGCTCAGATTAATTCTAGGGATCAGAGATTACTGTAGCTTGTGATAATTGACTTGCCATCTTTAAACAGGCTCATTTTCACTGTTGTGTGAAATGAATTTCCTAATAATCACATCGTATAGTAATACTTAATCAAAAGCAATTATGGTATATGTATTGCAGTTGTGAGAGAAAGAAAAAAACCTTATAGCAAAGGCTTCAGCATGCCAACGGGCTTTTCATCTGCTCTGTCTATAGCATCACATATATGTACAACCCTGGATCCCAGCAGGCTGTTCCGTTTGTTCTCACTTACCTGCCTAATTAAGGATGCATATGTAAAGGGTGGCCTGACTTCTGCATTCTTGTAGAATTCTTGGTTCTGCGCAAGATCTGCTAAATAAAGTACAGGAGTTCCCTGTATTACCATGGCCCACAGTTCACACGAGCAACACATAAATGAGAAGAATGTGAGAATCTCCCTGCACATCCATCAAGTTACCTGAAGAGATGGGCACGTTGTATTTGTCAGAGTACCGCCTTCGGATGGGTCCGACATTGTGCATGCTGGTAGTAGTGATGACAGAAGGTCCCTGGGTAACAGGAGTGATGGGTGCTGTTGGGGTGGTGGGGGTATGAGGTAAGCTCTGCGGAGAAGCCTCCGATGCAGTCTTTGAAAGTGTGACGCTAGATACAAGGTTCAGCTGTGGAAAAAGCAAAAGGAGATGTCCTTTAAAATATTTATCACAATTTGCTCTCCTCGATGCATAGGAGTGGTGTTGTAGTTAAGAGTGTGAACTGAAGACTAGGAAGTCTCTGGTTATAAACTTTTGAGCCATAACCTTAGGGCAAGCTACCATCTTTCAACTCAGCCCCAGGTTCCCTTCCACTGTAAGATAATAAGAATCTTTAAACACATTAAAGCAAAGGTAGACAATGTGGCGGCCTCCATATGTTGTTGGACTATAACACCCATCATCCCTGGCCATTCTGGCTGGGCCGATGGGAGTTGTAGTCAAAAACATCTGGAGGGTATTAAATAAAACAGCAAGTATTTTTAAATTAAGTTTAACATTTTTTTTATAAAAAAACACACTACTTATACTACTGAATGCCCCCAAAACAAGTATTTACTATGACTAGTATCCAAAGATGTGCCAAATCTCTATTATCATTAGTGCAAGGGTTTATGCTTGCACAACCAAACTTTTCCTCCCCTCACACACCCCCTTTCTCTGTTCTGGGTTGTCCCCCCACCAGCCAATTCTCCGCAGCAGATTTCAGGAAAGCCAGTGGCGGAGCTTCATGCTCCAGCACCAGGGGGCGGGGGGGTCTGGCGCACCACCCGCAGGGGCATGGCACGCGTCCTGGGGGCGTGGTGCACCGCCTGTGGGGGTGTGGCGCCCAGCGCGGTTGGGGGAACAGCTGCAATGGCACCCCACTGGGATCGCGCTGCAACAACAGCACAAGATACCACCCTATGGTTTTAAGTTAAGAAAGAGGAGCCATTATCTCCTTCACATTTGGGTCCAGTGAACATTTCTGTATAGATATGATATGAGGAAAATATCAGAGTTTTGTCTCAAAACTATTATCAATTACAGACTTAAAGCAGTTTTTGATACAAATCCATCTTCCCATGAAAATCTGATAATAAAAAAACAGTGAGAGAAGATGGAAGAAAAGCACAATATGGGTGCGTGTTTTTTTTATCCTCAGCAACTAAGCTCTTGGAATGATTTGCATTGAAAATTCTGCATGGATGTAAAAGGTTTAAATTATTATCTTTACATCATGGTCCCAATCCAATTCTGCAGATTCTGTCATTTTTAACAACAACTAAACAAACAAACAAAAATCAGAAACGCATTCACACATTTTTTATATCACTCCTGGTTTGGTCCCAAATAATGCCACTAAGCCTTCAATCCTATACTCACTAACTGCAGCAAATTCTATTGAACTCAGTGGGGCTTCCTTCTGAACAGCCATGTATAGGATTATACCCTAGCATCTTACCTATTAGGCATTTAAGGTATTGCAAGGTTAAAGAATATATATTTGGTTAATAAAAAACAGACCACTTAAGAATCAAGGCCATTTTTCTAAGAGATTATGCAAAAGGCCCCATGAGGACATCAGGAAATTTATATTTCACGTGTATTACATGGGTTACTTAATTAATCAGATAAATAATCAGTTATCTACAAGCAATATTCATATTTTTTTTTAAAAAAATGGTACTATATAACTAGATAATCAACATGGCCAACAATTGGCTGCAAGAAGTGAATAGTTGAAGAGTGCTGATGTTATTTCCCATTAACACAGATCTCATTCCACACAGAGGACTCAAAAAGTATTCAAGACAAATGAAGCCTCATAGGAACTTTGGTGACAGAGATACAAAATGAGCCTTAAAACACAGTAACTAAATGGAAATCTTGATGTTTAGATGCAAACAGTACAGAATGTGTACTTATGGCCTACTTTTGAGCTCCCCGCTGGGTTAAACAAAGTGGGAGGGCCATTCTAACTCAACTGTCAATATAAACTACTGTCAGAATTCACGATGTATCAGGCTACTCTGGAAAACTTCTCAAAGAAGGGAAAATGAGGTATGTGCACCAATCTCAGAGCTTGGGATACGAGGGGTGAAGCAAAGGGTGTGCCCCACTCTGCAACATTTCTCCATTTACAGAACCTTATTTTTATTTATGTATTCAAAACGTTTTTGTAACACCCTTCATTAAAAATCCCAGAGTGGTTTTCCACACCCAAATCCCAATACAATAAAAACAGTTCATCTAAATCCAATAAATTCAGGAAAAACAGCAACAATCACAGTAGCCAGACAAATCTCAATGCCTTGGTATCAATGGGCAGCCAAATTACACACTACATTTGCATTTCTTCTTCCATACTTGAGACACATAATGTTATTTCATAACCAAAAGTCGTTGGGGGTGGGGCAGAGATGGTTTGGTGTTTTGCTCTTTCCTCCTGAAAATCGCTATCAAGCTGCAATTTGCCCCCAAAGTGCTATTTGCCGTAAACAGCAGCTGGAGGGCACGTGTGTTACTCCTGGTAGGAGAACAATGTGGGAAGAAAGGGTGACACTCTTGCACCACAGTCCCCCGTCCAGATCACCTACCACATGCAACTGTGAAAACACACAAGGAACGTTTGGTTTGTGCCAGTCCTTTCCACTTATAGAGCAAGGGGAACAAGCTACACCCAGGAAAACTGAGGAGGGAGCACATGTCTCGTGGAAACTTGGCATGCAAAATGTTGAGGGGAAAGAGGCAGCAACAATATTTTTCTGCACACAGCAGAATTTAGTTATGAACCGAACTTTGCAGAAATGAGAGCTGGCTGGTTGGATCCGTGATTCGATCCCACAGTCTGCTCACATGTCTAAGAAGAAAGATGGGAGGTTTTGCTTTCAAATTGCGCAATGACATGAAATGACAGTTGCAGATTCAGAAATTACCTCGGACAGTGTTCTCTCTTGAAAACACGAGGCAAATGCTATCTTAAGTTACTTTATTTGGGACTGCATAAATTCTGTTATGCCCCTCTGACATCTACCCATCACTCACACACACACACACACACACACACACACACACACGGAGAAAGCACAGTAACAGCTATGGTACAATTGAGAGGTCTTGCTAAGAAATCAAATCTACCCTATTTTATCTCCATTGTTAAAGTAGGTGTTTTTAAACATCACAAGCAGATTTGAATCAATTTCCAGTGCTCTTCCATTGCATAAGCTCAGTAGATTGGCTCTCCTGCTGTAAGGAGCACGGATACTGTTTCATCATTACTGTTCAAACCACTCAATTTCAAACAAGTTCAATTCTGTTTTTACTGTTTAAAAGCTTAAACATTTAATCTGTTTCTACTAGGAAGCTGGGGAGGGGGAAGCCCAAAGGTCAATGTTCTCCAGTTAAATAATCTGAATTGAGTTAAATTTCTTTAGGCTTTTCAGGGTAGGTAGTACAACTAGAAATAAACAGAGAAAGTGAGGAAGAGTAAAGGGAGGGGATGCCTCCTTTAACAGGCTTGACAAATGACACTGCGATTCACACCCACTGCTGGGCTGCCACTAATAAGCTACAGAGGAAGCAGCCAATCTCAGCTAATTACCAGATAAAATTGTATTGTAAGGACTCTAATTAGGAGATGCTTATGGAGGTGATCTAATGATTAAACGCCGCATTCGAATGACCCCACCATCAATGTGCAATGGTGCAAGATGTCACTGGAATATTTTGTAGAAACAGTAATTTTATTTCAAGGGGGGGAGGCAGTAATATTTGTAATAATGGCTACGAGGTAAACTAATTAAAAGACAGTTCCTAGAGGAAGGCTGTGGCTTTGAGCAGCTGTGGCCGTTCCAAAACAAAGTGCCAAATCTCGACAGAGGAACTGCAGTCAAGTGGAAAATTTCTGCCTGACCTCTGCTCTTGCTATTAATTTGCAGGAAAACTAATGACACATATACATATTCCCACAAAATTGTTCTAATTGCTAATTTGCCAAAGGAGCCCAGTTTCCAAATTAAACATGACTGCAATCTGAGAGGGAAGAAGAAGAAGAAGAAGAAGAGGGGGAAGGTGGTGTAAGGTAGGAATCTAGCCTAGCATTGTGTTTCACCTCCGACAATGGTTGGGAGACAGAACCAACAAGTTAATGAAACGATGACCTCGTCACTTCCTATAGAAGTTTTGCTTGTCAGACTTCTGCTCGATGATGATAGCATCTCACATTTTGCAAGAGGCCAACCTTGGTCAGCCACTGTGCCAAAAATGTAAAGGGGTAGCAGCAGAGAGAATTTACACCGAGTACACTTGAGAATGCACTGCTTCCATAGCCTCAAAATTCAGTTATTAATTGTGAACTGGAGCAGAACTACTCTATGAATTGTGTTGGTTTTTGTTGGGATCTAAAATATTAATCTTCATTACAAACGATTAAATCTTAATATCATCATCAATTAACAATGAAAAAAGCCCCATCTAGACTCTGGCTTTGCAGCAGCCAAAGATGATTATGCAGGGCAAAGATCAGGAAGGGTTTGTACTGGGAAGGTCTCTTTTCCTGATGGAAATGCCACGCCATTTCTCAATGTTTGCATTTTCTATTTAAAAACATGCTGCTCTGGTTTCAAAAGTTGCTCACAGAGGCATTTGACGGACACAAAGCTTCCACTCTGGTAGAATTTATTTTGAGTGAGACAAATCTGAAACCAGGCTTAATTATTGTGGAGAATGGTCCTTAACTTGGACATGTTAGTGCAAGCTTATATTGCCTAGGCATTTATGGCAATTAGCTACTTGTTTTTGTCCCAGCAAGAAGCAGACTGAGCAGTATTGGTTTCCATCTTATAAGCGTTGTCAGTAAGTGACACTGTGTATGGTTCAGAAGCTGCTTGAAATGGTTGGGAGTTTGTACCTGAACACGGACAATATCTATGAATTAATAACTATTTCTGCTCTCTCCTGCTGAGAAATAGCTGGCTCTGTATTCTGCCTAAGGATGGATCCAACACTAGGGCTGCTATACACCTGGAATTTTCTGGACATAACCAGGATTCAGCCGTCGGAAATGGTGTCTAGGCGAAAATCACTAGAATGACCAGGAAAATCCGGACATGTGGCAACCCATGTCAGAAGTGTAAAAAACTTCTTTTTTTAAGATCTTGCAAGAAAGAAAGAAAGAAAGAAAGCTCAGCAACTTTGGCAAAAAGAAAAGAAAGCTCAACAACAACTTTTCCAATAAAAAGCTCAACAACTTCTGTGTCTGGATTTTCACTTTTTGAAATACGGCAACCCTACACAATTCAAAAATGTGTTTAATTACCACAACCAACCAAAGTCAATGTAGGAACATGCACCAGTTTCTGGAATATCTTCTGACAATTCTAGTGCAACTCTGACTACTAAACAGCTTTAAAATAATAGGTGGGTGAACTGCCCTAAAATCAGATGACCAAGATCTTCTTATCGCAAAGGATTAACAAACAAAATAACACCAGAGCCAATTTCTCACTGCACTTTTAAGCCTGCAGCAATTTAACTTGAAGTAGGCATTAACCCCCTCCCCCCACTCAGAAAAGCTCTCATTTTTTTTCTGAAAGCTGCCTTGTGTTCCCATCAGGGAAAAAGGAGGAACAGAAATAAATATATAATAATAAAAATCTGAATTTTCTCCTGCTTGTTTTAAAAAGAATAATGTTCTTAAATAGAGTAAAAAATAAGTCTTACCCAACCGTACCTCACCATTGCTGCATAAATCATTAACAGTATTTTTTACACATGTACGTTTGTACGCATGCAAACACACACAAAAGAATGATAGTTAAAATGGCTTCCATTAGGTCTAAGGTAATGCATGCAAACGGTGACAAAAAAGCAGCAAACACACCAAGAGGACTAGCAGATTTCAAGCAGGGGGGAAATCATACAAGCTATGCTGAGCCCATCTGTGGGGCTTTAGGGCAGCAGTTTCTCCACTGCTGATTCTACCATTCTGATCATGGCTAAAACAGCTGCTGTAATTGGACTTCAGAGATGGACACCAATTGCTAAGCCACAGAAAGTGGATGTGTGTTGGGATTGTTAGATTTAGTGTGCTTTAACACTTCATCCACGAAAATTTTACATTATATATATATATATATATATATATATATATATATATATATATATATAATCTGCACGCAACACAGGATTTGGCAGGCAGCAATCACTTAGCAGGTGTTGTTATTGGCAGGGATACTAAGGAAACCCAAGTTGAGGAGTGGGACTTAATGAAAAACAGTATATAAAAACAGCTTTTGTGTGTTGCATTTGCAAATCTCTTTTTATTGCTACATATCATTATTTTTCAAACTATAAAATACAGCTACAGCAGCTAAAATGCTCAGTCATTACCTCACAGTTAAAAGGCTATTTTTTAATGCTTTGTTTTTACAGTTGCTAAAAACAGGATTTCAAAACAATCCTAATTGCTGTGGTTAGGGTAAAGGAAAATACATAAAAAATAGCCAACAGTTATGTCAGCTCTATAAAGACGGATGTACTGCCAGGTATGCAAAAAACACTTTTGAGCCAACGAAAGAAGAATGTATTCCTTCTCTCTTTCCCGAGGCGCAATTTGTAGCTATGAAAGTGCCATCGAAAAGCACACTGTGCCTTGGTTTTCCTCCGTCATCTGAACCTCATGCATGAATGAAAATAATGGAACAACTATTGCATTAAGCATATCAATGCATTAGAATATCAAGGCTTCCAAGTTCTGCCATAAACAAAAACGTCAGACAGATTAAGAGAATACTGGATAATGGAATATTCAGTTAAATTTTATTTCAAACACTGAAATAAAAAAATAGTGATGTGAACTGCTGTAATATTTCTTTTGACAATACAGGTCAACAGTAGGATGTAACAGAAAGCACAGCCACCTTTTGATGTGTGGCTTGAGCACAGGGACAGGTATTCTCCAGCCACTTCTACTCTTGGAATGCCTCACACAACAGGAGTGACTAGAAAAGCAGGTATCTTAAGATGGGCTTCCCTAAATCATGGAATAGACTGTTTGAGCTTTCCCCTCTAAAGCAAAGCAAAGATTGACAGTTCATCTGAGGACACGCTCCTTCACTCCCAAGTCTCAGAAGAACCAGCAGACTAACAGAAAACAGAGGTATGCAAGACTACGAGGGTCTTGGAGTGCCTTAAGGTTCACGGAACTCCCGCCTAGTCAATCAACACAACAAAAAGTGGAAAAGAATACAGTTTTCACCTCCTGACCCAGTCAGGTTATGAACACAAGGTGGGCTGTGCAGAAGAGATCAGGAAGAAGGCTTCTCTCACCATGGTCCTAAAGACATGAAAAGAGCTATCATTTCACACCATCCACTGACTGTGAATTTCACAAGCAAATGGGGATTTCAGAGATAAGTTTTGGAAAATACAGTTGACTGCCTGTTACAATTTTCACCCAGTTCAGGGTAAGTTTGGCTTTGCTTTCCTCCTCCGCAGGCATACCTATATATACCTGCTCACGGTATACCTGCTCACTTGCTCACTTGCCTAACCAATATTTTTCTTAACGAGAAAAATATTTGCATCCTGGCAAACACCTTGTGTGTACACTCCACCCACACCCACCACATTTGAAAGCTGTTTATAAAGAGATTTCTTTCAATACGCACTTATTGGAATTATGCTCACTTCCGCAGGACCTTAAGCATGTGGCTGATATATGAGAGCTGAGGAATGTGCAAGCACTTCCAACACGCTGCAAAGAGATTGCTTATTTTAAGGAGATAATCTCATACATGCTTCTCCCTGTGATTATATCTGACAAGTTGCTGCTCTCTGTGGTTGGATGGACTCCTGATTCATTGTGTAGCACTGGGAACTGATCAAAGAGTTCAGCAAAATATGGTGCTAATTTATGTACCTAGTCAAGACCAAAGCACTTGACTAACGAGAAACACCAAATAATGGACAGCTAGAGCTCATATTGTGCAGCCAGATCCTCAATTTTTAGCTGATGGTGAATTTTTAATGCAAGTATTACAAGCCCCACTCAGCCGCAATTTTACATCCGTGTTTTATTAGTAAGTTTGCCTATTTTTAAAGGCGAAAGTAAGAACTGATGCAAAGATATTAAAGCTAACATACACCTTGCATCAGTCATAGGGAGAAGGGAAAAATTAATTACTGGGTGTAGAGAATACTTCGCATTACAGTGTTGGTCATCAGATCTCTCCCAGTCAAAGTTCTATCCTGCTGAGTTAAAAGGAGTGAGGTCTAGCCTAGACTCTGTGATGCCTTTGCTATTTCCCCCCTCACAGGGAAAGCACAATATGCAAAACACTATATTCCTACATTTTATAATTAATTTTCGAATGCTTCACCTATACATATTTTAATAATTTCTGATTTATCTGATGGTATCTATAATAAAATTTTCTATATTTCAATAAATGAAAAGAAGGCTGTTTCAATCCAACAACAGAGTGTCACACAATATAGGCCTGTCAGGCACCAATTTTTACTTCTAACATGTAAGTTAAAGGATAAGGAATTTATAATGCTGCCTGTGAACGAAACCACTTTTCATACACAAATGTGATCTTTTTTCCCCCCAAAGGGTAATACAACAGTACATTTACATAAACTAATCCAAACAATCTATGTATTTGACAATGGCAAACCTCACACAGACTGCCTATTGTTGGTTTACATCTTGGAGTTCTTTATGTTGGCTTGTAACACTGCTCTAGCTGTCAAAGGTTTGACTTGGACTCTAAATAAATGGTTATACAAGTGCTGTGCAGCGATATTGGACTTCTTTGGAAAAGAAAACCTGCTGTGTATGAATTCAAAAGCTATTAATTTTTCAGTCAAAAATATTCATGCCTATTTCTTTTAATAGAGAAACACTGTGCTGAGCAACTGAGAGATAATGTTGACTAGTGGTACAGAATTTTCAATAGAGCAGTTAAAAATAAATTTAGTAGGAGGTCCCCATCAAAGCTATAATTTTCCAGAATGTAAAACATTTTTAATACTAATCAAGAAAGTGCATCCTCCCTCCCACATTGCCTAGATCAGTTTTTTTTCCTTTTCCTACTGCTTTTTCCTGTTTATTAGCTGTGTTGCAGTACTTATCATGGCATCCCCAACTGGTACAGCTGGAGCTCACGGTCAAAAGTTCCCAGATTTTCAGCAGCCGGATACTGGTCAGATGTCTGAACACTATGCATTAACTTCCTATAGATTATAATCCCTATTGCGTGGATGACGCTTGTCCACATGTCCACTATAAGAAGCCTTGAAGTACCTTTCTACAAAGACATACAAAGCTTTAGCAGTGTAATTATAAAGCTGGTATTTAGTGTGGGCCAGGGGTATGTGCTCAATTGGGCAGAGGTAACCTACATGTTACTTGAATTCATTTCTAGAGGGCTACCAGCTTGTAGAGAAGGGGGGTGGGTGTTTGATTATGGGTCCAAGAGAAGAGAGCAAACTCATTATTTCATATTAACAGAGTTGTCGTAGGAGCTCCAGATATTAAGAAACAAGGTTCTTACCAAAGAGAGATGGAGCTCTCCAACTAAGCTTCTCCAAGCAATTCTCTTTTTATCATATGCATATTGTTTAGTGTTTGTTTGTTTTTAGAATAGGGGATTACAGGAAAGCTGCACGTAAGAAGAAAGCATATCTTAACTGTGCATTATACTTAGAGTACCATTATGCTCTTTGCATCACTCTATAAGAATCTACTCTGCAGAAAATCCTTTAATAAGATGGATCAAGAGAGTGAAAGGGATCAGGGATTCTAATGAAATGTTTGATCTTATGTTAAAAAATTAGTTCATCAGTCAGAATCGGAGTTCACATTCAAAAATTTCGATAAGCAAACATCTTAAATGCAAGATACTTTAATTTTACTCCTTTAATTAAAATATCTTAAAATTCCTAATTGCTTCATGTGATAAACCAAGGCAGTGATTTGCCTTATGATTTTAAGGTCTGTAAGATTTAAAGGTACACTGCGTTTGATTTTATTCTGAATTATGCAAATATTAATTGATTACTGATGATCTATAGTCAACTTTAATCAATATGCAGATTGTAAACAATATGCAGTGATACAGCACAATAGTCAAGTATTGGTTTGCTAGTTGTATTTTTTACTTTTTTGACCAGTCTAAATAAAACAAACACATGACTAAATACAAGTCAAAGACGATTAGCCCAGCAAATATGGTAGCCTGCCTATGAGCAGCTGGTGGACCGAAATTAATGTCTGAAACAGAACACATTATTGAAATAGAGAACATAAAAAATATATAAGCACCCTGCACCTCTGTTTTCCTAGAAGGGAATGTGTATTTTGCAGGTTCCCTGGAGAATAAATTGCTCTAGAACAGTGATGGGGGGGACGACCAATGAGGGGAATAGTAGGCTTTTTCATATTCAAAACCTCTCATGTCATCCCTTAATCTCCCCCCCCCCACCAATACACTTCACATAGACTTAACGTACTTCAGTAGGACCTGTTTAGGAACTACTGTGCTGTTCACCATTATCTCATATTCTCCACGTTTTTCCTGTGCAACTTTTTAGAGTTATTATAGGCTATGCTTTTAGGAGAAGAATTATCTCGCTATAGGGAAGAGACACACCTAAAAAAGAGATGGGTAATGTTGCTGGAGGAGACTCTTGAGAGTCCCATGGACTGCAAGAAGATCAAACCACTCCATTCTGAAGGAAATCAGCCCTGAGTGCTCACTGGAAGGACAGATCCTGAAGCTGAGGCTCCAATACTTTGGCCACCTCATGAGGAGAGAAGACTCCCTGGAAAAGACCCTGATGTTGGGAAAGATGGAGGGCACAAGGAGAAGGGGACAGCAGAGGACGAGGTGGTTGGACAGTGTTCTCGAAGCTACCAGCATGAGTTTGACCAAACAGCAGGAGGCAGTGGAAGACAGGAGTGCCTGGCATGCTCTGGTCCATGGGGTCACGAAGAGTAGGATACGACTAAATGACTAAAGAAGTGTTGCTTTCTGCTCATAATCTTGCAAACTGTTCAGGATTTCCTTCTTGAACAGAGTATGACACATGCCTTCAAGCATTCCTTATGATGTGAATCCAAAACGGATTTATTATCTACAATATGATAGGTGCTATATAAATATTAGATGATTCTGATCATCTTCATCACTTTGTGTTTGTTCATAACATACTTAAATATCTGGCTTTTATAAAGTGGGGATGGAATTCCATAAGATGGCTGACCAAGTACTGTGGTACATGTTATCTGCATCCCTCATAATATTTATTTTGCCCTGGTAGAGCTCTTCATTTATTTTATACATGTAAATTAGGAGAACAGCCTCTGAGCTAGTTTAAAATGTATGCTTCAGTCCTAAACAGACTTACTGGGAGCTCTCATTGTACTTATTTCTGAGTAGACAGTCATTCCTAAAACAGTTAAAGCATAACTTTAAAGTCTTCTCTTTAAAGTCCAGCTGAATTCGCAGGTAAATGAATAGACTTGTTGGCTTACTTTTTGCAAAATCAAATCAAATACATAAAATACTTAGGGCTGTATTCAGCGTGGCACTAAGTAGAACATTTTGTTAGTGCAAGGATTTCTCCTTGCACAGCAGAGCATTGTTCCCCCTCTCCTCCTCCCCTGCCCCCCCAATCTGCTTGGGGATTTCCCCCTAACCCTTCGCACAAGTTCTGAGGACAGCACAGGATGTGCACAGGGGAGGGCGCAAAAAAGGAGAAGAATGTGCATGTCTTCACTCAGATGGGTATTTTAAAGTAGCCCGCATGTCTTTTATGCTCTCTGGTGGGAAAAGAGGCTGTTGTGAAGCTTTATTCTGTCAGTGCAGATACTTACAGGCTGAGGTGTAGCTTTTGGTTCAGTTGACTTTACATGTAGGTGTGTCATCATAGCTTGCAGGCGCTCTTTGTCTTTTGAAAGCTAAACAGGAAAGAAAAATGGCATAAGTTATTTTTGTGAACAGAATCCAGAACAAACAAACAAAAACTTATTAATTTCTCAGAAATGTTATATGGTGCGCTCGCTCGTTCTCTCTCTCTCTCTGTGTGTGTGTGTGTGTGTGTGTTTGTAACCAAACTCTAGGTGCTGGGTATCAGCTTTTTGCGAAGCAAAATGCATTAGCTCTCAACTGAAGCAGCTCTAGACCTGCTGGCACCAGTGCGTTCATTGCAGCAGTGACAGCTAAAAGACATTAATGAATCATATTTGCTCACCAACCCTGTCCCAATTCATGGGCAAGAGGCAAAGCACAAAGGAAAATGTGGTGAGTAAAAGAAGTGTGTGCTCTTTTGGTTAAACTTTTAAAATAAACTTAGAAGATTCCCTACCCTCTGGAACTATTCCCCACTGCTCCAATGGTTTTGCCCCCTACCCAGCATCTTCAATGAGAAGGAAACAAATGCTGCTAATTCTCAACTCTTGGGGAAAAAATTGAAGGTGCACCAAACTTTTGTTCTTGCATAGAACAGGAACTGGAGAAAGCTTTAATTGTGGAAGAGGGGGAAAAGAGAAAGTAAGGCTTCCCCTTTTCTTATTCGCATTTGCCTCAGGCCACCAAGATGCATTCAGTTTTGGGTATTGTTATGGGTTCTGTCCTTTATAGCACTGACTGGGGGCTGCTCATATGAAAAAAAAAAAGTTTTGAAACTCAAAAGACAATTGAGATGGAATTTTGAAGAAGTTATTTTGCTGGTGCATGGACCTCAAAGCACAAAATACACATATGTATGGTTAGAGCCTGTGAGCGAAGCATTATGCAACAATAAAGGCGGCTGAATTACCTGTATTCCAAGCTTTCTACTCAGGTTATAAAATATCTGGACAGGTGTATTTATTCATTTTAAAATTATGTATTACATTTCAAGAGATTTCAAAGCTATTTGCATTTTTAAAGCAAAATAAAACATATGCAGTATAGCTAAAACACATAGAGCTAAAACAAATAAAACATTAACCAGTGCAGGCCCATACATGCCTTACTCAGAAGTAAGTCACAATGTTTTGACTAGGGATTCCTCTCAGGAAAGGGGGTATAGGACTATACAGAATAAATTTCAGGAGCCATGGAAATGAACAAGACAGATAATCAGATATTTAGAGCAAGGGCAGGACTCTGTAAGTGAAACATTTGAAAGACTTCTGGTTTCAAGACAAAAACATAAAACAAAGAATGAAAGGATTCTTTGGGCTGCTTTTCTGCAGGTCAAAAAGCAATACTAATATAAACCCTTAACTCCATTAGCAACTCCTGTCTATTCAGTTAGATCATCCAGAAGAAGTCGCAAGGGCTTGTTAAGCCATGGATGTGAGTAAGCTGTCATCAGCATGGCACCATAAAGGGCTCCTAAGGTCTGGAAGTTGTGGCTGCTAATGGTATTTTGTGGAGGGGGGGGCTGCACTTGTAACTTGTGACTAAATGGTAAACCAGAGGGCCACTTTCAGGGCTATCTGTGTTATGAATTACGTCTTTGAGAAATTTTCTCCGCTGTGTGCATTGTTTTCTGTATACTACATACTGTGCACAAGCCTATTCCATGATGATTACATACTGCTAGTAAGCAGTTCCGCAGTGGTTCTCTCAAAAGTGCAAACAACCACAATGGAAGAGACACATTCTTCTTATATTATAGCAAACAGGGTTTCTTGTTTGACACACTCTCATTTACTGTTTAAGGATCAATTCCACGAAGAAGGAGAAAATCATGTATTATGTGTGGAAAAGCCCTCAACCTTATGTAAGTTATGAACACAGCTTAGGCTGCAATCCAAAGCCCCTTAGTGCTAGGCTCCGGACTGAGCTAAGGTCCTACCACCCAGCCGCGTGGGCCAATTTACAAGAGTGTCGCCCCAAGGGTGCAGAGCTCCCTGTTCCACCCACTGAATGTGCAGACAGGTGGAAACACCTGGACCCCAATCTTGCCTCACTGTGAGCCAGCTCCAGGCTGCTCCTGCCTTCTGCCATGAGTGATGGAGTTGTGAATGCAGACCTCTTTAGGAACACAGGTTTGATAAGGCCCTAAGCTCCTGAAGGTAATGGGGCCCTTTATATGTCCAGTTGTCCTTTGTCAACAAATTGTCGCTGTTTTTTGTGTTGAATATCTGCTATATGGTAATTTACGGTAAAGCCATTTGCACATAACAGTCCATGCAGAATGTAGGCATCCTATATATAGCAATGAGCTAACCAGTAATATTTTAGGGAGCAGGCTAGCAGCCGAGGCCCATTACTTACATCATAGGAGCCTACACAACACAAAACACTTGCTGTATTTAGGTTTTATTTTATTTTTTATTTTTATCTTCTATTTTGGAAATGTACATCCAGGTTTTTTCCTTTAATTTTTTGGGGGGCCCCAAGAGAGTGGGGCCCTAAGCTATAGCTCATACGTAAATCTGGCACTGCTTGCATGTGCTGCAATGATCTATGGGAGCCTCTGAAGAATCAAAACAAACATCGTTAAGTTTCAAAACAGGCATGGCTTATTATGAAGATGGCCTGGTACACTAACTTGTTCCAGCACAATCCCTGGTTCACCTGTGATAACAAGCCTCATTGAAATAGAACCTAAACTCTGCCGAAGCTCTGCTTCCTGGTTGTGTAGTAGCAGGAAAAGAGGGCATGAGTGTCAAAGGTTCTTAGGACTGAACCACAGTTTAGCATTATGTGCGATTGAAGCCACTAAGTCAGACTATTGGTCCATCTTGTTAAGCATTATTGACACTGTTCAGCAGCCCTCCAGTGTTCGAAAGAAGGGTCTTTCATCCCTGCCTTGAGATGCCTAGAGCACAGGTCTTGCATACAGGTGATTTAACCCCTGGCATTTCCAGTTAAGAGCATCAGGTAGCAGGTGATAGGAAATATTTCTGCTACATACTCTGAAGCGCTACTGCCATTCTGAACAGACAACAGCACCTGAGATTTTAAAAAGTCTGACTTGGTATAAGCTCGTTTCCTATGTATATATGGAGGAAGGTTGTTCTTTGCAGTGTCACCATCAGAAATTTTAATGAAGCAGTGACTTGCATGCATTTGATGACATGGAGTCTAGTCTATGAAAGCTTGTGCCTATTAAAACGTGCTGGTTTTTAAGATCCTACAAAATGTTACATTGTTTTTGCTGCACAGACTAACACAGCTCTTCTGTAGGAATTGGGAACTCTGTTATCTTTCAAGGGCTCCAATCTAGCAGAGCTAACAGAGAAAAGGCAAAATATAGCACAAGGGGTTTTAAATCTATATTTTTGTGAGAATCATACCCAAGGATGAATAATAAACTACAGTTTAAATTCTTCTTTCATTTGGAGATGGAAGCGCTGCAGAGAACATAAGAGGTAAAACTCCAAGTGTGCAAGTTGGGGGTCTCAGGTGTTCATGGCCGGGAAGTACAATATTATTAACATGACATATATTTTCTACTTGCATTTCCTGGAGAGTTCACAGGAGTCAATCAATGCTCCTTTTGCTCTACCTGTTTTGCAGACAATGCAAGCAGACATAATCTCAGGAGTCAAAGGGCTAACTTGAGATCAGTTAAGTCAAATCTACTACAGACTATGGTCAGCACTTGCTATGAATTAATACAGGGATGGGAAAGCTCCAGACATTGCTCACCTCAAATTCCCATCAGCCTCAACTGGCATGGCCAAGGATAATGGGTGTTGCAGTCCAACAACATCTGGAAGGCTACAAGTTCTCCATTCCTGAACTAATGGGACATATAGTCATACCTTGGAAGTCAAACAGCTTAGTTCTCGAACGTTTTGGCTCCGAACGCCACAACCCCAGAAGTGACTGTTCCGGTTTGCGAACTATTTTTGGAAGCCGAACATCTGATGGGGCTTCCAATTGGCTGCAGGAGCTTCCTGTAACCAATCAGAAACTATGCTTTGGTTTCCGAACATTTTGGAAGTCGAACGGACTTCCGGGACGGATTCTGTTCGACTTCCGAGGTACAACTGTATATCTGTTCACAAAGGTTTCTAATGATGGAAATGTTCTGGCTGACCATTTATCTGTACTCACAATTTTATTCACTTTAATCAGTTCATTAATTTTGGCTTTACATGTATTTTGGGATCACTCCTCACGTTAAGATTTTTAAGCCGTGGGAAACCATTCACACTCAGGCCCGAAACCAAAAGTATAGGAGCATTTTCCACAAGCAGGAACCTGTGAGAAGCACATTATCTCCCAATGTGAGGTTTTGCATAGACGTCTTTGGAAAACACTGAAATAGAACTTTCCAGATAATTGAACAGCTGGATACCAGTGGTGGCCGCACCAATATTTCAAATGTGCAACCCCAAAAGAAGCCCCCTAGTCCTGTCAACTGCTTAAAGAATATTTAGTTGATTAATTACGACTGATTGATTGAACAATACACTGCTTGACTGTAAAATACCCCTCAAAGAATAAAGTTAATAGATTAATGTAAAGGCTAGCAATTGAGGCAGGCAACGATGACATAAGGTCCTGCCCCATCTGGATTGTCCTCTCCTCACCCACCCTGTGGGAAGGAAGGTGAGACGTATGAAGGCAACGATAAGATCAAGGCCTGCTATAGATGGGTGGCTTTCTTCTCCCTCCCCTCCCCCACCACTCCAAAAGAGAAGCTATACACTTTATATCCTTTATTTGTTTTGGTATTTCAAAACTGTGAACTGCCTTGGAGGAACGGCAGCCTATAAGTGCAATTACAATTGAGAAATAAAGAAATGCACTTACATTTAAATTAAATCAAACATTTAAATTATGTAACTAGATTTTTGATATAGGTATTGCTTTAAGTACTGCTAGAAGTGTGAAATCACTTGCAATTTACACAACAAATATTACCACTCATTGCTTAGAGGAGAGACCATCTTTAATATTTTCCTTTCCCATGCCCTATTACTTAAACATACTGCAACGAAGATAGCCTGAATACATATGAAATTGCAGCTCCACCAATCAATTTTAGTCACCAATTAATCAACCCAAGTTTTTGTTGCTTAAGGCAACAGCTAAACTAACGACGGCTTGGAGCCCCACGTCTATTTATTTTAAAATTATATTTATATCCCACATTTCCTCCAAAGAACTCAAAGTGGGTTTAACAGTTCTGTTTCCCATCTTATCCTTACAACAACCCTGTGAGGTATGTCAGCTGTGATGAGTGACTGATCTGTGGTCATCCGTTGAGCTTCATGGCTCTAGTCCAACACTCTAAGAACTACACCACACTGGCTTTATGTAACACAAAACTTTATATCATAGTGCTGTTCTAGTGCTGATCATCATCATGACAGGCAGTGTGATCTTGGTAGCAATTCTCAAGGAAGAGCCTATATACCGTATTTTTCCGTCTATAAGGCACCCCCATGTATAAGACGCTCCCTATTTTGGGGGAAATTGGGGGTGTTACTATCCATGTATAAGATGAGCCCAGATTTCAAACATTAGTAAAGGTAAAGGGACCCCTGACCATTAGGTCCAGTCGTGACAGACTCTGGGGTTGCGGCACTCATCTCACTTTACTGGCCGAGGGAGCCGGCGTACAGCTTCCGGGTCATGTGGCCAGCATGTCTAAGCCGCTTTTGGCGAACCAGAGCAGCGCATGGAAACACTGTTTACCTTCCCGCCGGAGCGGTACCTATTTATCTACTTGTACTTTGACGTGCTTTCGAACTGCTAGGTGGGCAGGAGCTGAGACCGAGCAATGGGAGCTCACCCCATTGCGGGGATTCAGACCACCGACCTTCTGATCGGCAAGCCCTAGGCTCTGTGGTTTAACCCACAGCGCCACCCGCGTCCCTATTTCGAACATTATTTTAGAGTAAAAAAAATAGTCTTCCACACGGAAAAGTACGGTAATTGTGCATGCAGGAATCCCAGATTTGTGTGGAAGCAGCCAACCTGGAATGTGGGACAGGTTATGCTGTCATACTAACTCCACCAGCACTTTACACAAATAGTACATTAAAAATGCATAGCAAAAAATGGGCACCAATACTATGAATTTTTACAAGGGACTTTCTTCTTCTTCTTTCTTTTTTCTTTTTTTTTAAACAAACTAACACAGAAATTTGGTGAACTGAAGAAAATTGACAGATTGGTCCATCCAGTCCATCCATTGCTATTACCTTTTTCATTATGTCCCTACACTGTTTTGATGTCAGAAGTGGAGGTCTTCCAGGACTTATGAGCTAGAGCCAGAAACCACTAACAAGCTTTGCTATCAATTCCCTGCCAAAGTCTTTGTTTTTTTCACAGGGTGCAGAGGGGAAGAAATGGATGGGGAGCCAGATCTTTTCACCTGACTGTAGGTGGTATCTCACCGTGGAATTCAGTCTTTTGATACTCAGTACTATTTCACACACACACACACAAAATTGTTTTCACATTTCCCCAACAATACACATTTTTTTGTTAGCACATTTTGAAGCAAAACTGTGTTTTGTTTCGTATACTTATTTGCAGGAAGTGCAGATTACAGAGAATCACATCAAAATGTGAACCAAGTTGAATTTCCCCACACTATCCCTAGTAAATATCACTACTCCAGACTTTATAGGGAGATCTCTGTATCATATTGGCATCTAATGGGGATAAGTAAGAGATTAATAGCATAGGAACTGGTCCAGTGTGTCATCTAAATCCTCAGTAGTTATTGTCTCCTGAGGATGAAACCCAGGGAAGGAGCAGGAAAAAGGAGTGGGCCATAAGCTCACCAATTCCCTCCCTTGTCTGGACAGCAGGAAGGAATCAACAACTGGACCAGAAATCCTACATTTGTTCATATCTAGATATAGTGAGAAGTCTGGTTGAGCCTGAGGCCTGCCCCTAAGAACTCCCTGTTTACTATCCTGGGAATAAATGACCTAAGGTAAAGGTACCCCTGCCCGTACGGGCCAGTCGTGTCCGACACTAGGGTTGCGCGCTCATCTCGCTTAAGAGGCCGGGAGCCAGCGCTGTCCGCAGACATTTCCGGGTCACGTGGCCAGCATGACGAAGCTGCTCTGGCGAGCCAGCACCATCGCAGCACACGGAAATGCCGTTTACCTTCCCGCTATAAAGCGGTACCTATTTATCTACTTGCACTTAGGGGTGCTTTCAAACTGCTAGGTGGGCAGGAGCTGGGACCGAACGACGGGAGCTCACCCCGCTGCGGGGATTCGAACCGCCAACCATACGATCGGCAAGTCCTAGGTTTTACCCACGGCGCCACCCGCGTCCCCTATAAATGACCTACAAGGCTGCTAATTTAGGGAACCATCTACCTAAGGCAGGCCTGATATTTTGAGTGCTTTCAATTGCTTTCTTGCTAAACTTCCAGCTATTCTATTACTGAAATACCTATATCTACACACACACACACAAACATACACAAATACATTTTAAAAAACAGACAGGAAATTCACCTTTCTCAAGTTGTAATATACAGGTAATATTTTCCTGATAGATGGACCTCCTCTGAGCTTACCAGCTTAAATTCCACTATTTTTGCAGCCAGCAAGGAAAACCTGTTCCTAACTACGTAACATTTTTCATAAAATACATCTTGCTGAAGTTTATCATTCCTGCTGTGTTTGATTTTCTAAAAGAAGTTGTATTAAAATATTGTTAATACTAATAAGAGGGCGTCATGACCGTGGTTTTGCAGAAAGTAAAATTTAGGAGGATATCTGGACAAAAGAATTCTAATTTGTGAGATAAGAAGATAAAAGGGAATTTTAAAAAATACAAGTCATGGTTATCTGGGAAAAGTAACAACAAAAAGTTTTAAGTGTGTTTTTGCTGATTTTTCTCTATAACTATTTGAAGCTGTAAATGACTAACTCAGTAAAATTCCAAATGTAATTATCTTCTGCACTTAGCCCACGGCTTTCCATATATCTCTACATTACCATCTTGCATACAAAATAGGATGGGGTTTTTTTTTTGAATGGTAACTATAGAATGTACAACATTGTTTTTAATTTGTCTTCTTTGGCTAACCTTTTGCCTACTCTCTTGCACACAAAGAAAGTCAATCCACAAAGAGCAATAAGGCATAGACAGCAAGGGCTTGGAAGGATTTTTAAATACACTTAAAAAGCAGTGATAACCATACTTTAGTTGGACATCTTTATACGCTATAAATTCACTCCCTTAATAAATCCTTAATAAGTTATATGCAAAAACAAATCTTTTTTCCAATAGTAGAGGAATTCATATATTTCAAAGTTGTGAAGTGTGTGTGTGTGTGTGTGTGTGTGTGTGTGTGTAATGAAATGTAAAGAAACGAATGTTTAGCTTGATGAGTAAGAGAATCTCCATTCCAATCTTGGACAAGTCTGGAAACCAGTACAAACCATTTCCATGTTTTCACCAATTCTACACACTGGAATACAATGTATACCCCCCCCCCCCCCAAAAAAAAATGTCAGTGTAGAATAAATTGAAGGATAAACTAAATTTGTACTGATAATTTTGAGTAATGTAGTGCATACAAACTTCCATTTTCTTTTCAGCTTTATATATGAATAAAGAGGGATCCAAGATGGCAATCTTTTCAAATTTTGAAAATGATGGAAGCTCTTCTTTAAATTACAGTTGGGCAAAGCAAAACTCATTTCATCGGACTCAATTAATACTGGGAAATATTAATATAAAATATGATCTTTACCTGCAGCTCTAACTGTTGTACAACCTGCATTTGCACTCTACATTGGGCTGTACTTCTATCATCCAGCGCATGCTCACTGTTGAGATGTCTGTAACAACATAATAAAAAAAAATCATTAAGTGAAATGGATAAACAAAAAGGGAAGTAAATATGTAAGTACCAGAATGAGTAAAGCAGCCCAAATATTACACCCAGAAAATCGGATTATTGTTTTTTTGAACAATACCCCTGTCCTGGTTCAAACAGTGCTTGTTAATATGGGTCTTTGTATTTTCAATAAATGAATGTTTCACATTAGCGACAAAACTCTGCAGAAGAGATTCCCCCGCCCCACTGATAAGAAATACAAATATGACTAAGGAAACAAGCTAAACATATTTTTACATCTATGTAGAAAAATGATGCTGGATAAATTGGTGCATGTGACAGATCATCACAATAGACTAAAACATTCACATGGCAGAAAATAAAATAGCACAAAACTGGAGGAGAAAAAAAGAGAATTAAATGGAGGAGAAGCACAGAAAAGTATGGGCTTATGAGAAAATTGGTAAAATACCTGTTTTGAATATCTTCCTTCATGAGAGATAGTTTTCTAATTCAACCAGTAAATAGTGTTTCATGTCTCAAATACTGTACTGGCACATGGTTTTTTGGCATTATTAGAATCTTACACATGCCAAAATATCACATATGCAGGTTTGGCATTTATTTTGAACACCCATTTTAAGTAGCTCAAAAAACAAAACTGCAGAAGGCACACAACATTACATACAACTTCCAATGCTTTGAACTCTCCCTCCCGCCAAAGAATCTGGGTGGCCATAGCCAGTTCTCTTAAGTGTGCTCCTTGAGAAAAAATGATTGAATTGAATGACACTAGAGCACCCTGAAGAATACACACTACTTTCTATTATCTGAAGCAGTACCCTTTTTATTATTTTGTTGCCCTCCCCCACCCAATTTATACCCTGCCTTTGCTGTTTCAATGGAAATGTAAGCAACTTCAACCAGTTCTTTGACGTTGCTCCTATACATTCACCTTTTCCTAATGAATGATACTTATTTAAAAAGGCAGCCTTATAACTTGATCCTAACCACGTTATATTGTAAATTTTACTGATTTAAACATGTGAGTCTGCTTAGTAGGACTGTGTAGGAGACATATTTTTAAGTATTTCTTTAAAAATAAAATATTCAGATAAAAAAAGGATACAGCTTAGA
>NC_139555.1:96387157-96419657 GCF_965112155.1 Podarcis liolepis | reverse complement strand
CAAAAACAACAGGCTAACATAAAAACACACTTTTGTGACACGGCCGTTATTATTATTTATTATTAAAAATGGACAGCTTAACCACTTGTGCACTCTCACATCTATTGTTAAATTGAGACATCAGAAACCTGGCAAAATAACCTACTCCAAGTCTTGAAATCAAGTGCAGATGTAGCCGTGTGTCTAAACAGCACTGCATTCCACAGGATACATAACGGAGTTGCAGGTAGACAAATGTCATCTTTAAAATTAAAACACACACCGCAGCCACCAAACAGCTTTATAGAGAAGTCCTGGATTCATGCATTAGCCTTATTTAGCTTCTATTTCAATGGGATGCTGTTTATTTTAATTTCGCACCCAGAAGAAAATCATCAAGAGGGGGTATTACTAATTGTGCATTAGGGAGGGAAATATTGCCGTATTTGAAAGTGAGCTTGGTTAGAGATTCCAGGCACATTTCAAACCAACACCCTCGCCTGACAGCCTTTCAGGATTCCTGCACTGCTTACACATCTCAAAAGAGTCTTCAGTAACAGGCCTGAATTTAAGCTTCTGTGTCACGGCACAACACAGCTCTCCTTTATCACCATATAAAGATACATATATAGAATTCTCTAAAAAGTGAAGAAAGCCAAGGTTAAAAAGGAGTATATCAAGTGCTTCCCTTTGGACTGAAATAGTCCGTTTTGACAGCTGACTCTCTGTCTTTGAAAGAAGGCAGCATACATAAAATAAATACAATAAATACCAGGTTGCAAAAAGGGAAAAAATAAAATCATTGTAACTGTCTACAATATCCTGAGCTGCCTGTGGAAGAACACAAGATCCTCTTGGATTCGTATTTGTTTAGTATGGGATTTCCTGGATGGCTAATATCCACACAAACAATTAGACATGGGAAGGGGAAAGGCAACACTTCTTTAAAATTTGAACTGTGAGTTGTATTTTTGTAAAGGGCTGAGCAGGAAACTGAGGCTCAAATTTAAAGCAAGCAATTTTATTTTCTAGTTAAAGATGAACATGTGTACATTTCTTTTCTGCTTTGCTAAAGCTTTTCAGACCATGGGACCTTTACGGTAATGTTTTCATTTTCTTTCAAAAGTACAGGAACTTTGAAAATGACAAATAATCACATATGCACACAGTTGTAATTATACTTGCCTTAAGCGTCAAAGCTTTATATGAGACCTGTTGCTAATACCAGTACCACGGAATGATCTCATCTTTCATTCTGGCTAAATTCCAACATACAATTTCATTAACCCAGGTACTGCAGGTGATAAAACTCATTTTTCCCTAAAGAGACAGCTAAAAAGTACCAGTTATACATTTATGAAGTACCAGCAATCAAAATTATGGATTTTCTAAAAGGTTTTTAACTACTTTTATTGAAAGGAAAATCGCTGTCTCAGACTTTTGTGACACTATTGCTAATAATAAATTTTACCATTTAGACATAGCAATAATGTGGGAGATGGTGTCAATAAAAAGTATGAAACAAAGATGATCCCTGTCTCTTAAGTAATGCTTTCTGATTAGATACCGGAAATTAAAAGTGGGAAACATAAACTAAGCACCTAAAACTCCCATATGTGGTTATGAAAGACAAGGGGTTTTGTTCCAGCACAGTACACAGCACAAAACAAATATCCTCAATGTAAGGAGAAAGATGCGCATTTCATAGCTATCTGTCCACTTGGAAAGCTGACCAAACGAAGTAAAAGAGGATTACCAAGTAACTCTTATCTCCATATTAAAACGATACAAAGTAATGATAGTTGTGATAATATCTTTGAGCCACTTCGCTAAAACTTTTACTTCTAATATTATATACATCACTAGAGGGCAGTGTGGTATTTAGGCCACTCTGACCTTTTTAAGTGATGCAACTATTGGAAAGGTCTTGAACTTCCGTACAATGTCAGTGAGGTTAATAAGCATGCTGTAAAAACCTGTGGCATTCAAATCTGAACTCCACTCTGCACGTTTGACAATCTGAGGAATAAAATGAACTGTTTTTGTGTGTGTGTGTGTGTTTTTAGATCTGTTAATAGGCAAGGTATATTTCACACAGAAAAGATTTCATACATTTTGGTCATCCTGTTAGGTCACTTACAGGAGATTAACAGCATGGAAAACCTTTAGCCAGCCACCTATTTTATATATGTTTGAAGAAGTGAACTGCCAGGGCCATGTGTTTGAATTTTAAGACCATACATATCCTTGGTATATATACAGGCTCCGATATATGTAGGCTTTCCTCCCCCTACACACTCCTCTTCTAACATTGCACCAATTTTACCAGAAGTCTCTGTTTTGTTAACTCTGGAGGTAACTTCAGCTCTAAAACTTTCTGACACGCAAATAATAGCAATTAATGCATTTGAAACAATTTATGATTTCCGGCCTTCCTTCAACGTGTATTAGCATATACCTGATCTCTTTAATGTGCACTTTTTCTTCCCAAAAACCACAAGCATAGTTGCTGGAATTTCATGTGGAAGTGCTTAAGGGGTTGAAAGTTAACACCTTTGTGAGCTGAGCAGCCTCACAGTGGCTGCTAAACAAAAGCCTCTTTTAGAAGCTTTCCTGAAATGTTTTCTTAACATGTTCCAAGTAGTTTTAGGCAAGCAACTAAAGTAAACAAGATGTTGCCATGATAAAAACACTTGTGAAAACATTGCAGAGTGTGCTGAGAGAGTTTCTTTCACACAAGCCCTCCTCAGTTTTATTAAAACTAAAATTCACATGATGCAGATTACCAGCAAGCCTCCATTTACAAATGACAAAAACCTCCGTTTTAAATATATATTCTAATGTGTTACTACTGCTCCTACAAGCACTCCAAAACCACAAGCACACACACATGCACATGAATACTATGCAGGCTACGGTGTCAAAAGTTGTTTACTCTTGCAAAATAATAATTTGATTTAGAGGAAGTGAGAGAAAGAAATGTAAATAATATTGGATAAAACCCCACTGGGGTTTTGAAGTACCATTTTTGGTAGTCCCTACTGAAAATATGTTGAAACAGTGTTTGTCAATATTATGAAAAGAGTTTTCCCTTAAAGCTAAATGGGCATATAGTCACTACAGGGTAGAAACAAAGGTTTCCCAATGTTAGTTGCCCATCTTTGCTCTGCTCAGGTCACTAACAACATCTTCCTTCCCCAGGAGGGAAACTTCCAAAAACAAAAACATTTTGTCCCCCTTTCCCCATAATAAATGTGCATACTGTTCACATGCTTCTTCTCTGCATTCTCCTGGGAAGAGCTCTCAGCAAGCACACACTGCTAGATCACATTCTCCTATGGGTGTTCTCTAGGCTCCATAATGGAGCAAAATTGTACCACGAAAGCCTGCCCATCTGTGCTTTGCAGGAGAGGCATACAACTGGAAAACAAAGTCGGCAACCCAACAACAACCAGAAAGGAGTTAAATTATGCTTCATTTTCAACTGCCCCCCCCCTTTAATTCAGACATGTGGTTTGTAAATGGTATGTGAATTTAAACATAACAGTGTCATAATAGCCTTGGTGCAAGCTATGATTTGGAAACCAGTGTCAAATCAGGGTTTAATAGCCTCCCTTTGGCAGTCCTTAAAAACCAGTTCTGGAAAGCTGCTGTAGGATTCAGATATAACAGCAAATCATGGTTCAGCATTGTGCTGGAACTGTGAACACTCCAACGTTCCCAAAACAGGCAAGCTATATGTTTTCGAGAAAATATGGGTGTAGATAGAGTAGAGTTTGGAAATAATGAAAACCTAACTAAACTACTACAATTTTTTTTTAAGGTACTCAAGAACATCCTGCATAGTATGCCCATATGGCAGTGACCCGCATAGGGTTCTAAGGAGCAATTTAGCTTAAATTAAGCCAGCATAAATCACCCCTGTTCCATACTTTGCTCAGGAGTAGATCTATACCTAAGCCTAGCAAAGGGAAAACAAGACTCTAAAACAGAGTTTGACTTATATCATTCATTTTGCTAGCTTAAGTTCTGCTGAGTTGCCAAGTCACGTGACCAAGCTGAACTGAGTTATGAACCAAAGGAAGTTCCCCTGCTCAGACACATCCCTCACGGCCTCCAGAACATCCACTCGTTTGTGGTTTATGCCAGCATAAGATCCATCTGTCTCAGCTCAACCATCTGAGCCCCAGCTAAACCCAGATGAGGGAGCTATGCTGGGAATCTGCTGGGTTTAGCAAGAAAGCTGCTGAATCCTCAGTCACTGCAATGGATCTTGGGTTTGGAATCCTTCCCTCATCCGCCCGGGGGGGGGGAGTGGCTGTCCCTAAAAAAATTAATCCATTTTACTGGGATATCCTAAACTAATGGTAGATTCAGCCATGCACTTTCTAGAGCAGCTTTCCCTAATCTGGTGTTTTCTAGAGGTTTTGGACTACAACTCCCACTATCCCTGATTATTAGCCACTGTGGCTGATGAGAGTGATAGCCCCAAACACCGAAAGGGGTATCAGGTTGATGAAGGTTGTTCTAGAGCAGGGCGGTACTCCAAGAGTACTTTGACATGGAACCTGTGGGCCAGGGGTGCCAACCTGAATAAAATATTGGGGGAGCCTAGGAAAGCCCCGCCCAAATAGTCACATGACACAGTACACACACCATTTGAATGGCAATGCCCATCAACTTTGGGGGGGTCGGTCCCCTCAAATATTTTCTTGGGGGAGCAAAAGACCCCTTGGCCCCCTAGGAGTTGGCTCCTATGGTGTTGTCTGAGGGTAACTGAGGGCAAAAACACAGTAAACTCTGGTGTGGACAAGATGTAAGCCCAGTGAGTAAAACCAGCCTCCCCACTTGTATGTCATCACATTGCATTCCATATTATTTTCCACATCAGAAAGGGATGGCACTGTAATGATGAAAGATAGATCTCTGTGTTTTAAAGATGAACACAGTGTGAGTAGAAATTATATTTAATTCATTGGGGTGGGGTGTGGAATCAGGAATGTTTTAAGAAGCAGAATTCTGGAAAAGAAAACTGAGGCGAGTTTGACATACTTTGCAAGTACAGTAAGAGGTTTTGCTTTTACCCCGAATCAGGGGCGCCGACTTATAAAAAATATTGGGGGGGCCCATACCGGGGTCCTGCCGCTGGTTCGCTCGGGTAGCCGGGAGAACGCAGTTCGAGGTGGCGGTGTTGGGGAGAGACCCTCGCTCAGGGCGCCACTAGACTTGGCGGCCGGCGGCCTATCTGGGGGGTTTTGGAGCGTATTTCGGCGGAGCGATTGGGGAGGAGGGGGCTTGTTGCCGGATTCTTCAGCTGGGCCGGAGATCCGCTGCTGGGGGGTCCCTGGGCCAAGTTGTGAGCACGGCCTGCTGAAGGGAGATCCAGCCGATTGCGCGACGGGGACGGCTGGGGCTCTCCGGCTAGGGCGCGCGGCTGGCTGGCTGGCGAGGGAGCAGGTGGGGAGGAGGCGGGGGTCCTCACTCTCTTAGGAAACGCACCCGCGCGCCCGATTGCCACGAAGTCCGAAGGGTGCGTGTGTGGAATTAAAAAGCAAAAACGAGATACGGGCAGGGCAGGCAAAGAGTTTTCTGCAAGAGGATGGAGGGCAGGTTGAAGAGAAAATCACTCAGGATGAGACAGTCAAATCAGCCATGATAAAATGGGCTCAGGATATTGGGTATAACATCATGTTTGAGCACTGGGAAAGGTTATGGACCACCGGAATGAAATTCACGGCATGTAATGCCTTGAAGGAAAATATTATGAAAATGATTTATAGGTGGTACATGACCCCAGTCAAGCTTGCAAAAATATATCACCTGTCTGATAATAAATGTTGGAAATGTAAGGAGGCTGAAGGGACATTCTTTCACCTCTGGTGGACTTGTCCAAAAGTGAAGGCCTTCTGGGAAATGATCTATAATGAGTTAAAAAAGGTATTTAAATATACCTTCACAAAGAAACCAGAGGCCTTCCTCTTGTGCATTGTTGTCCAGAAAGTGTTAAAGAAGGATAGAACTTTCTTTATGTATGCAACTACAGCAGCAAGAATACTTATCGCAAAATATTGGAAGACACAAGATTTGCCCACACTGGAAGAGTGGCAGACGCAATTGATGGACTACATGGAACTGGCTGAAATGACTGGCAGAATCCGAGATTTGGGAGAAGAAACAACGGAAGAGGACTGGAAAAAATTTAAGGACTATTTACAAAAACAATATAAGTTGTATGAATGTTAAAAATTTACACGATTCGGAAACTATAGCTTCAGCAATTAGATTTGGGAAACAGGAAATTATATTTTAAGTAAGAAAAGGTCAAAATCTAAGGTAATACTATGTTTAATTTAAGATATAAGTAACTGATGAAAAGTATGTTAAATTTAGAGGTATAGTATTTGAAAAGTACAAAATAAGGTACGAAACAAGGTAATAATTTGCTGATATCTTTATTATAAAGAATGCAGGGTAAGGGAGATGCGAGGAAGTCCAGTTAGTTATATAAAAAATGTGTTGAATGGTTGGTTTTCTTTTCTTCTTTTTCTTTTTTTCTTTTTCTTGTTCTTTTACTTTTTTCTTCAGTGTATGTTTCTAACTTTGTATTTGAAAACTTAATAAAATATTTATAAAAAAAGAAGAAGAGAAAATCCTTTCGCTTTTCTGGGGCTCAGGGAAGTCTCAGAGCCGGAGGTTGGGGAAGGCACCCCCTTTGCTCTGCCCTCTTCTCCCATCTTAGATTTGCATGGGGGTCCCCGCCCGAGCTTGCCTGGCCACCGGGCCACACAAGGGCCGCGCTCTACGCGGCACACCTTGCTAGCCGCGCAGCTGTCCTCCGCGGCTGCGGAGCGGCCCTGCGCCGGTGCCCAGCCCCTCTGGGCGCCCGCTGCGCTGCCAATGACAAGCGGGCAACGTCGCGGGCGGGGAAGGCGTCGCTTTCTTTCCCGATCCTGCATCCTCCCAGTCTTCCAGCCCTTTTTTGGGTTGGAAGCTCGTCTCGTTCGCCCTTCTCCTTTCTTCACCCTGCGCGCAATTTTCCTCCCTCGTCTCCCTCCCCATTTCTCCTTCCTGACTGACTGACTGACAGGCTTGGGCTCGGGCTCGGGCTCCGGGTCGGGCTCGGGCTCCGGGTCGGGCTCCGGGTCGGGCTCGGGCTCGGGCAGCCACAGCGTCGGCGGTGTTGGCGATCGGCGGCGCGGGGGGATGGCCCTCCCGGGGGAGCCGGCGCTGCTCAATGGGGTTGCCAAGGAGACAGGCCGGCCGCCCCCCTCCCCCGGCCCGGCGCCCCCCGCCGCGCCGGTGCCCGTTATCGAGCTGGTGCGCGCCGGGCGCCCTATAAAAGCCGCGGACGCGCCCACCGCCGCCCGAGATTATTGGGGGGGCTGAGCCCCCCCAAACGAATTTTTGAGGGGGCTCGGGCCCCCTCAAGCCCCATGGAGTCGGCGCCTATGCTGTGGGCTGCTCACTGCCTTGCTGTATAGGAGGGCAGCAAGCCCAAAATTAGACACCCCCTCCCCAGCCCTTGTGCTGCCTTCCTAAAGCCAGCTAAGTGAGGCACTGGGGTTTGATAAGTAGGCTGGAGGACTCTAGGATGCTGTCAGAGCCCTCACATCTCCTCCTCCAAACCCAGCAAATGTTGCTGAGGGCCACCAAAAAAAGCCTTGAGGGACACATGAGGCTGCACGTTGGACTGCTCTCTTTTAGAGCCCTGCTCTAAAGCATGGGTAGGCAAACTAAGGCCCGGGGGCCAGATCCGGCCCAATCGCCTTCTAAATCCGGCCTGCGGAAGTTCCGGGAATCAGCGTGTTTTTACATGAGTAGAATGTGTCCTTTTATTTAAAATGCATCTGTGGGTTATAGGAATTCGTTTATCCCCCCCCCCCAAAAAAAATATGGTCCAGCCCCCCCCCCCAAGGTCTGAGGGACAGTGGACTGGCACCCTGCTGAAAAAGTTTGCTGACCCCTGTTCTAAAGCATCTAGATTGCACGGATCACAAACTGCATGTGTTTACCAAACTACCCCTAGGTTTGAATTATGCAGTGACTATTGGGAGTGCTTATTGCATATCAAATTACTACATGGGTGCCAAGAAGGTGCACACCTCATCAGCCCTCATGTACTTTAATTTCAAAGAACTACCTGTGTGCCCAAGAACGGCATTTATCTATAAAAGAAGAAAAGAAGCCCAGTGGCCCTGCTACTGCCTCCCATATTATACAGCATTAGATATCTGAGGCAGAGCATACAAAATCTGCCTGCATTTTTGTTTTCTTGCTGCAGAGAATGAGACCATTCTGTCACAGCAGTAAAAAGTGGACTTGTTTTTGTTTTTCTGTATTCGAGGCAATGCAGGGTGTGTTGGTTTCATTAGATTTAGCAGAATCACCTGCTGGTAGCAGTTAGCTCTAACTGATGGTACAATTGCATGACAACCAGTGGCTGACTGCCTCAAGGGGTGGAGGGAAGAGAAAACACAGAAAGCCCTTGTGTAAAACTGCAACTTATTTTGAAAAGAAACAGGGAAATGAATGTGTACAATAGCTTATGTATCTGCTGATACTGATAAGCATCCTCCTGTTAGCTGTGAGTGAAAGACAACTAGGATTGTTATTTGAACAGAATTTATCTTTAAAATCAAAGACCTTGTAGTGTTCCTTACCTTAGAAACAAACACTACAAAATGATTACAGGTAGGGGTGTGTGTGTGTGTGTGTGTAAAAAACCACCCTTGGTTTTTTTTCTTTTCTTTTTTCTTTTCCAGCCTTTATTATATTCATTTCTCAGAATGTATAAAACAAAAACAAGACTCCCAATTTCTTTTCTTATCTAGGAGAATTGAGGGCATTATAAAAGATTTGCCCCTTTTGAAAAATGCTTTGTGCCCATGAAATTATTGCATAAGCAATGTTAACAGAGTTAAGTTATGAAAGGCTATGAGGGTCACAGACAATATGGCATAGAACTGACTACAGGCCTCCCCCCACTTAGGCAGGGGGTTAGGTACCAGGCCCCCAAGCGCATAAGCGACAACCACGTTAAGTGGGGAGCATCCTCTAAACACTCTGTAAATGCCCTCTCTGCTCCAATCCAGACCAAAAATACTGTATCCAAAAATATCCACAACTAGAATCGAAGCTCTGGGGCCAGCTGGAGGCTGGAGGATGCGCGGAAAAGCGGACAGTTGTATAAACGGGCAACACAAGACAGATCGACTAGCAAACATGTGAAATGTGGAAGTTAGAAAGAGCAACTTTGTCAGTGGTAGTTTCCAAAACGACAGTGGTAAATACAAAAACAGACTACAATTTACAAAAATGGAATGCCTGCAGGTACCGTACCAACTTGTCAGTAAGGTAACTTTTATACCGCATTTAACACTGTTTTGTTTTTGTTTTTTGGTAGTGAGGAGAAGTCTGTGTCAAACTACAGGGGCTCAATTAATATAATTAGAATTTAATTTAAGTAGTGTTGACTTTGCTTATTAGATACTAATGTGACACAATTAACGATGCATGTAGTTTTGCCAGTCTGTATTCAATAAAAGCAGTTACAAAATCAATTAAATAAGGAGGATAGCCTCCGTTGCTTCTGTGTTGGATCTAAGGTTTGGTGAAAACATATACAAGAATGACAGAGGACTGTCGTAAAAACCCAAACACTACTGGATGTGATCTGCACACGCAGCAGAGCTGAACCCAGTAATCTGTTGATTTCAGACTGTGCCAGATGAGGGAGGTCCTTTGGCAGTCACCCTGAAATGTCCGTCTGCCCAGGCTTTACTGAGGACAACACAAGTTGCACATCATATGTATTTACAACAGACACCTTTGACAGGAAGCCACCGACAGCAGGAGATATTTTCAGCTCATCTGAAGGTAGATTCATACTTAATGAAATATATGAAATGCCAAAAAATAAATAAAATATTCTTACTTTAGAAATGACTGGAAATCTTCGCATACTGCTTCACAGCCTGGCCATTTGCATACTCCGTGCCCATAAAGCGGATGGCTATGAGAGTGTTCTTCGTGGGATAAACTGATGGGGAAGGAAAAAAGCAGGAAAGCATTATTTAGGTGGTAGTTTGAATGACTTTAACTTGCTGCAGCGTTGTAAGCAAAATATGCAAGTATAAACACATAAAAAAATGAAATATTCAGGAACGCACAATTCCGTTTTGTTTCAAGGAAGCCCTCCTTTGAGCTTTACAAGAGAAGAGTCGCAAATGTTTCAGGATTGTAGCAAGCAGGTTATGTGTGTCCGATTGATTAATTAATTAGCAGTTTTGTTAAGAACTGAAATAAACATAGGAAGTGAATGCTGGGAACATTTGACAGTGTAGCTTTATGTCTTAGATACAAAAAGTGTTTGAAAATTGCATATTTACAGCAGATGGAAGACTAAATACCCTTGCAGTTTATATCTCGCATCTTAAGTAACTTTGAGGGTTATAGGTGCTCCAAAATACTGTGTAAGACAAAAAGAAAGAAAAGCACGCATATCTGTGTTATGGCATCTTTAACCCTATCACAACAGACCTGCATCCTCCCCTCCTCTTCTTGCAGGTCTGTTCATATTTCTGAGCATACAGTGAATGTTTCCCAACTATAAAATTCATTTTAACAAGAAATGTAGCAAAAAGGGAATTCTGTCATTTCACTGGGACAGAAGGGTGCCATTCACAGCAGCACTGCTACCTAGGCCACCAAGACAGAGCTTGTAAAAAGGTGGCTGGGGTGGGAAGCACCTTTTCAAACATCGAAGAGTTAAAACTCTAGCAGGATTCCAATCAATACATAATGATTTGGTCACACTGCTCCAAGTCATGAGATGCTTTGATCCAGGCCATGTGGTGCTCAGGGAAATGTATCTGTTGCATTAACTGATGAAACATGTTCTGAAACATCTTTACTCAACTTCTGCATGAAAACCTCTTCAGCAAAGGAAATTATTTTCTCCTGACAATTTCCATAACCTTAAATGACTTTTTAAAAGAAGAAATGTCAGTTATCTTGAAGGGTGCACTTTTTTGTCCACATTCATTTCTTCTCCCAAGTGTGTGTGTGTGTGTGTGTGTGTGTGTGTGTGTTCAGCTGACTGTCTTTGCAAGCTGTAAGCTCAAAAGCAAAAAGATGTAAAAATAATAATAGACATGCATGTGTCTCTATCAGGCATTAACTACAAGTAGGGGATGGAACCCCCAATTCCCCCCCATCATATTCAACACATATGAATATGTTACAAATCAGTGTAAAATCTTACTTCATAATTGCTTTTGGCGAACAAGAGAATGAGCAATTTGATATTTTTACTGGCTGAATTGTAAGGGTTTTCATTATTACTTAGACTTATATCACACATTTCCTCCAATATAAAGAACCCCAAAGCAGCATACAAAAACCAACATGTATGATACACACAAACAAAACAAAACCACTATAAAATCGCCAATAAAATTCCATAAGCTACAGAGCAACCAGCAGAGTAGCTGATCAGCAAAATAGAAAATTAAAAGCTCTTCAACCAAATGCTTGTTGATTTTTTTTTAAAAAAATGTATTTACTTATTTCTTAAAACTACTCACTGTGGGGAGCCAACCACATTTCTCCACTATGGTAAATGCCCTGTTTCTTGTCACTGCCTCCTAAGGATCTTGTGAAGGTGGGGCCATGAGCACAGCCTCTCCAGCTGACCTAAAACCATGTGAGGGACCATATAGGGCAGGGATGGGGAACCTGTGGTCCTTCCAGATGTTGTTGTTCCTGTCATCCTTGACCATTGGCCATGCTGGCTGGGGCTGATGGGTGTAGAGATGAACCACATCTGGAGTCACTTCTAATATTATATTTGGCTGGGGATACCCAGCCAGATGAGCAGGGTATATTATTATTATTATTATTATTATTATTATTATTATTATTATTATTATTAACAAATTATTAACCCACCCACTCCCAGGGCCCTTGGCATGCGGGAAGCCAACATGCCCTAAAATGTCCAATTCCCTCTTTACCAGAGGAAGAGCTCCGTGGGGAAGGGGGGACAATGGCTTACTTTCGAGTAAACACAGCTAGGCTGGAGCTGGAAAGGTGGGGAAAGTGCCTGTGGAGTCTTTCTGGCTGTGGCCGAGCATGCGCTGAGGGCGCCCGGTGGCCATGGGAGATGCCGGCGGGCGGAAGCACCCTGAGGCCTTGGTCATGCTAGATCAGAATCCTTTCCACGATCCACGCGTTGGACATGTCTGGTCTAGGGCATCAGAAAACTTCTCAATGGAACTGAAAATTTCTCTATGCCTGTTACCCTAATTTTTCCATCACTGGAAATAGGTAAAAAGATGCTACACCTATTACTTTTCAAGTGCATAGGTTAATCTCCAAGTTGGAAATCAATTTAATTTGTAGTTTGCATAGCAGTACAAGAATCATTTGCCGCAATGTACGTTAATTTCCATCAGCAATTAAATTCCAGCAACTGGAAGCCCATCACTGAAATAGTGGAGAAGAAAAATTGGTTGGGAAAATGTTGTAGCAACATGTGATTCTTGGGCTGCAACAGATTCTGGTGTGATCTACCTAAATATAAGACACAGACTGTTGTAGGTTTGAGCTATCACATAGTTTTACAGTGTACCCTCACACACACATTTTAATCCTCCCATTGCATACACAAAACCCACAGCAGGTCAGAATGTCAAAATACAGAACATTCATGCTGCTGCTGTTATTTTATTTATATAGCTCCACAAATGTGCAATGGCGCTGCATGAAGTACAAGAGGACAGGTCTATGCCCCAAAGGGTATACAGTCTACCATCTGACGCATTCGAGATAGAGGAAGGAGGGGAAGAGAGGCATAGCAGAAGAGGAAGAATGTGCTGTTGTGTCCATTATGTGTACTTGAGCTTAGTTATAGGGAGGTTTGGGGGTTATCTTGCATGCTTTGTTAGCTTTGAGGTATTGGAGATGCCTTCTAACAGAGCCAGTGTTCTTCTAACAAAGCCTTTGGAAAGAACACCAGACTTGGTCCAGGGAGTGGGGTACTCAAATCGTCACTCAGCCAGGAAGCTAACTGGGCAGTGTTGGGCCATTCACAATCATTCAGCTTAAACTGCTTCACAGTGTTATGAGGATAAATGTGGAGGGAGCGATGGGTAACATGTGCCACCCTGAGCCCCTTGGAAGGATAGCCATCGATCAATCGATGCAAATCATATCCATCTCCACTATATTGGTTAGTAGAGATGGCAACAACCTCTGTACTTTCAATAGATAAGAATAACAGCAAACTGTTTCGTGTAGCTTCTGAATTTGGATGTCACAATAAACTTTGACTGTAATGTAAATTAGCTGAGGCTCCTCACCAGGCTAGAACACTCTTCCCAGCATCCTCCGGCACAGTCACAAGGTGAAGATTGGAACCTTTCGTTTCTAATTTAGCAAAGTTTAGTGTTACATCTGAACTATAAACTGTGGTTAAACTTATGCACGCTGGCACAAGACAGCATCATAAAGCATGGTTTGAAGATGGGTGGTTTCAAACAAACCGTATTTAAGATTGCCCACAGCTTGTGAAGTTTGGATGGCACAGTAAACTGTGGTGAAATAAAAATGGAAAAGAAAACTTCTGTATTCCCCCTGGTAGGAGTTGGAGGGAGCATAGGGAAGGCTAGACGTGTTCTCATCATGATAAACCATTGTTCATCGTGACATCCAAACTCTGTCAAAGTCTCAGTAATAAAATATGAGTCAGATAAAGACACACATAAAGGCATGTTATCTATGTGTAGTATTGCTATGTGATATAAGTATATTTCATTAAACTGTTTTTCAGCCGCGAGTAGTAGGGCTACAGTTTTTAAAAAGAGAAGAGCACCAATTTATTTCCTCAGTAGACAATTCAGCTTCATACTGGAGGTAGAAGAATGTCCATTTTAGGACAAGCTCTGCTAGGGGGATTTACAGCTGATGTTATATCACACCCAGCTGTTTTTAAATTGAATATAAGACTGTGTTTTGTTGACTTGTTATCAACTGACTTGAACAGAAGAGTGGGAAACCAGGCACTCATATTAGCAGCCCATTAGGATCAATGAAAAAAAATTGTAGCTATGTCTGTGTTTTTTGTTTCAGTACCTGGCAGACTTTGCAAACATTTTAAATCGCAAGCACAAAAGCCACACAAATGCAACTAGGAAAGGACAAAATGTCCATGTGTTCTATAGTTGCCAACTTGTAAATGCCAGTGCAAACCACATATCTAGTTCTTAATCTGTTTTTTTTAAATATATCTAATAAAGACTAATAGCGCTCGCCAATTTTATGAAAATATCCCCTGAGCCCTATATGTGAGTGTATATAGAATTCTGCACAGCTGTGTTCATGTTATGAATCATGAACACTGCTTTCTAATATGTAATCTGGTGGCTTTTGCAGAATCCTAAAAATCTTCATTTTCATTTTATATTTGAAAAATGACATAATTTGCATGCCCAAGATATAGCTGTAGTAACAAAACCCCCACTATCTATATAAATATGCACCAAAAAATTGGGAAAATCAGTAAGACCCGTTCCCCTGTACTATCCAAAAAGGTTTGTAATGCCAGGACTATGCTTCATGTTTCTTGAACTATTGCCATTAAGTGCTGACAGTGTTATTTCCCCCCCCCCCCATACTAACAATTAAATTCCATGTGAAAAATAAAAATGAAACCATTTTTTGTGCTATTCATATTACTTGGGGAAGATAAGGGACAGAGAGAGGCAGAACTGAAGTAGTACCAACAGCAGTTCTCAGAAGTCCTTGGGTTAAATCAAGAGAGCTGCCAATAACAGGATGTGTAGTTAAATGGGAGCCTAAAGCCAAGATCACTGACCCCACACTGCAATCTCCCCTGAAATCCAGATGCAGCCAAGACTGCTGCCCCCTACACTGCGCAGCAATGCAGAAATGGTGATGTTTTCTCCACTGGCCAGCCAATGGCTGCTCTATGCATGCTCTAATCCACTCTGAATCACATTATATGAAAAACGCACAGGGGAAAAAATCTTTTCACTTTATTTGAAGAAACATCCTAGTAAATTATCAATATACTGGGGCAGTGCCATATTTTGGTTCCTCGGTGCTTTAGGCACACTACATGTCTCCTAATGAACATCAAGTAAGAAGGGAAGATGCATGTTTCAAGACAAGGCGAGCTGTGATTAATATTTGCCAGGAAGCCGTGAGGGGCTGTAGTTCTTTGGCATGTGACTTATGTGCTTGAAAATATGACTGTTTTCTTTATACCTTTATGGCATATATGGGAATAAATGTAACATGCATGTCGCTGCAAAGAGCATGAAACATTTCCCCTGCCCCCAAAGAAGTTGATTGTTTCATATTGGCGACCTGCACCCACTCAGACAAGGGCACAGCAGAAACAAGATGCCCACACAAACAGGGATTTTAAAAAGGCTCTAGAAAAAGTAAAATAGAAGAAGTCTAAATGAACAGAGAACTGTATGTGAAATTACAGTACGGATTCATGATTCACACTGGGCGAAAGAACAGGCGTGCTGTTTGAGCCAGATCATCATATTCACTCTTAATAACTTGAAAACACCTACCCATCTCTGGGATGTAGTAGAAAAGGGCAGACAAATAGCTTCCTGTATTCTATACACTGAGGAGTAACTTTGGTTCCAGGCCCAAACAAGACTTGGAGGGGATCTCATCTGCTCCAATTACTATCGGTTAGGTGGGTCACTATTCAGAGCTGCAATCTCAGAATAATTTGGCAGGTGGTATACGCCTGTTGTTGGTGAAATAAATCTATTTTAAAATCAATATACCGGTTGAGACACAGGGGCAACTTTCACATACAATGGAATACACTCCCCACCACCACATGAAAAACAGGCTCTGGCTTGGAAACCGAACATGGATGGAGCAGCCCTGAACCGCTAAAGAAAATTAGTTTCATAACTGACAAAACTACTGAGAACGGCTCTCTCTATGTGCCATGTCCAGACAGTAAAAGCATATGCATAGGCCCAGGTGCGCTCCTGGCTCTAGAAATTGCCACAAGACATAGAAAAGCGGTAGACTTCTAGCAGACTGTTCAAAGATTTAGAGATTAGCATTATCCTCTTGAATGGATGACAGTAGGGCTACCAGGGGGTCAGGAGAAACAGTGGAGTACTTCTTGGTCAAAGGCAAGTCCATGTTCTCTGCCAACTGAAACTTCTGAACAATTCCCCAAGGACAGCCCTACATAGAATGTATTATAGCAGCCTAACCTTGAGGTCACTAAAGACATGACTATTCAAGTACGCACAATGGCAAACCACACTTTTCAGCACGCACGATAGCACAGCCTATACATTTTCTAGACCAAAACTGTTTTATAAGTGCACTACTGACTGAAAGAAATGGCATTGTTAGGTACCATCCTTACTGCATGTCAATGACTTGTAGAGTATGTGCTCATTTAATAAAGTATAAAGAGATTCATTTTTCCCTTCAATAGCTAGCACAGAATTAAAAAACAACAACAACCCTGAACTGTTCTTAATAGACTTATATCAATAAAAATACTGTTCTAAAAACATAAAGGCCTAATTATACTCTTAGACAGACCTTTAAAATTTCCGCACAACCTTCAGTGTCTATTCTATGATCCTCAAGTGGGTTGCAGAGAGTACGGCCTTGAATGGGTTTAGAAATGTAGTCTGAATTTTGTGACATGCTTTTTGTTGATACCAGTGAATCTTTCTTCACACAGCAACCCAAGGCAAAAATCAAATAAACAATTAATTTGGTATACCACCCTTAATCCAAAGATCTTAAGGAGCAGTTTTTACCACGGCCTCCTTCAAGTAGGCAGGGAACACTCCCTATCGCAGAGAGGCATTAATCACCACCACCCCGGCCCAGCCAGCTATCCCCTCCTGCCTGCTGGTTTTTATCAGCCACAAGGGGCAAGGGTCAGGGGCACAAGTGGTCATCCTGACCAATCCAAGTTATCTTTGTCCACATTGTCAAGCCTTACTAACTGAAACCTATCCAACACAACAGGACCAGACAGTGCTCTGGAAACCCCCTGAGATTTAACTGCTGTAACAGTGGAGTCAAGATCCTGGTGGATGCTAGTGACTTTATCATCAAAATGCTTTGCAAACAAGTCACAGCGAGCTGCTGCCAGTTCTGTCATCTCCTTCAGGCCAGACTGTAAAAGGCCCCACAGTTCCTGGAAAAGCTCTGCTGGATGGCACAATGAGGATGCAATGGAGACAGTAAGGCATGCCTTCTTTGCTGCCTTCACTGCCACTAGGTAGGCTTGATGGTCAGCCTGTTTGTTTGAACTAAGCTCTGGAGTATACCAGCGAGCCAAATGGGCTCCACAAAGCAGCAGAGGGAGTGCTCAGGGCTATCATGTCAACAGCCCGAGCCATCCAGATGTTCCAAAGATCAGTCAGGGCTTCAACAGGAGCACCAGTCATATGAGCTGGAAAATCCCCCAGAGCCATCTGGAAACTTGTTGGATCCATTTAGCCTCTGAGGGTGGACCATCCTGATAGGTCCTTAGCTTTCGTGGAGGCGGAAAAGTGCTGAAAGCCTAAATCTCAACAGGACGTGATCTGACAAGTACCATACTGAAGTCTAGTATCTCTAAAAATACAACACTGAATGTTGACCACATGGTGAGAACATATACTTACAATGCAGTCCTGTACATGTCTACTCTGAGTTTACCAACTGCAAGCAAAGTCAATCTCAAGGGCAGGATGCAGTGGCGTAGCATGGGTTGTCAGCACCCGGGGCAAGGCAAGTAATTTGCGCCCCCTAACCCGTGGACCCTAGAGAGGAGGTGAAAGGCTTTAAAGGAAGCTGCCTGTCAAGTCCATTGGGAAGAATGATCCCTGCCATCATCAACAGAGTAGTGAATATTCCATGCTAGGAATAGTTTGACCACTATAGTCCATGCATTGGTAACCTTGAGGCTGAATTACTGCAATGCACTGTATGTGGGGCTGCCCTTTGGCCTGATTCAGAAGCTCCAACTGGTGTAGAATGTGGCAGCCAGACTGCTGATGGGGACACCCGGCTGACAACATGTGGCACTATTGTTAAAATATCTGCACTGGCTGCTTATCTACTACCAAGCCAGGTTCAAGGTCCTTGAATTAATTTACAAGTCCTGAACAACTTAGGTCTTAGGATACAAGACTACAATGAATTGGTCTCTGCAAATAAGCTGGACAGCTACTGGGCATTTCATATAGGTTTATTATTTAAAAAGAACTTCTTCACACTGCAGATGTCTTTAATTTGTTTTTACCACATGTGTCACATACCAATGGGATGCAAATGGTCATGTCCTCTCCGATTGCATGGAGCCCGGACAGCCCCGTGGTTTTCCCCGGAGCTGAGGGTGATGAAACAATCGTTGAGACGGCTAGAGCGCCGGTGGCAGAAAACTCATTCTGAATCAGACCGGACACGGGCTAGAGCTCAACGTCGAGCCTACCAAGTGGCAATGGCGACGGCGAAGAGGGCCTTCTTCGCCGCCTCCATTGCATCTGCAGAAAACAGCAGCAGGAGACTTTTTCAGGTGGTTCGCAATCTATCGGAACCACCTGCACCACCGGGGCCTGGTAGGAACCCCAAGATCTCCTGCAATGCTTTCGCAAAGTTTTTTGCAGATAAAGTCGCTCAGATTCAGAAGGAGGTAGACTCCACCATGGGAGCAGGGCCAGGGCGGGAGAGTGCTAGAGTTCTGTCTGGTCCTGTTACATAGGATCAATTCTAATCTGTTACCTCCGAGGATGTGGACAGGCTGCTTGGACAAGTGAAACAGACCACCTGTCTCCTTGATCCTTGCCCATCCTGGCTGATAAAAGCAAGCTGGGAAGGGCTGGGCGATGGGCTCTGCGGGGTGGTGAATGCCTTCCCAGACCCGCTGAAAGAGGCGGTCATTAAACCGCTTCTTAAAAAAACATCTTTAGACCCAGCCAAATTGGCCAACTATCGCCCAGTCTCAAATCTGCAATTCTTGGACAAGGTGATTGAGCGGGTGGTTGCTGAACAACTCCAAGCACGCCTGGAGGAAACGGACCATTTGGATCCCTTCCAATCGGGATTCAGGCCTCACCATGGGACTGAAACTGCCTTGGTCGCACTGGTTGATGATCTCCGGCGGGCCAGGGACAAAGGTGAGAGCTGTTTCCTAGTTCTGCTGGATCTCTCAGCGGCCTTTGACACCATTGACCATAACATCCTTCTGGACCGTCTAGAGGGGCTGGGAGCTGGGGACACTGCTATACAGTGGTTCCGCTCTTTCTCTTGGGCCGTGTCCAGAAAGTGGTGGTGGGGGATGAGTGTTCAAACCCCTGGGCTCTCACTTGTGGGGTGCCTCAGGGTTCTGTCCTCTCCCCCATGCTTTTTAATATCTATATGAAGCCGCTGGGAGAGATCATCAGGGGGTTTGGACTGGGTGTTCATCAGTATGCAGATGACACCCAGCTCTACCTCTCCTTTAAATCAGAACCAGTGAAGGCGGTGAAGGTCCTGTGTGAGTGCCTGGAGGCGGTTGGAGGATGGATGGCGGCTAACAGTTTGAGATTGAATCCTGATAAGACAGAAGTACTGTTTTTGGGGGACAGGGAGCGGGTTGGTGTGGGGGATTCCCTGGTCTTGAATGGGGTAACTGTGCCCCTGAAGGACCAGGTGCGCAGCCTGGGAGTCATTTTGGACTCACAGCTGTCCATGGAGGCACAGGTTAACTCTGTGTCCAGGGCAGCTGTCTACCAGCTCCACCTGATACGCAGGCTAAGACCCTACCTGCCCGCGAACTGTCTTGCCAGAGTGGTGCATGCTCTAGTTATCTCACGCTTGGACTACTGCAACGCGCTCTACGTGGGGCTACCTTTGAAGGTGACCCGGAAACTGCAATTAATCCACAATGCGGCAGATAGACTGGTGACTGGGAGTGGCCGCCGGGACCACATAACACCGGTTCTGAGAGATCTGCATTGGCTCCCAGTACGTTTCCGAGCATGATTCAAAGTGTTGGTGCTGACCTTTAAAGCCCTAAACGGCCTCGGTACTGTATACCTGAAGGAGCGTCTCCACCCCCATCATTCAGCTCGGACACTGAGATCCAGCGCCGAGGGCCTTCTGGCGGTTCCCTCATTGTGAGAAGTGAGGCTACAGGGAACCAGACAGAGGGCCTTCTCGGTAGTGGCGCCCGCCCTGTGGAACGCCCTCCCATCAGATGTCAAAGAGATAAATAATTACCTGACATTCAGAAGACATCTTAAGGCAGCCCTGTTCAGGGAAGTTTTTAATATGTAACGCTGTACTGTTTTTAACACTGATTGGGAGCCGCCCAGAGTGGCTGGGGAAACTCAGCCAGATGGGCGGGGTATAAATAATAAATTATTATTATTATTATTATGTCTTAGTAAATGCTTGCATATACAGTGATACCTCGGGTTAAGTACTTAATTCATTCCAGAGGTCCGTTCTTAACCTGAAACTGTTCTTAACCTGATGATTAAGCTAACCTGATGGTTAAGCTAATTAGTTAATGGGGCCTCCTGCTGCCACCGCGCCACTGGAACACGATTTCTGTTCTCATCCTGAAGCAAAGTTCTTAACCCGAGGTACTATTTCTGGGTTAGCGGAGTCTGTAACCTGAAGCGTATATAACCTGAAGCGTATGTAACCCGAAGTACCACTGTATATATCACTCCTTCTATTGTTATGGTATAGCATAGAGCAAACACTCTGTCATGTAAAAGTGCACAGCCTTCCCAAGATATTTGTTACAAGATGTTTTGAACAGGCTAATAAGAATATTCATCTAATTTTCAAGAATGTGTTCAGCTAATGTCCTGTTAGTTTGCTTACAGAGACTCAGTTACTGGGCTATTTGAAACAGTTTAAAGACAGCAAGCTTGAGCAATCTGCCAAGGAAAAGATGGAGCAATGTCCTGTGTGCCTATCATTCGCTCTTTGTTGAAATGCATAGTTTTCTTGCCCATTATCCTCATCATCTCATTTTCTTTCCTCTTTCTGGTTCTAAAATCATGTTTAATTAGAGGATTTCACATCCCATCAGGATATCATATTCATGCAGAGACCCTGCCACTGGAATGATGGTAATTTAAATCTAGTGATTGTCAGCTTTGTTCTCCTTAAGAGGCTGAGCCCGTTGCTATTATTGGCACACACTATTGAGGTGGACAGGAGCCACAAAGAAACTTTGCACTTTCCTAGGATGACCATTGCATTGTAAGTACTGCATGTCATCCACTAAATTCAATGATAATCTCAACTGCCATTTGCCTCGTTAAAGTTAGGATCTCGTGGAGAGTTACAGACGTCACAACACAGCAGTCCTTGGTGTCCCGTGTCTGGAAAACCTGGAGCTTGTTAACATAAAAGAAAAGATGTATAGCACAGAAACAGATTTATTTTAATTTATATTAATTACTTACCCTTCAACCCAAGGTGCCAGGGCAAGTTAGAACAATTAAAACACAATCTTAAAAACAGTTTAAAACAACATGCAATAAAGTGGGTCCAGATAGATAGATAGATAGATAGATAGATAGATAGATAGAGTAATGGAACGGGTTACTTCCGGGTTTTGCCATTCGCGCATGCGCAGGCACTCAAAATGACGCCACGTGCATGCTCAGAAGCAGCAAATCGCGACCCGTGCATGCGCAGGAGTGGGTTGCATTCTGCTCATGTTGCGAACGGGGCTCCGGAATGGATCCTGTTCGCAACCAGAGGTACCACTGTAGATAGATAGTATCAAAGGCCAGGGTAAAAAGGTATGTACAATGAAGATACTAGAATCATAGAATTGTAGAGTTGGAAAGGGACTCTAGTGATCATCTAGTCCAACCCCCTACAATGCAGGAATCTCAGCTAAAGCATCCATGACAGATGACCACCCAACCTCTGCTTTAAAACCTTCCTGAAGGAGATTCCACCCCCTTCAGAGGGAGTCTGTTCCACAGCTGAACCACCAGAAAGCCCTTCTGGGTGCTTAGTCAGAATCTCCTTTCTTGTAACTTGAATCTATTGGTTCGGGTCCTACCCTCCGGAGCAGGAGAAAACAAGCATGCTCCACCTTCCATGTGAGAGCCCTTGAGATATTCCTCTCAGTCTCCTCTTTTCCAGGTTAAACATACCCAACTCCTCAACCATTCCTCATAAGGCTTGGTTTCCAGACTCTTGATCGTCTTGCTTGCCATCACTGGGATAAGTCAGTATTCAAGACTTGGGTAACAAATTACAATACAGTGGTACCTTGGTTTACGAACTTAGTCCAGAAGTCCGTTCTTAAACCCAAACCTTTCTTAAACCAGGAGCACTTTCCCTAATGAGGCCTCCGGCTGCCAGTGCCCTTCTACGGTTCGGATTCCGTTCTTAGACCGAGGTAAACTTCGCAAACTGGGACACTATTTTCGGTTTTGCAGAGTTTGTACACCAAATCGTTCTTAAACAGGACTGCTCTTAAACCAAGGCACTACTGTATACAGAAACTGATTGGCAAAACAAATGCTTTCTTATCTGAATATAAACAGAACACAAAGCCCAGGACTCATTTAAGAAAAAAAATGTAATAAGGATGTAAATCTGAGAACAAGAATACTTCTGGGTTATGCAGCAACTTTCCATCAACCCTAATAAAATAAAGGTTAAGAAAAACTTCTTTAAAATAATTCACCAGTGGCAACTTACTCCATATAAAAATACATCTATTTAAAAATAGTCCAAAGTGCGAGCAGGTGTGTCTGCCAGACAGGCCTGCCCTCACTGTCCTTTAGGGCCACCCCCAATATAATTTCCAAGACAACCTTCTCCAAAGCAGTCCTTTCCTTTCCTCCAGATCCATGTCTGGCCAATCTGCACTGTGAACTAGAGGTTCTGTACTACTACTACTACTACTACTACTAATTTATTATTTATACCCCCCCCCCCCCAAATCGGGCTGAGTTTCCCCAGCCACTCTGGGCAGCTCCCAACATAATATTATTATTAATAATAATAAAATCGATAAAAGATCAAACATTAAAAACTTCCCTAAACAAGGCTGCCTTCAGATGCCTTCTAAAAGTCAGATAGTTGTTTATTTCCTTGGCATCTGATGGGAGGGTGATCCACAGGGCAGGTGCCACTACCAAGAAGGCCCTCTGCCTGGTTCCCTGTAATCTCACTTCTTGCAGTGAGGGAACCGCCAGAAGGCCCTCAGAACTGGATCTCAGTGTCCGGGCTGAACGATGGGGGGTGGGGTGGGGTGGAGACACTCCTTCCAGTATACTGGGCCGAGACAGTTTAGGGCTTTAAGAACAGCATAGTTCTTAAAGAGAAATGTACACAGTATTTCGTTTTTCTAAGGGCAGATTCATCGCTTTATGTGTGCAACATTCAGGGCATGGTTAGCATCTGTGCATGAGTGGAACATCACAACTCACAGCATCATATCGTCTCACATCAACTCAAAACATTATGCTTTTCAATGGAAGAAATTAAAATGTTCAGCCTCTGATCTTAAAGAGCACAGGAATCAAGTGAAGAAGAATCAAGTATGCAATCATGTGCATAAGTAGTCCTGATTAGGCATTAACCTGAAAGTACAGTGGTACCTCGGGTTAAGTACTTAATTCGTTCCGGAGGTCCGTACTTAACCTGAAACTGTTCTTAACCTGAAGCACCACTTTAGCTAATGGGGCCTCCTGCTGCTACCGCACCACAGGAGCACGATTTCTGTTCTCATCCTGAAGCAAAGTTCTTAACGAGAAGCACTATTTCTGGGTTAGCGGAGTCTGTAACCTGAAGCGTATGTAACCTGAGGTACCACTGTATGTGGCCTGAAAGTGTACTCTATTCTCAATCCAAGTTAGCTCTTGGAAGTTGCTGCTTGTCATGGGAGGGAAGAACTCACTGGCATCCATGAAAGCTTCACTCCCAACACTAAACAGCTGCTTTAATGAGGCAGATCAGCCCCCCCCCCGGCAGTTATATACAGCTTCAACAGGTCTCCAAACTATGGATTTAACATGCAGTTTTGACCTGAAAGCACCATAGCAAAAAAACTGGGCAGTCAGTGGATGCTGCCAAAGAAACAGTAACATATATGAAAAAAGGCATTCCTTCTGATATTTTACTAAAGCCAAAACAACTCCAATTTCTTCGTAAGTTTTTCATTGTGCCTGTAAAAGAGGGGTCAACTAATTTAAATTCCAACACCAATTTTAGGTGTGGATTCCGTTACCCATTTAATTATATTGCATTTCCCCCTCCTCTGATCACTTCAGTTTTTATTTCAATTTGGTACCCAGGCACCCGGAATGCAGAGCACATTAGAAATACTTTGACAGGGAGAATTTAAGACCCAGCATTTTCTAGTCATTTCATTGCTAACTAATGAGAACAATTTCTCCTTCCTTCTCTTTTTAATGTCTCCTCATGTACTTACATACTATCATCATGGCCTCCCATAGCCTCTATTTTCCTAGGCTCTAGATATTTAATTCCCTTTAATCTTAGCTCACAGCCTATTCCCTTCAAACCCTTTATCATTCTGGTTGCTCACTTCAGTATTTGCACCAGTATTCTTTTTTGTTGTAGGAATAAAAATCTTTCCTTCAGGTTTGTTCTTAGCATCCTAACTGGTGCCACTGGTGCTCTATATTTTATAATTGGAATAACAACTTAAAAAATGTATAAGAAGGTGATTAACACCAATATCACATTAGCCTTTAATAAAAAGAAGGCACTGTAATTTCTCATCTTGCCTCCTCATACAATTGCTTCTTCCAAGCTGATGTTTCATTTTATACATGTATTTTGATTTTCAACTTCCTATCAGAACCACACTCTACTTATCCTTGTTAAATCTCATTTTATTCCTCTCTGCATAGTTCTCTAATTTATTCAGACAAAGTTGGATTGATTCGGTATCTTAGGATCACTTTATTCTAATTAAACTAACATTTTGCCTATTTTTCTCACTGATCTTTAACACAGAAATGCCTTATGCTCTTGAATATATGATTCATTTTGAGGACCAAAAAAAAAAAGCAAGAAGAAAAAAAAGCAAAACTCTGGCCCTTGTTCAACAGGATTCTTTAGAAGGGGGGCGGGGAACATATGTCTAACTTTAAGCAAATGAGTAATCCCATTAAATTTTGTAGTTTGCATATGTCTGAACTTAAACACCTGCTTGTACATCAGACTGAACTGGAGAACAGCACAAAATGGTCATATACTGTATACAATATTTTCTACTGCGCCTTAAATGAAAGGAGGGCCCGATTCTGCCAGCACTCCAGAGAGTAACAGAGCAGCAGCATTAAAAGAGATGAAAAAGCCCCAATGTCTATGCAATGAGTAGTCAAATGGGAATCATCCCCCCAAAGTCCAACCACGGTACAAAACCTACTCTTTTAAAGGCAGGGCTTAAAAAAAACAACAATCCCATCTAGGTCCCATTAGAGAAGAACTAAAGTAGTGCAGCAGGGATAATTGGTGGACCACACTCAGAATTAAAAAGAAATTAACTGTATTGTTCTGTACACAGAAGTCCTACCATTTTCCTACAGCAGCAATCACATCAGCTCAGGAATCAGCCACTCCCCCCCCCCCCCCACTTTGTTCCTCTCCTGCTGGTCTTTGCTCCTCACTCTTCATAAGTGCAACACGAGAGGAATGAAAAATGCATAGCAAGACGACACCATCAAGCAGGTGTATGACATGCTTTCCTTCATTTGCACGTTATAAAAAGCGATCCGATTCCATAGGACACAAGAGTCTCTATTTCTTGAGAAAACCAGCTGAATCATACAGGTAGTGTAAATATCATATGCTATTGCAGGTGCTGTGCTTTCTATTTGTTTGTGTTTATCTAAACAGCATAACAAATAATCACGCAAACACAGAACAACATTTGGCATGATAATGGCAATGTGGGACGCAGGAGCAACCACCCAGTTTTGCTGTTTTGTAAATTTTTAAAACCTTTTCTTGATATTTTTTTTAACACATCCTTCATGTTCTTCATTAAGAAATCCCTTTGACTATGTGTTTTTTTCCTACTCTGCTGTTGGATCCGTACTGCACCCCAGAAAGGGTTTTATCACTGGATGCCAATATGTTTTCTAGAGGCTTTTGTGGAGATCACAATCAGACTCAGGAAAAAGTTGAAATGAGGAGGAAAGGCAAAACACACAATTTCTTGTCTCTCCTTCTTAATGAAAAACAAAGGCCAAATTTGTTCCAGACAGTTTTTCACCTCAAATCTAAATAAATCTATTTTGAGTTAAATTCCACTGATTTCAACGGAAACTACTTGTACAGAAGCACCCCCCTCCCCCCCCCCAATTACAGGCAATTTTGGTTAAGGAACAGCAGCTTCCAGGAGGCAATGATGAAGACATGGAAACAGCACCAGTCACCTTTGACTTGCTAAACTGTATTTGCCTTTATACATGCACCCAAAGTACATTATCTGTTTAAGAGCATGAAAGACATAAACACACAACCTTCAGAGATCTAACAAAATACAGTGGTACCTCGGGTTACATATGCTTCAGGTTACATATGCTTCAGGTTACAGACTCCGCTAACCCAGAAATATTACCTCGGGTTAAGAACTTTGCTTCAGGATGAGAACAGAAATCGTGCTCCAGTGGCACGGTGGCAGCAGGAGGCCCCATTAGCTAAAGTGGTGCTTCAGATTAAGAACAGTTTCAGGTTAAGAACGGCTCTCCGGAACAAATTAAGTACTTAACCCGAGGTACCACTGTACTTCAACTTTTGGGGCACTCGTATGCTTCAAGATGAGTTGTGTTAAAGCAGGGGTGAGGGACCTATGGTTCTCCCAAAATTGTTGGATTACAATTCCTGTAATTCCTGACCAATGCCCATGCTGGCTGGGGCTGATGGGAGCTGCTTAACCCAACAACACCTGGAAGGTGACAAGTTTCCCAGCCCTGACTTACAGCGTATAAGTAGGTAGGTCTGCTGTGATGGGGTAGCTGCTTTAATTACTCCTACGTCTGCTTTGCTCATGCCTAAAAGCAGGGTATAGTGGGTTCAGGTATAGAGGGTCCTACACTGAAGGTGTGAATGGGTAAGGCAGGCATGGCGAAACTTGGCCCTCCAGCTGTTTTGGGACTACAATTCCCATCATCCCTGACCACTGGGCCCTGTTAGCTAAGGATGCTGGGAGTTGTAGTCCCAAAACAGCTGGAGGGCCAAGTCTGGCCATGCCTGGGGTAAGGGGAACTGATCCCTGATCCCCCCCCAGTACCTTTCTGCAGTCCATCACTTTAGGCACCCTAGCTCAGACTGGAAGAAAGCTAAGCAGGTAGGGGCTGAAGCTATAGAGCATAGGGAGTTAAGGCAGGAGAAGGGGCAGGGCTCATCATCTCCCCTTCTCTTCTGAACACCTTTCGATCTTAAAATTAGAAACTCCTACTTTATAACATGAATGGGGTAAACCTGTGTCACGATTAAGTTTGGCTCTAAAAAACCAGAGATACCGTTTGAGACTAAAAGCCAGGTAACCACGAACTGGTATGTGATCAAATAACAACCTGCTTAGTTAACCCTGCAGTACTAGGGAAAAATACACATAAACACACACGGAAGGAAAACAAACAAACGAACAGAAAAATAAACCCGGCAAGTTGGGAATTTTCTTGGGTATTTAAGAATTACGCACGCGCACGCGCACACACACACACACACAAAACTTGGATTCTCTAACAAAAGGGAAGTACATATAGCATAGGTTGCTGAGATTTACAATTTTCCTTTTCACACTACATTGACCACAGCACCCACAGGCACAGCTACAATGTCTTTTCTGTGAATGGGACAGATTGCCATATGGACGCAGACACTGAACAAGCTGTACCACTCCTGGCGACAAGAGCCTAGGGGACTGTCCTATATTAGCACCACCTGCGCTATGCTCTGGATTTGAAATGGCATTTAAAGAGCCATCAGAACCGTTAGCTTTAAATGCGCATGCGGATAGACACACTTTGAAATTCAGATTTAAAAGAAATGTTCCAGCAAGCGTCTCTATTCCTTTAGGCACCTTCCTAAAGGAGCAGCTCTTTCTTTTGTTTACACCAGTCAGAAAAAGACAACATCCAACAGGTATAAGCAATTTTGTGCTCCGAGAATGTAATCTATTATTTACAGTTTTAATTTCTTATTCCATATGCTTTTGTGCAAGCTCATTTCATTTGGTATAAAATAGGACTGTAAGGAGAGTACCTACTAAATACTAATATTAGCACTTCTCAAATAACCGCCAGAAACAGAATCGAACTCTAGAAAATAAAGGAAGTCAAGGAAAAGACACTGGGTGATATCCAACTTGCAGCACAATCCTAACCATGTCTACTCAGAAGGGAGTCCCATTGAATTCAATGGGGGTTATTTTATTAACCAGTTCTAGCATTAAAGTCTGGTGCAATGGATCATGTTTATACTGCTTAAAAGTGGTCCAGTTGTTCTGAAGTCATTATTTTAAAGTCTACAATTCTGATACATTAAAAATCAATAGGGTTTTCACCATTGATTTCTACAGGAACAGGATTGCACCCTGAAACAGAATACGTAATATACGTGCTACAATGTTAACTAGAAATCACCTTTAGAAGTGTGATTCATAGCTATTAAGCTTATTTAAATTATTTCCGTTTCCTCAGAGGTTTGTCCGGGTTTTGTTTAGTTTTTCTGCCTGCCCTGCTCTTTTTTGAAAAGTTAACATGTCTCGACAAAAGCAGTGAAAATGGTTAAACTGCATGCAAATAAAAATGAAAGGCATATTTCTTCTCATGCTTTTAAAATTGTCTTATTTCCGTTTCACAGTTCAGCCGAAGTCAAGCACTTGGAACATCACATTGATTTACTTGAGGGGGTTAAGCACATGTTGAAATCTCTCCAGTTTGGGGGGGGGGGTGGAGTGTCATAAAATTGTGTAACACTGAGCGGATTGTGCCCATGTAATCTAGTTCTGCGATGGATGGGGTTACAAAACATTTGTCTCCACAGATAACATTGCTTGTTTGCAAATTTGGCTGGAGAGCTAAATCAGATTTATGTATACACAATAGCTGTAAGCCACCAGCAACCAGTATGCAAAAACACCAGCAAGTTATATTAGAGACACATGTAAGTATCTTAGTGGCAAGAAAAGGGTGGCAATATACAAAGCACTCAGATATCTGTTGGCCAGATGGAAGTATAAAACAATACATATGCTAAAATTTGGAAAAGTTCTGTTCAGCGTCTGCCAAGATTCACCCAGTCTATTTAAAGTGCCTTTGGATATACTGCTTTGGATATAGGGCTTAGAAAATGGAATAAATGATCATTATTACATCTGACCAGAAACCAGTGAACCATTCCAGTTCAGAAGTTCTCTAGTGTCAGGTCAGATTCCTGAGAACTATAAAGTGACAAACCTAACACTCTCATCCAAAGAACAGCCACGTGATGTAAGAAGCAATTACAGACCGGTTAGCTTAACATCACTTGAGGATGCAAGGTGGGAGGAAGGGGAAAGGAGGGGTGGGAATGAAGATGCACAATTTTGCAGAATTCAACATGGGAATGCACTAGAACGCCTAATGTGATTAAAGGTTTTCAACATGGACTGATGAGAAAGAGGTCAGTTGTAACTAATTTGCTGGAGATCTTGAGAGATATGATTGCCATGCTAAAAGGTAAGCTGGTGGAGAAGTGAGCTGGTGGGAGACATTATGAAACAATAATTTAGCTGATTGAGAATATAAATGTTTTGAAAAAGGTTTGTAAACTTTTTTAAAAGAAAAATAGCAATGAAACACCTACGGGAAACAGAAAGAGGTAGGTGCATAATTCAAAAAAGATGATCCAACTCTAGAAAAAGAAAGCGATTGGAAAAGTAACAGTCATTTGTTCAAGTGCTAGTGAGGATCATAGAAACATAGGCTGGGTTTCTAGACTCTTACATCACCTTGGTCAGCCTGCACATTCTCCAGCTTATCACTATCCTCCTTAAATTGTGGCACCCGGAACTGGACATACAATTCCAGGTGTGGTCTGACCAAGGCAGAATAGAGCAGTATTACTATCGCAGAATAGAGTGGGCATTTGTTTTATTATGGCAACATTGAGAAGGCATTTTAATGAAGTGCCCAGTACTTAACCATGAGTTAGTATTCTGAGAATGAGCCACAGTGCCACACAGGCTCTTGAGCTCTCTCTCTCTTCTCTCTCCAGTGTGGACATGAAGAAGAGATTGGGAACTTCTCCTTCTGCATTATGCCCAAATCCTAAATTGTGATTAATCTATGATCCATGAAAACAAGCCAGCTTTCTTATATTGGCTTTGGTGGCTTGTTTCCACTGTGGCTTGCTTTTACTGCCCATAGTTAAAGATTAACTGCAGTTTGTAACGTTAAGCCATGGTTTAGCACAGCTTTCCTGCTCCCTGCTGGAAAATGTTTGTACCCATCAAACGATCAAACAAGAGGCAGGAATGTACCAACTAAGTTCTACACACAGTAGATGCACAGAGATTAGTGAACCTAAATGAGTATTGTGTATCAACTTCAGTTGGGCCTCCTCTGAGTAGGACCAGCATTGGATGCAACCCACAGTCTCAACCCAAAACATGAAGTGCAACAATTGTTGCAAAGATTTGTACCAAGTGGTGGGATTTATTTTTTGTATAACGAGGCATACCTCAGTAGATGCTTTTTGGTCAGCCCAGAATTCTAAGGCCCACAGAATAATAATAATAATAATAATAATAATAATAATAATAATAATAATAATAATAATTTATTTATACCCCGCCCATCTGGTTGGGCCTCCCCAGCCACTCTGGGCGACTTCCATAGAAACCAAAAATACAGTAAAATATCACACGTTAAAAACTTCCCTGAACAGCTGCCTTAAGATGTCTTCTGAATGTCAGGTAGTTGTTTATCGCTTTGACATCTGCTGGAAGGGCGTTCCACAGGGCGGGCGCCACTACCGAGAAGGCCCTCTGCCTGGTTCCCTGTAGCTTTGCTTCTCGCAATGAGGGAACCGCCAGAAGGCCCTCGGCGCTGGACCTCAGCGTCTGGGCAGAATGATGGGGGTGGAGACGCTCCTTCAGGTATACTGGACCGAGGCCGTTTAGGGCTTTAAAGGTCAGCACCAACACTTTGAATTGTGCTCGGAAACGTACTGGGAGCCAATGTAGGTCTTTCAAGACCGGTGTTATATGGTCTTGGCGGCCGCCCCAGTCACCAGTCTAGCTGCCGCATTCTGGATTAGTTGTAGTTTCCGAGTCACCTTCAAAGGTAGCCCCACGTAGAGTGCATTGCAGTGGTCCAAGCAGGAGATAACCAGAGCATGCACCACTCTGGCGAGACAGTCCGCAGGCAGGTAGGGGCTCAGCCTACGTACCAGATGGAGCTGGTAAACAGCTGCCCTGGACACAGATTTGACCTGTGCCTCCATGGACAGCTGTGAGTCCAAAATGACTCCCAGGCTGCGCACCTGGTCCTTCAGGGGCACGGTTACCCCATTCAGGACCAGGGAATCCTCCACACCTGCCCGCCTCCTGTCCCCCCAAAACAGTACTTCTGTCTTGTCAGGATTCAACCTCAATCTGTTAGCCGCTATCCATCCTCCAACTGAATAAGGTACAATAATTCAGAAGTCATGTTTATAGAGGCATCTCCTCTATATATTAAAAGACAAAGCAATTTTGGTAAATAGAACCAAAATGAACTGGCAATCACTTTATAAACAATCACCCGTTATGAGTGTAGAAGGGTGAGCTTTTCAAAGCTCCCCTTAGATTACCTCAGAAAGTGGGAGATGTGAGCTAGATATCTCCTGCCTAAGTTAGATAACTAGTATCCAAACTGCTGCATCTATAAGCGATCACATCTTCCTTTTTGATTATCTTATGCAAAAATATACATCAATCACACTCAGACTTCATAAGTAGCCTTCCTATATCTCAAGTCTGCCTTTGACACTATACCAAAAGAGGTGTTTTGGGAAAGACTTGAGGAGCTGCAAACAGATAAACATCTTCTATTTTGTATACAGGCTCTCTATACCAACACCTCCATTAAAGTCAGGTTGAGTGTCCTTGGGGAAATCTCTGATTCCCGCAAATTATAAAGGGCATCTTCGAAGATGTAACCATCGCCTTTCAACCTGCATATAGGGTGTGGTTACACAGTTGTTTCTAAATATAAGCCCCCACTCCACCCCAGAAATAAAAAAAAAAAACATTTCAACCCTGCTTTATGAGGATGAAAGAATTCTGATGAATTTAACACAAAAAAGATTATAACAAACTTCCCAGACTTTTGATAATTACTGTAAAAGTGAAGGCTTGAAGCCTAGATATCCAACGACCCCAATGGTCATTTTACACTTGTTTCAATTTAATATCTGAGGAGACAATATAGCTAGCCTATTGTGGCGGAATAGTCTTTTTTAAAAA
>NC_139555.1:96287714-96386957 GCF_965112155.1 Podarcis liolepis | reverse complement strand
GATTTAATTATAATTTTCCTTGTGTAAGACAAATTAAAGAGGAGAGTAGGAGTGTCATGCCAAGGCAGATTATTTATCTCCTTAACAGATTGCTGTGCGCCAAGCCTCAGAGCTGCTGCCACCACTGACGTCGCTTAACGAAATTCGGGTGCAATGTGGGACAAAGGAGGGGGACACAAGATACAGCGGAAGACAAAAAAATTAAAAAGCACCAGAAAAACTGAAAGCATTAACTCAGTATTTCTAGAATGAATTGTATCACTTCCCTGGCAGAGAAAATTTAAACAGGAAGTTTTGGGTGTTTGTTGCTTCTTTTTTAATGCAAGGGTTTGTGGGGTTTTATTTGGTTTTTTAAAAATTAGAGGCACAGTTAACATGGAGCACAGGAAGTTAAGGCATGGAAGTGGCCTTATAGCAAGCCAGACCAATGGGTCCATCTAGGTCAGTATTGTCTGCACTGACTGACAGTGGCTTCCTGGGGTTTCAGACAGGAGTCAGTTTCAGCTGACTGACTAAAACTATGCACCCTGAATGCTCATATGTTTTACATTGCAGGGGGGGGGGGAATTAAAATTCTCAAGGTTTAAAATTTTTGAGGTTAAATTTACGTGGGGTTTTTTTAGATTAAATTTCTGTTTTAAATTTTGCATGTTGTATACTTTATTGTTGTGAGCCACTTTGAGACCTACATGATGGAAAGTGGGGGATATATACATATATATTTCTCTCCCCCCCCCCCTCTCTCTCTCTCACACCACACACAGACACAGAGGGACCTGGGCCCCTGAAGCTCCTTCAGTTGCATGAACCTCTCCAAGTTCTTGGAAATTTTTCTCTGAGTCTCCTGGTCTACTTTATGATAGATGAATACAACCCAGCGTATTTTAACTTTGCAGCCCACTTAAAAAACCCAGCCAGATGGGTGGGGTATAAATAAAATATAACAACAACTCCTCCTCTACGTGAGTTATGACACTTTTTTAGTAATAATACAGGACTGAATCATTTTGTTTTCATTTTGGGTAAACTCACTCAGCTTTGTAATACTGCCCATAAGTTTCCATATACCCTAAATATTACTAGCTGAAAACAAAAACCTTTCTAAAAGTACTGCTTGCTCTTAACACATGACACTGGTCCTTTTTTTTTAGTCATTTGCAGTAAAAATATATACATTGAAGATACAGGAAACAGTCAAACACATTCAGAACTACATCACAAGACTGTTTAAATAAGCAGCAGTTAAATTCAGAAACACATTTTGACCTCGTTACAATCTGGAGGTACAGTCCTTTTTCATGGTACATCACAATAATTTAGCTTCAACATGACAAATGAAACCAGAACAACTCGGTAACTAGAGCTCAAATGAAGGTTCATATACTTGTCACTCTCAATGCTATTCTGAAAAGTGCGGAAAGGGAGGGGGGAAACTAGTTCCATAGTTGGCTTGGCTAACTTCTATAGTAGCCAGCAGACGATTAGTATTTAAAGAAATCAAAGAGTGTAGAGTAACAGATGTGGGATCTGCAACAGAAAGTTGCCCTCCTGAGTGCTCCTGATCAGGGTTCCAGCCAGCCAATAAAGTCCCCAATAAGGACTTTTTATACTTTTGCAAACCTCAGGGTTTCCCAAAGTCGGGCGATACCTCCTCTCTTGTGGGTGGGTAGTGCTGTTTTGACTACACTAGCAACAAAATTCACACCTGAACATTAGAAATATACAGAATGACAGCAAGTGATAGCCAGAGCTTTCCCGCCCCCCCAAACAGGTGTATTTGTCATCGTTTTCAATTTATCCACTTGTTTTCTCCAGCCAATATTACTCACCCTGAACCTTAGCTGGTTAATCTTCATTCCTAAAATGTAGGCTGTGTGTTTTCCTACTCTCCTTGTTTCTCATTTTCTACATCTTTTCTTAGGCAACCTTGCATTTCTATGAGTTTTCCCCCAAACCAGTTTTGTTCTGAACAAACTGACTGCCTTTTAAGCTGGCAATGTGTACGTTTGATGAACCAAATTCTTTTACAGTTGAACTAGCCAGGACAGGTGAGCTTACTGCGCAGGCCATATCCTAAACATGCCATTTAGTTGATTTCCACACAGAACTGAACTGCAAAGCCTAGACAAAAGTACTATGCCCTGGGACATTTTTTCCAAAGTCAGGTAGCCTTTGCACTTAGGGAAGACAGTGATTTATCTGTATTTACTTCCAAGGATCAAGCCTACAACCTTCTCCCCTACAAATATCTGAATCCCTTTCCACTGAAGTAGGGTTTTAATGGCTGCTGAGGCAGGGTACAGCATTTTACAACCTCCTCCCCCCCCCCAAAAAAAAACACACCTTTGGTTTTCTCTCTCATTTGACAAAATTTAGCATGTAAACTCCTCAGCGTAATGACGTGTCTTTCCTCCCAAAACACCACCATCACTGAAACACAAAAACCTCTCTTGCTGCATCTTGTTGAAAATAATTTGCCTCCCATCAAATGAAGTCACTTGTTTAATTGAGGCTCTTTATTTATTTTGAATTTATACTCCACCTTGTCATCAGAAGATGCCAAAGGCTGCTAACAAAACTCAGATAGCAGTACTAAAGCAACAAAATCAAATTATTAAAATAAAAGAGGGAAAGGCACACAGAATATGGCAGGTAAAAGTAAACTAACCAGTTAAATTAAAAAACTCTCATGGGAACAAAAGCATGTTCTAAAGGAGATTTAAAAAAAAAAAACACATCAAAAGGGACACAATTAAGATTTCCTGGGACAGAGAGTTCCACAAGGTTTTCTCTCCCGTGTTCCTGCTAACCTTGGCCTCAGATACAAGTAGAATATGCAAGAGAACCTCCACTGCCAACCTGAAAGGACTGGAAGGTTCTTATGGGAAGAAAATGTATTATAAGTGCCCTGATCCCAAACTGTTCAGGTAATTTAACAACTAGCACCTTGAACTGACTCCAGAGGGAAATCAGGAACCAGTGCAACTGGAATAGAAAAGGAGTCACGCGATCCAGTGGACTTGTCCCTGCAGAAATTTTTTAGCAGCAGAAAATATTACCAGCTGGTGTTTCCGAACAATTTTCAAATACAGCTCCATGTTCCAGTAAACAAAATAAAAGGTGCTCAGGGTACTTATGTCACTAGGGCCAGCTCTGCTTTCTGTAGAAATGGGCACAGTTGATGCACGAGGCTAAACTAAGGAAAGGAACCCTTAGCCATGGCTGCTACATGGAAGCAGCAGTGCTCAATGCAGGAGCGCTCTGCAGGATATGACCCTAATTTTTCAGAGGGAGTGTAACTCTTAGCCAAAAAGACAACAGCCCTATTCCAGGAATCAAGTTCCATCCACCAGTCCCTTGAGTTGGGCTGCAGTAGAGTTGCTAGCAATGCACCCCAATGTCTAACAACAGCAAGAGGGTCTGAGAGTTTGCTTGAGAGCATGATTCAATAATAATAATAATAATAATAATAATAATAATAATAATAATAATAGTACCCCGCCCTCCCCGGCCGGTGCTGCTTCTGGACATATAACAGCTGGAGAAAACTCCTCCAGAGCACCCCAGCTGAGTGTTGTTGCTCTATCCACCTAGGTGACAGCCTAGCAGAGAGAAAAGAAACTGCTCATTCACGGAGATTCAGTATAAGGCTGACCAGGATGTGGGCGGGGGGCCTGGAGGGATGTGGTGCTGCGCTCTCCTCTCCCCCAGCCTCTGGCACTGGGAAGAATCCTCCTGCTAAGATCCAGCTCAAGGCTGCATGTAGGGAGGGGGTGGACTGGGGTACCTGCTCCTGTATCCTATTGTTCATCAGCAATTCTCTTTGGAGAATGAGTGCAAGCAAGAGACGCAAGCTACTTCCTAAGGCTCCGAGTCAATGCCACATTCAAAGAGCTTCTTCAGAGCTGCTACCTTCAATCGTCAGTGTTTTCGCCCTTTCTTTTACACCCTGAAAACATCTCTGTTGACATTAATCTTCCAGCCGCTTTCTCTCCTGCCCTCTTCTCAATCTGTTAACCTCAGCCCTTAGCTTGTAATATCACTGACACATTGCCTGACTACTTAAATAAGGAGCTTTTTTAAAAAGAGGGAGGGAGGGAGGCAGAGAAAAAAGATAGCATTGCTGTAAACTCTGGATGGTGCTTTAGAGAGCAGCTTCTAAATGGGCACTCGCCCGTAGATACAGAAGAAGAAGCAGGTTCACAAGCAGGGGTCCCACTTCTCATTTTAGTTCAGATCAGGGAATGCTACTTGTCGATGTGCTAAGGAAGGGATTATACACTGCCCTCAGCTTGCGGCTAGTGACTGGGGTCTGGAGGGAAGGTTGATTTTCTCCATTGCATGTGGCTGCCCTCATGAGCTTACATGCTCTGTCAGCCCCCCCAGCAGTCAGGGCACCCCCCCTCTCTCTACAGGTGAAGAAAGAATCCCTGGATAGTAATTAGGATAAATGAGAGAGAAGGTGCCTTCCTCTATTGCAGGTGGCCTTGAACATCTTAGCCTTACTCGCCCAGTTCTTCATTTAGAATAAGAGAATAAAGTGATTTCGGTGCTGTTACTAAAATAAGAGCCAGTAGAATAAGCTCCCAGTCGTTCATCCAAATGGTATGGATAGATGTGCCCAATTTTTTTCTTCTCCTGCCATGCATTTACTGCCTGTTCAGTTGCAGATCTCGTCAGATTCAATTCTCAGTCTGTAAAATGGGGGCAACAGTGACCAAGAAGAGGTGAACTTTCCAGTCACCTGCTATGGATTCACTATCAGAGACTTCCATGGTAACATTACTGCAGGAGAAAACTATGATTGGAGAATAGAGTAAATGGGCAAAAGGAGGGCATTTAAATACAACCTGTATATTTCCGTATCTTGTTCATTTAAAACAAAATATATATTTAGGGCTCAAACTAAAATATGAAATAGGTAAATTAAGTTAAATTAAACTCAAAATGTCAATTCATATTAAAAAAATAATCTTGCAGTGAAACTGCTCCTAAATATTTTATAATGACTACTAAAAATGAAATATTTCCCAGTCCTGTTTTTTCAGAAGAAGCTTCGTATTCAGATAAGGTTACCTGAAACAAACACGCCCCTTGTACCCTAGATAGCATTCTCTCTCAAACCTTCATCTGCTTCCCTGAATACTCAGAATTATTCTTTTTTAAAAACAAATAAATAAATAAAAAGCTGGTGAAAAACATCTAAACAAGCAGAGTTTTATGTGTCATATGACACCTAGGCAGGCACCACATTGCCTGACAAAGCAGCAACAGAAACCTTAAGTGCCTTAGTCGGCATTCTTCAGCACATACTATGCCTCCTCTTCTTATGGACAGAGGTAATTCAATCATGCTGTTGCAAATTGATGGTGCCAACCTCAGATGAACCAAAGAGAAGGGAAGCCACCAAAAGCTTGAACCCTGTTCCACTCTGAGCCATTTATCTTTTTATATTCTGATGGACTCAAAAAAGGGTTTTTAAAGAATTGTTCTACTGAACACTAATAAATGATACTGTGCACGTGTATTACAAAATTCATTAGAGGTTAAGGCTGCATTACTATTTTTTAGTTTAATAAGATAAAGAATTGGGACAAAGTTTGTTTTCAAATTTTCTTCCAAAGCTGATTTCAAGCCACTGTATTCTAGTAGATCACAAATGGCAAACTGTCAACAGTTATTACATGTGAATTTTAAAATGAAGAATATGCTTTGGAGGCACAATTTAAGGTGCAGCATTTTCCCCCCAGCTTTTCGATTTGACAGAAAAGTTTCCATTAAAAACAAATTGTGCAACTATGTTAGGTTCCAAATTTAACATGTAGGGATGTATTACATTCCTTAAAAAAACCTACTATCTTGCAATTAGACAGAGATCAGATCACAAAAATCAGGAAATGTCCATTAAAAGCAGATCCATGTAAGTCACCAACTTTTGCAAAGCAGTTCTGCATGGAGGCAAATTCTGCAGAACAGGCAAATTCTGCTGCAGCTCTAAGAAATATCACTGAACCATTTGGCTTGACTACACATAAAAGCCAACAGTGCCAATTTCCTGTTCTTTTTTCTTTAAAAAATATTTTATTCTATGCTATCTTATTATGAAAAAGCACGTGTACATTTGCATCACCTTAAAGCTTAAACTGTCACTAAGCATGTATCTGAAAGTACTGTCCTTTCTGTATATCCCATTAACAATTTTAGAGTAATACCTGTGTTTAATGGTAAAATCCTTCTCAACCCAACTGTTTTGAGGAGAAACTTACTATTGCAAGGAAAGAAATTTCAATATTTACATTACATAATTAACCAGTAAAACAGAAACAATGAAAGCCAGGACTAAGTATCCTTGTTTCACAGTAGCCTCGTATTTAGGCCACCAATTTATAGAAACAAGATGACAGCAGACAACAACCAGTATTTGCAAATTTAATTTTGACTGGGCCCATTTTTATGAAGCAGTAATTTTCCACAGATGCAGCTTCAACTTGCACACACAGTAGATCAGGGACAGGAAAAGAATTTGGATAAATGTCTTCAGAACATGAGAAGATGCCTGTATGATTGGCATGTTCATTTGTTTACTATTTAATAGCAAATCCAAGGACAAATGATAAAGTGAGTTGGATTTTCACATTCCTCTTCCTAAAAGGACAGGATCTTTAGCACATGCCACCAGTCTGCTGCTGAAACACATCAATAGTATCTTCATCTTCCATTTCCAACTGTGCAGGTGTGTCTGTTTCATTAATTGGTTGTCCATCAAATCTGAATCTAATCTGTCTCATTGACAAACCCTGTCTCTCACAATAGGCCTTCATTAGTTTACTTAGTTGTGGGTGCTGTTTTATTTTAAACTGGACCACTGATCCATTTGGCCAGCTACTTTTAAATTGATATGGTCATCCTCCATTTTTATTCCTTCCATGGGCTGCTCCTCGGATATGTCGTCGCATCAGGCAGGACCTCCTCGAGGAGCAAGTCCGAACCTGCTTGGAGCCCCTGTCTTCCTGTCCTCTCCCACCTGCCACCAATTTTCTGTTCTAACATCGTATCTAGCACATATCATGTTAATATTCTATCAGTACAAAAACAGTGTCTACAACCCACTCCTCGAAGTGTGAAGGCTTGGTTTTGGCTTATTCTAGCACATGCACATAGTGTCGAACCATGGTTTAGTGTTACACGTGAACCAGACCAGACAGTCCTCCGCAGGGAGGCAAAGAGCACACCAGTTTTGTTAACCAGTCCTATGTTCTGTTGGAAACTGAAATATTGCAGTCTGTATAGTAGGATGTGAACAAACTGAATTCTACATGCCACAGAAGACAGTGGCTCGGTGGGCACAGAATGTAAGCAAAAAGACACACATATGCTGCCAAGTGTAGTCCATTTCTGGCTTTAAGCTGTTCATTACTCATATATGCCACAGAAACACTTATTCCAGTGCACAGCCTTTAGTCTTTAAAGTTCAGGGTGTGCGTGCATGCGCCTGCGCGCACACACACACATACACACAATGCGTTACGATTCTCTCTCCCCTTTTTCTATAAGTTGGAAGAAGCCAAGATCATTTTTCGTACATCTCATCCTCCCAAGAAAACTCAGTCTTCTGGTGCTACAGCAAACATATTTCATTTGACAGACATGCACAAATGTACACCAACAACAACAGGACTAAGTCCTCCCTGTCTAAGTAACAGACACTATATATGACAATATCTCAATTCAAAAAAATGTTCTTAAGTATTTTGCATCTATACATGACAGCTTTGTTTTCTTCATGTAAGCAAGGCACAAGATGTGCTTATATGCTTTGCCTTACCAAAAAAATTTCAAATCACTTGACTAGGAAAAACTTTGGCCAGGAAAAACAACAACCAGTCACCTACAAATTAGTGAGCATAGGCAATTAAGTAAAATAGTTAATTCTCTTTTGATTATTAAGCATATCAAGTTCCAGAGAGGAAAAGATCCTTCTCAACATAAACACATACACTTGTCGTCATCACCGGGCCATGAGATCTTTCATGGCTGGGATCTCAATGGCACAGCAAGAGAGCTTTGTTGAATAGGGAGGCCTTCTCTAGTCTAAAAGTAGACCTCACCCCACATTTCCCAGTTGACAACCCATTTCTGAAACTCAGGGGGACTTTTTGCAACAGCATCTCGTACTGCACAATGAGTGGCAATTAGATGCAGGGGAATCCAAACAAAGGCGGTGGGTGTGTTTGTGTGTGTGAGGGCCTGCACCTACTTGGCCCTCACGCAAACAAAAGAAGCAGAGAGACCGAGGCAACAGTCCCAATATGTCCCTAGATGTCATCCTAAGAAGGACGACCCACAAAAGGGACAGCAAATGTTAGAACAAGAAGGGTTGTTGTTTCTGTTTTTAAGGTGCTATGTTTGTTGCTCTAGATTTTTAAGGAGTTCAGCAGCAGTTTTCAAACACAATACCTTTTGAGCATACAAGTCAGTGTGAAATTTGAAGTAGCTAAATCATGAGGTGAGGAACTGGATCTGGTCGATGGGCCAGATACTCATCTGCACCACCACCCCAACCTAACTTGACATGTGGCTGGGGCTGCCCACCTGCCAATCACTTGACATCACAATCACATGACCCCTTTTGGACAGCAATTTGCAATCACACCGTCCAGATAAAGAGCCTTCCAAATTGCTTCTCAAGAACCAACAGCCAGTTGACAGACAAACAGCAACAGAGATTTCTGAGAAATTGCTTCCCAGGTACCACAAGGAAACAATATACATTAAAACTGGCATCTGCAAAATAATGAGATCTTGACAACATAAACTTGTGTGATTGCACAAATACCTGAATACACTCCTGCTACATTTGTCCATGTGAGCATGGGTTATGTCATATGCTGTAGCACATACCAATCGTAATCAGCGGAATGCAGGATCACTTATATCCAGGATTACCACCTTCATATATTACATTTTTCTTTAGAAAGCGAGCGCCTCAACACAAGTCAGAACTGCTCATGTGGACAAAAATGTGTTTGGGGAACCAACTCAAAGACACAACAAAGATTAGTGACTTTAAGTCAGCAAATACTCTTCCTGAGTCCAGGGGTATCAGCAGTAACATTTATGCAACACTCAAGAAGTTAACTCTTAGCTTACACACTAAAAAGTTGCTGAATTAATAGAAACACAGGAAGCTGCCTTAGACTGAGTGTTTTCTGGCTCAATACAGTAGTACCTCAGGTTACGAAGTTAATTCATTCCGGAGGTCCATTCTTAACCTGAAACCGTTCTTAACCTGAGGCACGCTTTCGCTAATGGAGCCTCTCACTGCCGCCACGCGATTTCCATTCTCATCCTGGGGCAAAGTTCTCAACTCCAGGTTAGCGGAGTTTGTAATCCGAAGTGTTTGTAACCTGTAGCGTTTGTAACCCGAGGTATCACTGTACTGTCCACCACTGACTGGCAGCAGATCTCCAGAATGTCCCAGCTGGGGATCAAACCTGGGACCTTCTTTATACAAAGCAAATGCTCTGCTGATGAGCTATGGTCCTTCTCCATACGCTACGCCATTTCTCCCCTTGTATGTAGGTGACAGAAGCCATATGCATGAATAAAACAAACACCACAGTAAAGATATGCCGCTCTGGGCAGAGATAAGGAGGAATTCTAGAAGCACTTACCTCTCTCTTTTAGGAGTGTGGACTGATAGTTGTCCATTTGTTGAGGCATGTGAGTTTATTATTAAGGAGGCCTTAGAGGAGGCCGAGGAGGAGATGCATGTTGTCGACAGGTCCAAACTGCTGTGGTTGTTGCTTGCGGCTTCCTCTGCTGTGTGAGAACCCGTCACTTCCTTCCAGAGTTGCTGCAGTTCATTTGGAATCATGCCTGAAACAAAATTGAATAGTGAAATTAATTAACAGCTAATTTAGCCATCTTCAAACAGTAATTAATATCAAAGCCAGAAAACAAAACCTAGTCTGGGAGGTTATTTTTCAAATTCCAAGGACCAAGTAATAAATGCCACATACACACCACTGAATTGGAGCAATAGTAATGCTGCCTGCCAAGTCAACGTTTCCCACAAACTGCATGTCCCTGCGGTTGATTAGTTAGGTAGGCTTCACTGTTATGGTAAACTGGAAGGCGGGCAACAGGGAGGTCCCATTGCAGTCAATACATCAAAAGCCAAAAGATAGTTTTTAAAGGCTATTTCTAGTCCTCACTGAAGACGTGAATACAGGAATATGAAAGGCTCAGACATAAGGAAAGTAAATCATGGCATTTCCCTTATTTTATTTTTTTATCACTTTCACATTTAAATAATGCAATACTTTTAAGTCCAATGAGTCAACCAACCTGGGCTGGCTGCATGTTTTAGAGAGCCTTGAGCAAAGTGCTCTCTGGTGGATTGATGGGTTAAAGGTAAAGGGACCCCTGACTGTTAGGTCCAGTCGCAGATATGACTCTGAGGTTGCGGTGCTCATCTCGCTTTACTGGCCAAGGGAGCCAGCGTACAGCTTCCAGGTCATGTGGCCAGCATGACTAAGCTGCTTCTGGCGCAACAGAACACCAAAACCAGAGCAGTGCATGGAAACGCAGTTTACCTTCCCGTCAGAGCGGTACCTATTTATCTACTTGCACTGGTGTGCTTTCGAACTGCTAGGTTGGCAGGAGCTGGGACCGAGCACTGGGTGACCATTTAGGTTAATGGCTGAAGAAGTTGTCTCAACAGAAGTGTTAACTGTTTTTAAAAACACACACAATACAACAGCAGCAGCAACATTTTTGTATGTGTGAATGTAACAGATTTAGGAGAATTGCTGGCGTGAGAGCAGAACAAGTTACATTCAGAATAGTGTGCTGCCAGCCCATGACATTCTCTAGAACAGAGATGGCATTTTTGTGTGCAATTAAGCTAGGACTTTTCGATACAGAGAGATTTGTGCTTCCTCATGTGGCGTTCTCTCTTAAGATCTACCAGACAACAGGTGGCAGTGCTACAGCTACGGGGGAGGGGGGCTGGGGACAGGGATTTACAGCCTGCAACCATCCAAAAATGCATTATGGGAAAGAACAGTCAAGCCACCTAGCTATTTTATCAATTGTGAACTTGCAAACCAAATTGGCTTTGGGGAGATAATTCATGATTTTTAGCAAGGACCAGGAAAAAATAAAGCTTTGAAGTGAATTGGTGAGTTTATACATGGTTTGCAGTCATACACTCATTTCAGAAATATTATTTAATGAGAATGTATGTATGGGATGATATTGGTTTATGTATGTGAAGGGACCCTATTGTAAGTTTGTACTGGGTCCAAAAGAATACACTTCAGCCCTGTGACAAGCTCAATCATTGTCAGCTTTAACATGGCACAGCTTCTTGAATATCCTTACAGACTCATTACTTGTCACCTATGATTTTAGGCCTTAATGCACAAACAACCTTTCATGCTTTACGTCAAGCTATTTGGGACACAGGACAAACAATTTACTCAACATATACAATTCCTGGGGGAATATATATTGAGAGAGTGGAAACTAGTTAAAACAGAACCTTTTATTATTGATAGGCCCATTCTCTTAATCACAATGGGAAGTAAAGTTCCAACTGAGGTTTTCCTTGCAAGATTTATATTGCAAAACAATTATTGGCTGCTTTCTGAAGGAGAATCTAAATAAATGGTGCTTCATTTTCTAAGAAACTTGGTGACAGATGCATTTTAACCTCTCTTCAGAAGCAAGGAAGGTCTTCAAAATAAATTTATTCATCTGTGTTATTATGACAACATGAACCACAATGGTACTAATTTTGTGCTTAAGTTGTAAATGATGACAAATAGCTTTGTTATTAAATACAGTTTTTATTAATCACTTTTAGACATAAATTATGAATTCACATTGTCTTCATGAAATGCTTTTCGAATTTTAACAGTCAAATTGATTATACCATGATTATTTCATTAACACACCTATCTTTCTCATTAATTTTGGTTTCTAGAACTGCTCAGTTAATTGATGGATGTGTCTAGCTTAAAAAACCCTGCAAGTTTCTATATAAGTAACACTATTATTATTACTGTCATTTCTTGATCAGTGCTAATGAGCCATTGGAAGTGAAATAAAAACATACTTTTTTAAAAAGAAGAAATACTGTTTAACAAGGTAAGTTCAAAATGGTGTAAGCCACCAACTTCATATTTTGAAGAAAGTACAGTTTAATATGACATCCCATAAAGGTTATGCATGCCAAAATCTGAGAGTCGTTTGTTCTACTGTTGTAGACTGGCATGGGCATACGGGACAAGATGGAGTTTTAAGTTTTAAAAGCATGTTGAATCAGTCATGTTTTCAAAAATAAAATTAATTGATTTCTTTTGAAGAACTTGGAAGTCTAGGTTTCAATGGATGCAACTGCTTTGTTTTAACCTGTACTCTGTTATCCTTGCTTTTTTCAAGGGTGGGGAGGAAAATCTGCCATTTTTAAAATATACATCCGTGTCTGAAACAGACATGTCTCTTACCAAACCTAAGGCATTAAAGACAGTATACAATATATTCATTTGAAACACATAATAAAAAATGCCAAGGTCTAAATTTAATTTATTTTTGTCATTTAGAATACAATGGCTAGATAATCATCTCAACGTGATCAGCCAAACATCTTTACTTTGCTAAACTGTTAAAGATTTTAATTATGCTAGCTTTGGAGAGCACTGGTCTAATGAGGCGATAGACTCCAGAGAATCTAAGTGGTTAAGAACTGTGAAATGAGTCTGATAGGATTTTTTTTATATTCACCGTGGATCGTTTGCATATCAAAGAGGAGTAAATTATTGCACGACAGACCAATAACCTTCCCCGCCTTTCTGAGAGTAGCATTAACGAAAACATTTGGTCTTTGCTAGTGGGCCGCCTAAAAATATATATGCAAAAATGCTTTTTAAGTGTTTGCAATTAGTACATATTCTAAAATACACTTCGGTTTATACATTAAGTGATCAGATAGTCTAAAGATGCATCTATTGCTATAAAGTCATTCCTTCTCCTTTCATAAAAATCAAATGCCAATTATATTTTGATGGATTTTGTCCCATATGAGCATTTAGTTATTAGACATATTCAATTATTGCCTGTCCCTTGAAATTAAACCTCTGAGGCAATTTAAACAAAGAGAAAGGTCACGACACAATCCTGTGTCCTGTTTAGCTGCAACTGGGCTATTATTTTCAAACACCTTGCAAAGTGACAGTGTGGGATGTATTTTTAGCTAACACGCTTGACAGGACTGTCTCCACACTAACAATTACCTGTGAATATGACTGACCCTTTCACCACTGTTTACTCAGTTGAAACAATAGTGAATGGACTTGTCTGTTGATGGGAACATATTGATAATAGAACACATGAGTCAACATCATTTTTATTTTGGGAGGATACACGGATATGAGAAAAAGACATTTGCCGTTATCATTACTGTTACCATTAGCTATTATAAAATCTTCGTAATCATAACTCTAGACTTTCAAAGTGAGATGATGCTGTGTGTTTCTGCTTGATTGTTGTTGATTTATATGACCAAAAAAAACCTGAATACCACAGAAAGTCTCTCGATACATCAAGGGCAAAGGGGGCAATTAGCAAGCTGCAACATCTACAGCAGGATTTGTCCACTATATAACAGATGGGCAATTCATAACATTAATGAGAACTGTCTTTGTACAACAAAATCTAAACAAATTCCACAATTTTGATATAAAGGCAAAGAAAATATCTGTAACTGCAGTTGGAGGTGGTCACGAGCATAAGGACTGCAGATCAGATTGAATTATGCAACAGAATCTAATTATGATGTCACAGAGATCCAAGTGACATAATTGTCCCCCAAACCAGGACAATGCTATTATGAACTCTTCAACAAGTAATAGTTTTCTTCTTTAGCACAAACTCCATGGATAATTTTATCTGACAGTTGAGAAATGTTGCAGAAAGTTAGTTACTGCTAAATCAAACCTAAGGGCTGATTAAATATAGTGGCCTCTGCTACTAGCAGAACCTAAGAGGTGGGAATGATACAATCACGATGAACCCACCGACACTAGAATATTGTAATATCAGAGAGAAATCACATTTTTTTAGCTTCTAACATTGGGCTCATAGTTATTAGCATTCTAATTTATGTTCCAGCAATTTGGTAGGTACAAATTGAGAGCACAGGCATGTATCTATCTTCAAACCACATCAAATAGATAAAATAAGGTAAAAGGTAAATGACCCCTGGACAGTTAGGTGACTATGGGGTGCAGCGCTCATCTCGCTTCAGGCCGAGGGAGCCGATGTTTGTCCATAGGCAGCTTTCTGGGTCATGTGGCCAGCAGGACTAAATCACTTCTGGCGCAACGGAACACTGTGACGGAAGCCAGAGCACACAGAAATGCCATTTATCTTTCTACCACAGTGGTACCTATTTATCTACTTGCACTGGTGTGCTTTCGAACTGCTAGGTTGGCAGGAGCTGGGACAGAGCAACGGGAGCTCACTCCATCCTGGGGATTTGAACTGCCGACTTTCCGAATCCTAGTATGTTTCCTTGAGAGTGAGGTCCACTGAGATTAGAATCAGAGTACCTTCTATTTTGGTATTGTGTAGTTCTGGTGTTCTAGGTTCAGTTGTTTAGGATGCTTCTTAAATGAAGTTTGCTTTACAGCTGATGCTGAGTACAGACTAGATTATTGATGCATTTGAATGTAAGGGCAGGAGTGGTTACACAAATGTTTCAATGTTATATATGCTGTTTTATTGCAAAGCAAGGGATTGTAATTGATTAAAACTTTTTAAATGTTTTGCTTCAGAGCTCTTTGAAACAAGCAAGAAATGCTGCATCATTTGTAGTTGTTTTTGTCATATTTACCAATATAATTTCACCTCTAAAATGCAGAAACGGATTGAATGGCTTGTATTTTTAAGAACAAATGTACTTCCATCTAGTAAAAGATTCTTTTTGTACTTTAAAACAGTTGCCAGTTACAAAAAGGGTGTCTATACTTTAAGCGTTCATTGCCAATTATTATTACAGACTGGAACTTTCACACTCTTCTTCGTTGCATTTTTTTTTTTCCGTGGGAGAAGTATCTTCTTCATTATAGAAGAAAATGCAGCCAAAGGCTTAAAAAATGTATGTTGTGGGGACAGCTGACAGATTACTGTTCGTGGAACTCGATTTTCCAACCCCAGGTACTCACTGGCTCAAAGACAACTTGAGTTGCTCAACCTCTTTTTGTCCTTGTACCTCCATACCCAGGTGACCATGTTCAAGCAAGCAGAAAGTTGATTTAAACCTCGTAACGACATCAGTTTTTAGCCATCAGATCTCTCCAATAAAGGAAAGGAATGTGTTGCATTCTGACCTGTCTGAATTCTCAAGTTACCTTTCCCCCGCCTTTTCCACAACACAACAGCACCCCCGAATCATAATAGTGTGAAAGGGGGGAGGGGAATAACAACATAACTGAAATTAGCCGCCAACACAACCCAAACTGCCTTTGTTTTGTGTTTGCTTGATCTCCAGTGCTCACCCCCTTTTAAATATGCTTCCTCCTAATGTGATAGGAATTAATAGTTATACTACACTGCGAAGCCTATCAATCAATGCCCCCGACTGCTGAATTACCTACTGGTGTCTCTGATGTGTTGCTGCACAGATTACACTTCATGCATCACCACATTCATTTCTTTCACATTACACATGACCGTGTCTTGTCACTGCCCAATTGCCCTCTTTTGGACAGCTTAACTGATGTACTATATACAATGAGCATCACCAAGCAAACTTAACAGTATAGAAACTGTGGGAAAAAATTTGGAAGGCTGAAGCCTGAGTCCAGGGGTGGGTATGCAAGAACAGCTTGTGATGTTTCTTACCAATAAATCTGGAGGTATAATTAACTTGTGCTGTAATTTTTTTACATGTAGAAAACCGGCAATAGTCTGCATGCCTTCTCCTGCTTTTCCCCCCTAGGGTTTTTACTTTATTTTTTCTTACTCATCCATATTGTCCATAATGTGCCAAGTAAATTTCCCAGTAGTCTCAACCTCTCTCAGGAACAGCGGGAGTTTGGAGCACATAACCAACACCAACCCTTCGATAAAAACCACTAAGTAGTTGAGCCTGTTCAGTCATTACCTGGCATGTAGGATTCTATCAGGAAAGAAATCAAAAACATGCTCCCTCCATTGACCTCAGTGCAGGAAAAAGGTAACAAGTGCACTGAGAGACCACGTGTTCAGATAAATGCAAGACATCGTGATTCAGTTAATTAATTTTCTCCAGAGGAGAAACAGAAAAAAATAATATATGAGCAAGAAGGTTGCTCTCAAATCTCATCTGCTATGTACCCAGAAACAACTGAACAGGTATTTTGGGCAGTAAAGGTGAATTTAGGATTGGGGTGGGGGAAGGAGGAAAAAAGTCTATCACTTGTACAGTGGTACCTCGGGTTAAAAACACCTCGGGTTACAAACACTTCGGGTTACAAACACTGCTAACCCGGAAGCAGTACCTCGGGTTAAGAACTTTACCTCAGGATGAGAACAGAAATCATGCAGCGGTGGCAGAGGGAAGCCCCATTAGCTAAAGTGGTATCCTCAGGTTAAGAATGGTTTCAGGTTAAGAACAGACCTCCGGAACGAATTAAGTTTGTAACCAGAGGTACCATCTGTACTCAATTACGGAGGTGAGGAAGTCACAGCAATTCTTTTTCTGATAGCCCACATAGCTACTGTTTTCAGAAGATTACAGGAGGCATGTTTTGGCTAAATTCAATGGGTGTCAGGAGATGGATTTCATTAAGGTCCCCCTGATATTTCTCCCTGCAATTTGAGTGCTGTCTATATGTGAATGTAGAAAGTGCGGTGATATGCTGTGAAAAGTGTCAGTTCCTGATTTCTGCCCATTACATTGCTGTAAGATGCACACACAGCCTCACAGCAACACGCTATGTACAAGCCATCCAAACAATATGAAGTAGAGATACTACATTTTATTTCCAATTTTCTTCTTCTTTAAGAGCGTAAAAGCTTTCAAGTTACACAGAACTCTTCATCTGCGTAACTTTTAACTTTTCTTATATGCTTTTAATGTTGCATATTCTTACAAAGCTAACTGGGCTGGAAAGCATCAGTTCAACTATTCCCCGGTATCAACCATCACTTACCTGCTGCACAAAATAAAGCTGTTATAACACAGACTTGATAGATTCATAAGGCCTGAAATTCAGTTTTGGAGGCTTCATTAGGACAAGGAACCTAAACCTAATTCTCCAAGAGGTAGATCCATCCATTAAGTAGAAAAACGCAAGACACTCAGAAGTGCTTTCCAAGTATTATATACCGTATTTTTTGCTCTAGAAGACTCACTTTTTCCCTCCTAAAAAGTAAGGGGAAATGTGTGTGCGTCTTATGGAGCGAATGCAGGCTGCCCAGCTATCCCAGAAGCCAGAACAGCAAGAGGGATCGCTGCTTTCGCTGTGCAGCGATCCCTCTTGCTGTTCTGGCTTCTGGGATTCAGAATTGCCCCCCTCCCTTGTTTTCCTTCTCCAAAAACTAGGTGCGTCTTATGGTCTGGTGCGTCTTATGGGGCAAAAAATACGGCATTTCTCTAGCGCTGGATGGATTTGTCAGATTAGTGTGAAGCCTGTGAAAGCTTCATTTCACAAGGCAGCAGTCCTCAACATGCCACACATACCTTGAGCAAGTGGCTGCAGTGGCAAGGTAGGCTGGCCAGGCTGAATCGTCAGCAGACCCTGGCGCTGCAAAGACAGGAGGTGCTGTTGCTGCAGTTGTTGCATCTGCAAAAGCTGCTGCTGAAAGGCCAACTGCTGTGAAGTCACCTGTTGCTGCTGGGGCTGTGAAACAAAAGAAGAAGAAAAAAAGAAATTATGGGTGGAATCCAACATAGTGCCAAGTGAACGTTTCGTCAGTAACGATGGCTGGAAACAATTCTGTGTGGGGAGAGAATCCCATAACCAGAGCACCACCACCAAAAAGGCCCTGTAGCAGAACATATTGCTGCAAAGCAGACCTGCACAACTTGGGTCCCACTAGCCAAATCTGACTGCATATCAAGGACTTGATAAATGCTGATTTTACTGCCCCTTACACGTGTAAAACCAAGGGAGATGTCAAGCACATGGCTAGCTACATTTCACAGCTGGTAGGCCACATTCAGCTTGGTGAGTCCAGCAGCGCACGCCTGCTGTATAATCAGTTTCCAACAACAAACCATCACATTCAGGGAGAGAAGGTATCTGATCTTGACATGTAAAGAGTGTCCAGTGGCCTGATGCCCAGAGGGAGGTTGCATTACAGTATCTAAATTTAGTCTACCAGAAAAACTTGGACTGGGTTTTTGGAAGACAGAATCTATGTTCCATAGCACTGAATGGAACCCACAAAGGATACTTCTCACTTTTCTAGGAAACCATATTCTGATTGGTAGGCTTGCAGGGGGCAGGGCTGTATGTACCATATTTAGCCTCTCCCTTCTCTGATCAGTACGGTACCATTGCATCTTATGTGGGGGTTTGGTACCAAGGGTTCCTTGTATATGCAAAAACACGTATTATAATTATTAATAAAATACTAAGCAACACAGTATGTATTGTTGCATGTATTTATGTGCTGATTACCTTAGGAAAATATAAGGGTATACTTGTATAATATTATACATAAAATAAAGCATAAAATGAAAGACGTGTTTGCATTTTTAGAGGAACTGGTAAAAACAAACATGCTTCTCATGAAGATCAAGGCACGGGGGGGGGGGGGCGGAAATCTGTGCAAGTTAAGTTCAACATTGAGATTTGCAGAAAACTCCATCCCAAAATGCAGCTGCAGCTAACAAATTTTTGCAGCCCCAGCCATTATCCCTCACTCTGCTAGTATATTTCAATATAACCCAGTCATAAAGACATTAACGAAAGTTTGCTTTGCAAATTGGGTGGGGTGGGGATGACAAGCGTTTGTGTCTGGGTGTGGAGTAGAAGAACTGTGGATTTAGCACTGACGCTGAAAACACATCACAAGTTGAGCATGTGCACACAGACACCTTGTTCCTTAATGTTAAGCGTTGTCTTCCCTATGACAGGAAAGTGGGAGGCAGGAGGGGGGTTGTTATGGGGAAAAAATAATGTAATATTTGCTAAGAAAGGTGGGAGGAGCAGCACAGTCTTTTTCAAGGTGCTGATGATCTGTCTGGGATACCACTGCCCTATAGGTGTGCTTCGTATTTTCAAACATATATGAAGAAAGAGCACAGGCTGAAGTTGCTCATGAATATATGGCGGGCACTATCTCAGAGGCAAACTTCGTTCCAAGTGTAGGGATGGGAGAGGCTGCAGTTTCCTAGCCAAAGGCACTCTGCTCCCTCAATTCTCTCTCTCTGTGAAGCCCCCTTTTGTTGTTTTAATGTATTTTTAATATTTTGTTGGAAGCCGCCCAGAGTGGCTGGGGAAACCCAGCCAGATTGGTGGGGTATAAATAATAGATTTTATTATTATTATTATTATTATTATTATTATTATTATTATTATTATTACCACCACCATCTTTCCCCTTAGATTAAAATGTCTGGTCAATCTTTATTGCTGGCCATAGAGAAGATTTCAAAAAGGACCCATCCTGTCCACTATTCTGTTAAGAAAAATTTCTCCAGCCTGCTAAATTTTCAACACAAGCTGTAACCCGGCTTCTATCAAACAACCATAGTTGGTGTTAACCACAGTTTGTCAGTTTGGGTGCCTCAACAGGCTGTGGTTAAGTACAAATGGAAGCGAAAGCTCCTAAGCTCTTCCTTGCGTCGGGTGGGGTGGCTCAATCTTGTCATGCTGAAGTTATGGTTTAGTTTGATGTCTGAAGAGTATTAAAGAGAAAGAGTAAACAATTCCTCTGGGCACACCCCATATAGTTCTTTGAATTCTGTCCAAAGTCTGACTGTATGACATATAGATCATTCACGCAAAATCTGTATGGATTTTATCCTGACAAATAAATGCAACGATGAACATGTTAAAATAAAAATAAAGTCTGTGTGATTGACACCCTACTTCTTCCAGCTTTGTGCCAAACTGGCATGTATGTATGCCATGCGTGGCTTGGGACGGTTCTTCACTGCTAAAGCAGACTGCACAGGAATATCTGGTGTTATGTTTAAATTGGACAGGATTCTTCTATAGTGGGGCAGGCGGGGGGGGGAGAGAATGCAACAATGGAATTGTATTCTTATATCTTTTTTACAAGATGCAGTTGATAGCTCACAACCTTGTTGACAGTGAAGTTCTTGTGAACTTTGGCGCTGAAAAGTCAAAGCGCAGAAAGCAGCATTACGCCAACATATCATATACACTTAATTTTAATGAAAAATAACCCCACGCTATGCTCTATTTACTTATTAAAGAATTGTCTCAGCTATTAAGGCTCCAATTGGCTAATTTATTGCATTTTGCATAGTAGCTCTCTCTGTCATGCAATCAATCAATTCACAGTTCTCTCTCCTGTGTTATTCCACTTAATTTTTTTTTTAACTTCAATGCTTGGGGAGGAGGAGAATTATTCACCCTCAGAAGAAGACTAAGTTGCTATATTCCACTGGGATCTGAACCCTGAACCTCTGAGGTGTAAAAGAACATGTTGCTTTTTCACTGCTGCACCCAGAGAAGCTTTTAACTACTCTGTTTATCACTTCTGACATAAATAAATGAGAAAAAAATCAGACCTTTGAAGAAGAAAAACTTCATCTAATATTGTTAATTAGCCATGACAAACGATGAAATAACATTGTAAATCTTTCATAGAAACAGCCACTAGATTTTAATTACACACATTCATAATTTAGCAAACAACATCTTATTTGAATGCGTTTAATATGTACAGTACTCAAGGCTTCAGAGTCCTTAATTTTGTTTCACTTAAGGAAGCCTTTAGGTTCTGCTCATCTTGTATTTTATTTGCTTTGTTCTTCTAAAACCATAGAAAATGCCTTTGCAGTTTTGATAAATATCTTTTTATTTATTGTACAATGACACGAGGAAAACTTTGGTTCCATAAAATATCAATGCATCGTGCCAATGTTTAGCTATTCCTTAAGCCAGCCAAAAAAAAAAAGTTAATGTAGATTTCCTCAGTAATTATCTGAGTGATAGAAAGATAATACAGCACACTAGAACAATAAATAGTAGGAAATTATCTAATATCCCTAATCTGTTAGGAATCATATCAAGGTGGAGGTCTGCAGAGCTTTTGTAGCTAACATTTGCAGAAAGAAAGTTAACCCTTGACAGAGAGAAACATATATAATCCATATGACAGCAGAACTGAGGGAGAGGGGGAAGGGAAAGGAAGGGTGTGTGTGAAAAAACGCATGGCATTTGGAATAACTCCATTTGCCTTTAAGAGGTCTATCTGTGCACTTTGATTTTAAAACACCTCCCCTTAAAAACAAGCCATTGGTATATATAGCTAAAAATTAGTTATAAGAACTATTCAGAAAGTATTAAAAATGTGAGACAGTGATTTATTTTGATTTGTTTTCTTTTTTTGCATCTGATTCATTTGAACTCCCCCCCCTCTTTCTCCTTTATATACCTAGCCAAAATGAATAGAAATCACTCGAGAACCTAACTGTATTCCTAGGATTCCAAAGGAAAAACAGGAGCGAAGGTGAGTGGAGCTGGAAACCTTCCCTGCTCAACATATACATTAATTCTATTGGGAGAAGGGAAAATAAACTCGGATTGAGAACCAGGTCACAAGTATGTTGGTCAACCAGAGGGCTGACTGTCCCGCAACACGCTGTCAAACCTAGTCTAAGGGGGAAATGGCACAAATCTAGATTAATGGTGGAAACCACAAGCATGTAATGGGATAGAATCCTACAAGTTCAGTCCTTGGTGGCAGATAAACTGCATTGTTTTATTATGTTTGCAGTCTCCATGTAAGAAGCGTACCACAGATCAACCCTGAGTTGAAGCTGACAATGTGAATAATCTGGCTGACTGGCTGGAAGGAAGCGGGAGTGGGGCAGGGAGTGGGGGACAAAGGCACTTGAGCACAAGAATGGGCACACTTGAACATCTTCCACCGCCCTTGAACATCTGCAGATGGTTTAAAGCAGGCATCCCCTAACTCGGCCCTCCAGATGTTTTGGGTCTACAACTGCCATCATCCCTAACAGGACCGGTGGTCAGGGATGATGGGAATTGTCGTCCCAAAACATCTGGAGGCCCGAGTTTAGGGATGCCTGGTTTAAAGAAAGGAAGAATGAAGTTTCTGTGGACCATGGAGGAGCTGGGTATGGAGAAAGGAAAATACAGTGGTACCTCTGGATACGCACACCTCTGGTTGTGTATCCTTCAGGACGTGAATGCGGCAAACCCGGAAGTATTTTTCCGGGTTTCAACACGCAGTCATGCACAGAAGCACTCTATGTGCCACGAGCATGTGCACAAGTGCTCTACCACGCCATGCGCAGAAGTGGCACCTCCGGTTGAGAATTCCTCAGGATCTGACCGGAGCTCCAGAACAGATCCCGTGCGCAACCAGAGGTATCACTGTACCATCACCTTGCAGATTTCCCTGCTCCTCTCACAATCTATCGTATTTTTCCGTGTATAAGACTGGGTTTTTCCCCTTAAAAAATAATGTCAAAAATTATGGGGTGTCTTATACATGGGGCCATCTTCCCACATTTTCTTAAATCTGAGTCCCCCAAAATAGGGGGCGTCTTATATATTGAGGGCGTCTTATAGACGGAAAAATACGGTATGGCCTTGCCCTGACGTTTCTGCTAATAACCTAGAAATACCCCTTGCCTGCTTGATTTTTCTATACGGACCCGGGAATGGGGAGCCTGTGGCCCTCTGGATGCTGTTCGACTACAACTCCCATCACCACGGATCACTGGCAGTGCTGGCTGAGGCTGATGGAACTTGGAAGTTCAAAGTTGTATGGAGTACCTTAGGTTGCCTTGCCCTGATATAGGCAGACCAACCTACAGTGAAGTCGGATACATTCCGATGGTGGTGAAAATGCTTCCAATAACTATTTAAAGCATGCCACAGCAACTATACTAACAGAGCCATTGAAACTCCCCATACAACGCACTGTGGAGGTGGCCCTTCACTCAGCTCTGCTATAGAACATATGGATGGCCCATTGGCAGTTCTCCCGGCAGAAGAGCCCCAAATGGGGCACATTGAGGGTGGGGAAGGGGCGAGGTTGAGCCAACCTGGGATCCACAAAAGGTCTCACTGCTGGCAGTTGAGTTCACTGGTGACAAGGAGTAGTCAAAATGATAGGAGCTATTTGTGTGTGTGTGCTGTTAGTTGCTAAGGCCCATTTATCTGGGAGTAAACCCTACTGAATTAAATTAGACTTCCTTCTGAATAGACATCAACAGGACTGCACTCTAAGTGGCTTATTTTGCGGGGATTTGGGAAATATTGCCTTCCACATACTTCGTATTAGCAACCAATTTCAGGCCTATTACTCTACCCACTGAGAAAGTTAATTGATTTTCTGTCTGAAAAACCCAAATCTACAGCCAGAACAACAAACATGTAAATAAGCTGAAAAGTCGAGGGCATTTCAGTTTTAAACCAGCATGCCCCGAGATGATCCAACTGTTCCTGATTTTTCCTGAAGTTATTGGATTAATATAAATCACTAGGATAGTTAAACCAGTGTTTAATAATTTGTTCAGCACCTCAGATATTAATCCTTGTGAAAAATTCATACTGTAAAAAGGATGATTTAGTAGGAGAACACTCCCTGCTTTGGACATGTCAGGGACTTGCCAGTTTATTGCAGGTTAATATTTTAAACCAGCTTTATTTATATAAGTTGACTGATGCCTGTTCTGTTGTCTTCAGCGCTATCCTCCAGGAAAAGCTCATGAAAGCTATTTCTCCATTTAAAAAGCCAGGATAAAAAAGTATACAAGCCCATTGTCCAAGAAAGAACTTAAAAGCGATGCACGTTGCCAAACTGTGCTCCCCACCCAGTTACCAAACACAGGATACAAGGCAGCTTGTTTACTTCTCACAATTGAATGCATACAAAAAAGGTCTCGGTGCAGTCCTGTTGTCAGGTCAGTAGTCAGTTGTTAAAATGCTGAAATATCCTGATAAAACTTGCATTTTTGATCCCCTCCCTAAAGCTGCTGTCAAAGGTCTGTTTTCCTTTCTTGGGTTACTCCCTACTGCCTAACATAAATTGTCATAACTACTGGAGGACAAACAGCCTTTTATCAAAACAATCTACTTAGCTCAACATGAATGCAAAAAAAAGAGAAGAAAAGAAAAAAAGGTGGTTGGGTGGGTAGGTGGCAGGCGGGTGGGGGATGTTTCCCACCTTTATTTAGAAACATTTCCATCATCGTTTCCCCCAGGTCTATTTGATAGACTCAATGGGATGGTGCTTAATAAAATCAAAACACGAGAGAATAGGACCTGGGGAGTTAACAGGCTCGAGATCTGGCTGCAACAAATGGAAATGCTGCTATAAACATGCTCTCCACCCTGCCGGAAAACTCCCTTTAATTCTTACTTGCAAAAAACCAGAGACTTTTAATTTTTAAAAAACACACTACCATATAGAATGTACTGGTTACAGGTCATAGATTCCTTGCTTTCAGATCTGCTTGGATGGGACTGTGAGCTAACAACAAGGAAGAGTGCAGCAGATTAACACAATTGAGCCAAATTTAAAAATGGTTAAGTCCATAACCAATTTCTCTCATGTGATTATTTAGTTTTGAACACATGCATTCACACTCATGCCATATGCATGGGCATAGGCAGGCACATGGCTTACCATGTGCATATTAATTCCTCTTTCACTTAAAAAGATGGCGGTGAAAAACCATCATAGATGGGTTTGTATTGCTTGAAGCACCCCTCACTAAAACCATCTGGTTATTAAAAGAAAAAGCGCTTCCTCTACCCCCCCCCCCCAGCAAACAGCAGCTAAAAGCAAGGGGTGTGTGCCCTTCGCTCTCCTTACATCAATCAATGTTGTAATACTAATTTTAAAATAGGAAGGAGATTTCTCTTATTGTAACTTTGGATACCACAATATCAGGTGTGTGACCACAGTAAATCAGTTGTGATGGATATTGAAATGCCATTACATTCTCCAACCCTCCATCCTGCCTTTTTAACACAGAAAGTATTTTTCCTTCTTCTCCAAGCCATCATCTTTGTGTCAGAGACGCTCTCCTGTCTGACAACAGCAATTTAGAAGAGTTAACTTTTATCGTTCATTCTGCTGTGTAACTTTCCCCTTCAAATTTCTTTATCTGCCCTCTGAGCTCATCTGAACTTTCATGTTCTCCCAGCATGCAGGCTTGCATTCAAAACTATGTCTAATAGACCAAATAAGAGGTTAATAAGAAGTGGCAACAGAAAGAAAAAAATACAATCCCTGGTAACTGATAAGAATGACAGTGGCAGCCCTTTATTGTTTGTCTTCAAATATAGAGTTAAAGATCTTTAAAAAACTAAAATTTGACGCCTTTGAAAAGAAAGAAGCACAAAATAACAACAGGGGGTTATTGCCTGGCAGCCACAGGGGAGAAGCTCCATAATTCTTATTCTCCCTTTTGAAGGTTGTTAGAAATCTGATTCAAAAAAGCAACAGCAGAAGGAGAAAGCCTCTTGAGGCTATAGCCATTTCCTGTGATCATGCATAATGTGCTTCAAAAGTGGGTTTTTACCAATTCTGTTGATCAATTGCACCTCCTTCATATTCCCTCTTTTTTCCCCTCTTTTTTTTGCTGTGTTTACATCTGATGCGACTCAATGACAAGCACTGTCTGAGACTGTGAAACAGACCTGTCATGTTGATTTATGGGCGCATCAAACCACGACTTGTCCAAACTGAAGCTCGCAGTTCATTAATTAGAGAGTTGTGACTTTGAAGTCAGCTTTCAGACTGTGGTTTTTAACATTTGGCTTAATTTATATGCTCTTGAATGTGGATCTCTAAGGGAAAAACTGAAATTCCCTTCTTGTCTTTGAACTTCTTTTGACCGCACAATAATCATTTCTTTGTCCAGAGTGATGCCTGCATCCCAGAGTCATTAACGCGCATTGAACTGCCACTGATGAGTAAGCCCTACTGAATTAGAAAAACAGCCAGCAAAACAAAGCTGAGAGCATTCTGCACAGTGATATCTCACAATTACATGCCTTCCCTCCCTGTGCCATTTCCATTTTAATTACTGTTAGTCCTTTAGATTTACATTTTAGACATTTTTTAATCTGTTCCCTTTTTTATTATAGTGGCGCCCGTTAACGGGCTATAGTTAAGGTTCATGTCAGCGTTTCCCATTATAACCCCCCCCCCTTATTTTCATAACGCGACTGTAAAAATTCACACTTGACTTAAAACTTGGTTTTCCACAATAGGGGAGAGCGGTTTGATGGAGGCCAAGAAAGTGTGTGGATCAATCTGGTAATGTGTGCTTGCATAAATCACAACCACCATGCTGACACACAGCCAACTCAGGTGTGGGAGCATCGTGTAATACGGCACAACATTCTAGGCATCCCAACAGGCAGTCATGCAGTGGGCAGGGGGTGGGACGCCTTAATACCAACAGAGTTTCCACAACCCACCATGCATTTTCTAGATGGCAATTTATGGTCTTGAAGGAACACAAACCGAGGCAAAATTTATAAAATACAGCAGAATTTGCAAAGTTGCAAATTGTGAAAGGCATATGGCAGCATCAATTCGACTATCAGTAACAACTGATGTAGAAGGGAAGAGGACCCCACTGTATCCCACAGGTTTCAGTTTCATAAATGTACCAACAATTCCATTTTTCAGCCATCATTTTCAATTGTAGATTTTGCTCATGTAATGTTAACTATATTTTTTGGTCCATGCTATGCATGGTATAATCCTCAACAGGCTTTTTCTGTGTGTGTGTTTGTGTGCGAGATATGTTTATTTTAACCAGGATAGTTTAGAGGGTAAACCTATTCCCTCCCAAACCCAAGTTTCACCTCCATTAGGAAGCTACTCCAAAGCTCGGCTTGGCGCTTCCTAAATCTGTACCTTCAGGGAACCGTTCCATGTCATTGGCTCCTTTGTCAAAGAACTTCTGCCTGGTTTGTCATGGGACCTATGTGCAGAGGATTATGGAGCGGGATCTAGAGTGTTCACAAATGGAACTGTCTTATATTACTGTTTCTCACATCATCCAAACAGTCCATAAGAAAGACATGAGGGCCTCTGTTGTTGCCAGCAACTGGTACTCAGAGGCATGTTGCATCCTAGATCACATACAGAACAGTAATATTCATATTCCTGCATTGCAGGGGGTCGGACTAGATCAGGCTTCCTCAACCTTGGCCCTCCAGGTGTTTTTGGCCTACAACTTCCATGATCCCTAGCTAGCAGGACCAGTAGTTAGGGATGATGGGAATTGTCATCTCAAAACATCTGGAGGGCTGAGGTTGAGGAAGCCTGAACTAGATGATCCTCAGGGTCCCTCCCCACTCTATGATTCTAGGTACAAGCTGTCATTCAGAAGCTTGACCTTCATTCCTCATCTTCTCACTGCGGAGCACCTGATGAACTTCAGAAGTGCCACAAAATACTCTGAAACATGGTTTGACAATCACAGTTTTATAGCCAAGCACAGCTGTTATGTTAAGGGGTAGAAGATAATGCATGCAACATCAGAGACTAGTTAGAAGTGCTTAAATCCTAGTGAGTGAATGGGGCTTCAGTGCTTTGTGCTTCCATCTCCCATTATTTAAATGAGTCTTAAGGCTGCTTCACACCAGATGTTTTTTTTCCCTACATTGAAATTTGCTTTGGACATTCTGAACAAGGAAGGAAGGGGATAGAAAGAGTGGCAGTTCCTCTTCCTCAGCTTGTTTAAGAGAATCCTTCCAAGCAAGTCCACAAAATTTACCAGCCTGAAAAACAGATATACTAGCCTGAATGGAGCTGCCAGAAAAGACACAAAGAGCTCCACCCCTCCTGTAGCGTTGGATTGCATTTCTATACACTCGCCTGCATGAAATCCCTTGTCACTTTGGGCTTGCAAGGCTGGTGTTTAAATACAGGGCTGGTTTACAATATCCAAAGCAGAGTCCTGACATCTGACCCTGTGGGGACAGATATGCCATCTTTGTATCTGGGCCCAGATTCAAGAGTTCTAGTCAGGTGTAGTGAGGGCAAGCCCATGAACTTGCGCACAACTTTTTCGAGCCAACTTAAAAAATCTGCAAAGCTACCCAGAGATTGGTCCCCAGCTCAGGAAAAGAAAAATGTCATGTGTGACATTTCCCCTCAGGATACCCCGTTCTATCTGGGTTGCAACCAATGGCCTCAATCCAAACAAAGTGTGCATGCAGTAATCAGGGCAGCACACACGTAGCGTAGTAAAAGAAGCTGGAATCCATCAATCAACTGTTTGGCAGCGAAGGGGAGACTGAATCCAGCCTCCAGCTCCTTCTTCTGAATAGCAAGATTTCAGCTTTGTTTACCAGGCTACATGTGCACCGTGTTAGCTGCTGGACTGGGGAATTATAAGCACAGAACCACTTTATGCAAATTAATTATCCATTCATCTAGAGAGATGTACGTCTGGAGGCTGGGTCAGGGCAAATGTGTACACAACCTCAAAGACTCCAGCAAATACAGCACTAGAGATTTTCATTGTGCTACGTTTTGGAAACACAAGTTGTTAGTGCAATCTTTCAAGTAGTAACTTCCAGAAACGTTTCCTTCTTCTGAAAAAAATACAACTATAATGTGCTGTTATAACATACCGTAGGAAGAAAATGGGAGGACCAAACTAAAGAAGCAGCAGCAAAGAGAATACAGGTTCTTAACCCTAAACCCTAAACCTAACCCTAACCCTAAAAGCTGGGGCCCAGTGCATTCAGCTCAGCTTCACAACCATTAGCAAGATAAATGATGGTTCTGAAGTTGTTATACTTTCTTTCGGGTTCTGTGGTTTGCAAGGGAAAAATGGGCTTTAGTTGTACCTCTTTAGGCTGTTTTCCGGCATGTTGTTGCTGTAAAAGTTGTAGCTGCAACTGTTCCTGTTGTTTCTTATAAAATTCTTGAAGCTGCTGCTACAAAGGAAAAGGGAGAGGGAGGAAGAGAGGGAGAGAGGGAGAGGGAGAGGGAGAGGGAGAGGGAGAGAGAGAGAGAGAGAGAGAGAGAGAGAGAGAGAGAGAGAAACAGAGAGGGAGGGGGAGAGAAAGAGACTGTTAAGTAAAACAAAGTAGGAGAGCCAATTCAGGATCCCCTTTTGGTGTAACACACAAACTGCGATTTGAAAAATAGCATCCTTTTATCTGTAACAGTCTGACCTTTAGTTTGAAACTCGACAATAAATTCAGTGCACACTGACTATTCTTGGCATTATCGTTTGAAAAGTAATCTCCAAAATGAACTGATGAAAAACATACCATTTTCTACACAAACTAATTAAAATAAGGCAAGGAATGACCTTTGGTTGGAACAACAAAGCCAAAATGCCCTTGCTGGGAGAGCCTGGTGAATCTTTATTTAGAAGCAATACATGCTTTCTAAATCATCATTGCATTGTACTGTACTAAGCGTTGTTTGGTACAGGCACAGGCTCCCTGCTTCCACCCACCTTGCCCAATCTCCCAGATAGATAGCTTTTTTGAAAGTTCCATTCAATGAATGAGAGAGAGAGAGAGAGAGAGAGAGAGAGAGAGAGAGAGAGAATGACTAAGGTACAGTGCACAAGGTCAACTTGCAATGGACTTTGGCATTGCTGCACCATTAATGAATTAACCCTGCATAGCTCACTGAGATATGTAAACCTCAAAGTCATTTTTGCATTTCCACTAACCCACAGAGAGAGAACGATATTAATTCATGGCATACATCAAAAGTCTAACACACGTTTCCATGACATGCAAGGGTTTGTACACACTTCACTGTTGCCTTCTTAAATGATGTGCCTAGACGTAACTGTTTTGTTTACCACCACATACGTGAAAGCCAATGCGTGAGCCACAGCTAGATGTAACCCACTAACGGGAGATATGACCACAAATGATATGACCACTAATATAGTAAAAACGGACAGGCAGCAATTGCACTGAGGTTATAAAAAAATTATCCCAGGGTATAATCTATTAAATCTTAAAAGTTCCTGCATTGCAGGGGGTTGGACTAGATGACCCTCATGGTCCCTTCCAACTCCACAATTCTCTGATTCTATGAGTCGGTTAGGCTGACACACCAAATAAGCTTTGCAGCGGAGTGGAGTTTTGAACCCAGGTCTCCCATAACTGCATTCTATTCTCTTAACAACTGGCTCCCTAAATGCTCCACCTGCTAGTTGTTTTTCCAGTGTGTTTCCTTATATGCTCTGTAAGCTGGGGGGGGGGGAAGTACTTTGACCTCTTGTTTATTCTAACTAGTTATGGCGCAGGTTCTTTTTGGTAGATGTAGGTGAAAAGCAACCATTATAATATATTTGAAAACTTGGAAAAATCTGGTGAAAAATCTACATCCCATTCTGAAAGGCTTTGGAATCTTTGGTCCCCGGTACTGTATTTTTGAGAATGCAGTGAAGAGAGGGATATATGCTCAGTCATCATCTAAAGCTGCAAGTATTATGTAGCATGCATGTGCCAAAGTATGAAGAGAGTTACACAGCTGGTATAGGGGCTACAACAGATGTATTGTCCTTATAAGAACACGTTTGTGTGTGTGTCTGTGTGTAGATTCAGGTAGGTAGCTGTGTTGCTCTGACACAGTCGAAATATATAGTCATACTTAGCGTTGCGTTAGGTTCATGTTGCATCTTTTCAGCTTGCGAATGCGGCAAACCCACAAGTGTCTACTTCTGGGTTTTGCTGTGTGTGCAGAAGCGTTCTGAACGCTTTGCACATGCGCAGAAGCGTTCTGCACGCTTTGCACATGCGCAGAAGCGCTCTATTGCACTCCGTGCTTGCTCAGAAGCGCCACTCTAGTTGTGGACTTTTTGGGGTGCGAACGGCACTCCGGAACGGATCGTGACCACTGTATTAAAAAATTGTCCAGTAGCACCTTAGAGACCTACTAATTTTGTTCTTGCATAAGCTTTTGTGTGTGTGTGTAGTCTATGCCTGCCTGTCTACCCAATTCACATAGGATGTTTGTCTGCTGTGGAGGAAAAAATCATGACTTCAAAATCAGCTCAAAGAGGCTAGTCCTTCAATAGCAGTGTTGGTGAGCTGAACAGCTGCAAAGGAAACAAACTGTTTACCTGCTGAAGCATGAGTGCCTGCTGCTGCTGGAGCAGGACCTGAAGTTGCTGCGGAGTTAGCACTTGCTGCTGGAGGATCTGCTGCATTTGCTGAGGAGTGATAACTTGAGGTGTCATCATAGCCACTGACACAGGAACCTAAGAATTAGGAAAGTGTAAACAAACAAGCAACTCAATATGTTGTTCATCATGGTTGTGGTTGTTGTTTTTCAAGATAATAAGCACTTCTCTTTCCACTTCAAGCATTCAAGAGCATTCCTCTGGTTCACTTAAGTGACCCATCTTTTACTTCCCAACACCTTGGTTATAATTTGATCCTGACTTGTTTAGTTCACAGAAATAATAATAAAATAGCATTAACTAATTACACCTTCTAGGTATGTTTCTCTGCCCCCCCCCCACCCAATGCGTTATTTTGCAATGGAATAATTTCCAAGAAACCTGAACTATTCATTTGTGTACCTTCTAGAGGCACCCATCAATTCTAACAAATTTCTGCATTAATTAATAAGTAAGACCCTTCAAAAGCAGCCACTGGGGAGCCTGAACTTAATGATTTGAAGCAAATGAACGCCATCACGGCAATATCGAAAGCCGCACCTTGTTCCCAAGCAATTTTAGCAGTGGAGTTCCTACAGTGATGTCTCTACCATTCCATATTCACCCAGCATACAGATGGCTTCAATTCTTTCGTATTATGTGAGATACCATTAAAAGCCGCTTTCCATGACATTTCAGTGACAAACAGCTACAGTGATGAACTTGATAGCATTTCATATTTGCAACTGTTAACACGTTTCTGCACGGGCATCTTTGCAAGGAACCTGTACACTGTATCTGAAAGGATGATGTCTTGTTCAGATAAAACACTGACATTAAAATGACAGGCTGTCTTGGCCAAGGTTACACAAATTGTATTCAAGCGGATACCTAATGACAATGCTTTGAATTCTGCAAGCTTTCTAGAATGTAATTTAGCTATTCAAAATAATCACTGCACTTGTGTTTAATTTGCAGACTACATGAGAACCATTTTGTCAGTTCCGGTAATGCAACAAGACTATTTCGCTAGAAATCTCACCAGAAAAAAGAGAGCGAGCAAGCAAGAGAGAGAAAGATGGGGGGAAGATACAGAACTCACATGACTTTGAATAGTAATATTTAAGCACCTTACTTTTCTTTAGTTTCAGCTGAAACACATGACAGCAGAAAACTAAAAGTGGTAAAGGATATAGTTTGTTAAAAAGGATCTGCTGTCATCTCATGTATTACAATAAAAGGTAATAACATGTTTTGAACATTTTTATGCACCACGCTTTAAAAAATCAGTAGACAATAGCTGATCCGGAGATAAAAGGATTTAAAAAAATATTTCAGGGGAGTAGTAAGCAAGAAAGAGACGCAGTATTAATTTTATGTAACATAATGTCTTAATATGCAGTTTATCTTGACTTTTTCACATGATTTGTCCTGTCATTTGCATAGCAAATTCTCATTCCTAATTTCACAGTCATTATGCACTGATGTCCTGATTTCTCAGCACCACTAATTTTGATGAACTAAAAATGGTTCCTGAAGGTCAGATTCATGTATAGTGAACACCCTCCGATGTTGTTGTGTAGGTTTACACAAGTGTCAGAGACGGTTCTTGTTTGCAAGAGCCAAAAGAAACTTACACACCTTTTGACACTTCTGTTAACGTTAACACTGGAAATCCACACCACAGCAGCATCACCATTCTGAATTTGCACTGTGCTGCATGTCAGGATAACCCAAAGCAATTGAGAACCCAGTTCAAGACACAGCAGCTCCCTCGTAGCACTGATATGCTTAAAGATCGGAACAAGCATAGCGTAATAAGAGTTACTTGAATTTATCTGTGAAGCAAGGCTTAGTGAATACTAGACCAACGGGTGGGTCGTTCTGCTCTACAGCCTTCTCAATTGTTATCTACGCCGGCTTGCAGATAAACCTACAAAATTTACTAACTTGCAGAAGTGTTTACTAGCCTGTGGAAGGCTGGGAGGAAGAGCTCTAACCCTCCTGCAACAGCTCACTGCATTCCATGATGCACATCAAAGAGCATTTTCCCCCACCTCTAGCAGCTGGCTTGGTTTCGATGCTGAGCACAGAGGAGCTCTATTCTGCCAGCCTGCTCACTCGCCTGCATGGAATCCCTTGTCGTCTACGGCGACCAGGCTAGTGCCTTAATACAAGAGTGTGCCTTCCCATGAGTTCACGTGTGGCACTGCCTTACAGAAGTATAGCTGGAACTTATATTGGCTACAGCATAATTCCCTGGGAAGTTAATTCCAGACTCCCACAGGCACAGCCCTCTCACGGAAGGGTAAACACCAGTAGCAAATCCTGAAAGGCAAACACTAGTTTACCCTTGGGATCCCTTCCAACTCTTACAGTTCTCTGAAAAATGCAGTATCAGCGTGGAAGAATCGTATGTAATTTTGCCCCAAGGCAGTAAAACAATGCTGTACTGTGATAATACCTATAAGCCATGATCTGCCTTCATCAAATCGTAGAATTGTAGAGTTGTGGGTCCCTTCCAATATGTAGGAATCTTCCAATATTCCCTATAATGCAGGAATCTTCTGCCCAACATGGAGCTTGAACCCACAACCCTGAGATTTAGAGTATCAAGCTATACTGAGAGCTGGTGGAACATGGGGGCTAAAAAACTAAACTGTGAACAATGAAAGCCCCAATTTGTATTTCATGCCTGCCATGAACTGGAGTGCGGCTGTACACCATCAGGTACCTGTTGGGAGCTGCACATACAGCCCCCAGAGCCTCCTTATCCACCATAGGGCGGGCCTTGCCATGCAGCAGAGTGAAGCAGGTGGCACCACGATCAGGTGGATAGATGAACATAGGAACTGGCCCAAGTTTGGGGGAGGGATGGGGAGAGGAAGGCTGCCATTTGGGTTTGGGTTCAGGCAGCTAGAAATTGGCACTCCTTCTCCTTTCTCGTCTCCATCTCCTTTTGGGCAGCGGTGCAGAAGGACAAGGGAAGAGAACAGGAAGGAGGTGCCCATATTGATAGTCACAAGGAGGCGGTCCCACTTTTGGAGGAAGGGTGTTGGGAGTATTTGGCCCAAGGGTACCTCGAAATCTGGAGACTACACTGTCCTTAACTCTAGGCTTCCTCTACTCTCTCCCGGGAAACCTTTTTCTTCAATAGCTGTTTTTAGCCAAAACCACATTTTTTACCTTCAACAATTTCGTCTACTGAATGCCAAACATGGATCAACATTTATTATACAGAATTAACCGGGAAAGCTTCAACCCAAATCTTGCTTCAAGAACTCGAGACAGTAGCATAGGTAAAGTTTTAAATAAATATGTTCAAATGGAGCAAAAACTATTGTGGTGTATGCAGGCAACAGCCAGAGATTTATGGATAGCTATTCTGCTTCTCAACTTTGAATGTCCTGTCCAACTTCTTCATGTAACTAGTCCCTAGTAATACTAGGCTTTAAAGGGCTGCTGCAGCAGGGATAGGCTATTATAGCCCACACTTTATTACCCATTACTACCGAGGTCATTAGCAGCAAGAGTGATTGTACCGGTCTTAACCTATTGATCATTGTAACTACTATCATTTAATCCTGTGTTGAATGTCTGGAAAGCTGCTAAAGGCACACAAGAGAGAGTGCTCTAGCACTGAGAAATATAGTCAAAGCTTGGAAATTACACTTTGATTCATAAAAACTAGCCAGTGGTTTAAATCAATAGTATTTAAAACAGTCATGTAAGTTCTTAACTACAGTCTCTAATATTTATTGGTCCCTGTTTGAGTGTATTCCGTCAAAACTGTACTTATTTTAGAGACTATGCAGTATACCACACATTACATCAGAGTGAAATAAGAAACCTCTGTCTGCTCTTGATGTTAACGTGACAGGACTTCAGTCCCGGGTGGCTGAAATTTGAAGATACCTTTTGCAAATGGCAAATGCTTAGAAAACATCCTAGTTTAAATCAGGCCCACTTTAAAAGAAAGGAAGAATGAGATCTCATCACTTGAAAACACCACTGAAAGGTACCGATCCACAAATTATTTACTGATCAAACATTTCTTTACTATGAGTACTCCGGAATAAACTAATGGTGATGTACATTAAACTGAGTGTGTTTTATGCCTTTTATCAATCATAAAATGCACTTTCACAGAAAAAACCCAAATGAGTGCAATAGATTTAGCTTACTTCCTCAGAGAGGTGGAAATATAAATAGGAGCTAAGACACAGCCAAGTGGATGTTCGGATTGCAACCATGTACACATTTACTTGGGAGAAAGTGTCAATGGAACTTACTTCAAATAAATCTTGCACCATTAGTGTGCTAGTTTTGCCCTAGAAAACCGCCCTCAATTCATTGCCCTATTTAATGACTTTGGTCTATTTAGCAAACTACATGCAACCCTGTTGACAGATACTCACAGGGTGTGGTTAGGTACCCAGCTGCATTTAGAGTTGGCAGTGAATGAAAAATACAGCTGCTGCTCAGCTATTATAATTCTACTAGTATAGACCTGCTGACATTCTAATACCATCAACAGCAAATATGCCTTTAAATAAACCAGTTGGATCCAGGTTTATTTTCCCAATCCATGCCTGCATGTTTCTTGAGATTTCCATCCACTACATTTGCCCACTTCACTTCCCCCCTGAAAATATTCCATTGCTGTAGCCTTAAATTTAGCCCGAGTTCATCTTCAGGATAACAATTGTAAGACTTCTAGTGATGTGGCACTTTCCCACTGACAAATGTAAATGAACCATCATCTAAAATTTCACCTCTTCAATTAGACTGAATGCTAAATAAAGGGTTTTTTGCCAGTTCAAATTTCCATAAACATAAACACATCAATTACCATTTTATTTTTCTTCAATTTAAAGAACAAATCGTCATCACTGCCTGACTTTAAAAAGAAAATATTTTTTCAAGTTTCATGATTTATTCTAAAATCCTCTAACAATGCACAATTAATCTTGCAAAAATAAAGTAAGAAATGTGTTTCAAATGGCATCTTGATTTCTTGACTGAATGAGAATTGATTTTCGTGAAATGTATGTAAAATAAGCAACTGTGTGTAACCAATAAAAGAAAAATTCAACTGTACCAACTTTGCAAGGGCAGTGTTTACAGAATTACGGTTACCCTCTACTAATACATATGCAGGTTTGTAATTATTACAATTAGTGTGAATGTAGCATTCAGAACAATGCTCAAAACATTTTGTTGCAGTACTGTGTAGGTTTTCACTAAATCACATTACCCGTATCTCACCCAGGATAGAACATTTCTGACACAATATTTCAGGTCTTCGAAACAAAAACCATTAAAAAGAAAAAAGAAACTTGAGTGTGCTGGAACCATTCATGTGGAAACCATGATTCTGTTTCACTATGCAAAAGAGAATTTCACTTTTAAGACTTCCCTGTTTTCACCCATAACACTGTACAGAACATTACGACAGGTACTGTTTATTATATTAATGTAAAACCAGCTAAGTAGTCAGTCATTAGCATAACTGTTCTCTCCTCAACAATACAACCTCCTATTAAAAAGGGGAGAGAAAAGAGGAGAGAGAGAAAGAAGCTCTTTACAATTCAATTAGCATTTTATTTTTTATCATTTTGTTTATTGCATTTCACCAAGAGTAGGAGTTTGACCAGACATACACAATTGAGCATAATAGATTCGCCTGACTTGGTAAACAATTTCGGGCTTCCCACCACGTTAACCCTTCTTTACCAACTGCAAGACAGACAGAAAGGAAGAAAGAAACATGAAGATTTAGTATTTGTTTAAAATGTGAAACCTTGGTGCAACCTGATCCTACCTGCCAATTCTCATGCATACCAAGCCCCCTACTAATTGCTGAAGCTATAATACATACTCATTTAATTTGCATACAAATATAAAGTTTGCATAAATTAAGTATCTTCTACTTTAACAGGAGTGCTACAGTGGAATCTATCAAGCAAAGCTACCCTTAGTTTAGGCAGGTGGGGGGGGGGAGAAGGAGTAGCGGAAGGAAAAGGACCATTAAACATTTGCTATTTCTCAAACCTAACCTGCTTAATAAGGACATACCACACATTACTAAAACTAATTGTGTGTGTATGTGTGTGTGCACGCAAATGCACAAATTGCTCTGTTTCTTCTCAGTTTAGCTTTTAAAGAAAAACCCTGATGAGATCAATACTGATTTATAAATTCTTAAGCCTATCTACATGCAGTCAAGAAGATACAACACCTTGCCTGTTATTTTCTAAAACATTTGTACATTGTGAGATTTTAATAATACAAGGCTGAGAACGTCGTTACGGAGAAATTTAAGCACATATTATTTTTTTTCTGCAGCAGGTATTGGAAAGTGCAAAATCAGCACCACCAGAATCATTTGCAGCACTAGCCTGTGGCTTTGCTTTCTGCTGCTTTTCTTTTAAGAGTTAAAAATGTGGTACTGTCTTTTCTTCTGGGTTTGGGGAGTGGATGGGTTGGGGGAAGGGGGTATACGTGCAATGTGTACCGACTAATGTAATATTAATAAGCAATTAAAATATGGCAAACTTACTGAACCAGTTTACTCTTAATCAGACACAAAGAAAGCAGTCAGATTATGACAAGATATATTCAGATTCTTGTTCTGCTAAACACTCATCTAGAGGGTGTCACTTTATTCAGAACTGCAGCCTTTACAATACTTGTAAAAGTTTATTTGCTTAAGTGTGCTGTATTTCACACCTATCACAGGTGCCCTCATTTGTGCATCAGAATCTAATTTACACTGGCTGTGCTGATCTGTAATGAGAAAACATCAGATGCTCCTTTTACAATCTTGCTATTCGCTGCTTTACTTCTAATGAAGACACGTTCCAACCAGCAAGCTCTCTGCATGTTAAAGGTCAAAACACTTTTTTAAAAAGATGCCTCGCAAAATGAAAGCAAACGGGAAAACCCTAGAAGAAATCCTTCACATAAAGGGGTGTGACAATTAAGAGTAATTGTGCAAAATAAAAAGGCTACCTTTCCTAAAAACGTGTGAAAAATTAAGCTGCCACTACTGATACAGGTTATATTGGGGGGGGGGGATCAAAATTTAATGTATTCTCCCCTGTGTCATCTTGTTTTGTCAAGACATCAAATAGAATTGGAAAGTACAAAATAACAAGCCCTTGAGAAATCACAGAAACCGACCTTTTTGATGTTGTTGGTTTACCTTGTTCTCAGTTATTTGAACAATGATGTTTTAGATTTAAGGGCAAGATAGAGAGCTTAAAAATTAGAACATGCTATCAGCTATTGTTGTTTGGATGTCCTTAAGTTTTTCCTTTAGAAAAGGTAATATAACATCTTACCAAACCACTGAAAGGAACTCCACCTCAAAAACCTGCACAGAATAATTAGCAATAATGGATGCTTGTTCAACGCTCATTCAAATTTCTCCCTCACCCCATCAAACACAATACGGACAAGAGAGGAAACTGCACTGGAAAGGTTAACAAAAACAGGCTACAGTACTTCATATAACTACTTGATTCCATTTTATAAAAAAACAGACACATCAGGCAGCTTTACAGATAATGAGTACGTTACCCCCCTCCCATCCTTCCTCTGCTCCTCAACTCTTGAAAACAAATAAATAAACCTAGGGCCAAAAGGGGAGGGGGGACACCTTATAAAAATAAAGGGCATTTCAAATGAATCCTGAGTTTCACAGCAAAGCTAATTTCCAGCAACACAGCCCTGCTTTCAGTAAAACAAACAAACTGCTTACAGCTGGCCAAGCTTCTCACCAAACACTATCAAGTTGAGACTGCGGGTGTCAGAACTTTCCCACAATCGAGCCACGCAGGTGTGGATGGGGGTGGGCAGGCTGGGATCCCACTCTTTATCTCTTTATTTTCCCAAGCACAGTGGTGGGGGGTGAGAGAACAGATCACAATGCTTACCTATCAAGTAATAAACATTTCCTCGAAGAAAAACTAAGGTGTCTCTGTCAAGCAAAAAAACAGCTGTTGACATTGTGCCTCTCTTCCTCTGCCTCTTCACTCTATAAACTTTTAAGTTCAGCAAGACTGTCTTACCTCTGAACCGGACTAAGAGTTCGCAAGCATCTCCCCCAAAGTATCAGCCTGCTGCACTGTAAACAGCTACCCATTTATACTTCCAGCACATTAAAAAGAACCAGAAATATAATGGGAAGAAACATGGGGTTTTCCCTATGTATTTCTAGGTAGCAGCAACTCCCAAAAGCAGACTGCTCAAGAAGGTAAGTAAATTATTGCATTAACACATTTGCTCTGTGTCTGTAACATACCAATTTTGTCTGCAATATATAATCAATAGCCTTCACTGTCAACATAGACACACACGTTATCTATTTTGCTTTATTTGTGAACATACCTGAGGAAGCACCGCTGTGTATATGACCATCTGCAATAATAACAACAAAAGAAAACAAAACCTGGCCACTTTTCAGCAGTTGTCTATTAAAACTGAATAATGGTGATGCTACCCATTTCTATAAGACTGCTTAATAATTTTCAGGAAGCCCTGAATTTCAGTGAGAAACAGAGACGACGTACATAGGTGTGATGGTGTACTAATTTAACTGTCCTGGCACAGATCATCTAAAATTTCCCTCTTAAGATGTTCCGATTTTGAAAAACTGCAAGCAGAGTTCGCATCATGCTATCAGGCAGACAACTGTGTGAAAAGCTATAGAAAGTTATGATCTCATGTCAGTTTCATTGCATCACTCCGATGCTATTGGGCATGGCATCTCCTAATTCTCCTTATATTACGGGGGGGGGGGTGAGAGAGAGGGAAGGGGGTAGGGTAGGGGGACTGGGATTAAAAAGCAATGTGTATTTTAAAAAATAACCAAAACTAACAAATGGCGAACAAAACCTCAGAGAGAGAGAATAACTCCCTATCATAAGCTTTCTGATGATTTATGGTTTACTAACTCAGCAAGGTTACGCAACACTGCATGCCTTTTTAGATGCATTATTTGAGCCAGTTGAGATTTAATTAAGATCATAGCCTCCAAAATCCCTGTCAAATGAAAAATTCACAGAAGACAATGCACTATATATCCTCATGCAGATAGTCTCCTCTCCACGACTCTGGAATAACATAAGTTAATCCTTGTTTCTATGGTGGCAGACAAAAGTTGACTAATTTTGTTTTCTTTTGACGCTTGTGTTGTTTTCTGGTTTGTGTCATGAGATCATTCCTTAGTAATGGGGCAGAAGGGGGTGGGGGCAGTGGGAGTGAAAGAATGAGAGGGCAGTGGGAATTTGCAGAAATGTGTCCCAATACAGCAGGAGATATATCTTGACTTTCTCGCAGCTCTGCTGTGATGTCATCATGTTTTCACTTAATTAACCCCTGATGGTACAGGCAGCATTTTATGGTACAAGTCCATTTCTGACAGTGTGCTGGCAATGGGCATATATATATATATAGGCAATTAACTATGTTGTATTGGCAAATAAAATTCAACAAGAAAAATATCTGAAAGGTTAAATCAGCCAGCAGCCGTTATTTCATTATTTATTTACTAAAAGCATTCATAGCACCCATCCCTTCACTGGAAGGGATGGAAACAGACAACCAACAAAATGAAGTTAACAATATAAACTAATGCAATAGTTTAGGGCAAAACAAAAGAAAAGACAATAAAAAAGAAAGAAAAAGAAATCCACAATAAAATCACAGATCCGTAAAAGCTAGTGGCAATCTCCTAATTTCAAACTTTCTAACCTGGGGCCCCTTCCCCAAGGCATGTCTCAATTTTATATGTTGAGAAGCACACCATGCTAAATGAGGTTCAAACCCCCTGATTAAAAGCATCACTTTTTTTTCCACTGGGATGCGTTTTTATCCCTAATAAGGTTTATCTGTGCAACGAATGCAGGCCTGGAATTTTTAAAGTGTTATTTTTAAATGGAGGCTCACAGGCAAAGAGTTTACCTCTTGCAGGCATATATTTCTATTTGCATTATCTTAATATCTTTTTGCTTATCTCAGGGTTTAAAAATGACAGGTGCTAGCAGTCTTTTGTTTGACAGGCCCCTACACAAATAACTGTCTTGCCTGAAAGGGCTAATGCACTACTAATGAACAATAAATCAGCTTTGATTATAAAGTGTCAGGCCAATCAGTTTTCAGTTCAGCTCTATCGCATCCTAGGCCAAATCAGCTATACTGTTTGGACAGGGTTTGTTTTCAGATTTACATCCTTATCAATGCAATTTTGGAGAGGACCGGGAAGGCAGTATGATTATTTAAAGCTGCTTAAAACAGAATGTTTATCTGTTTCTTGAAGGGAAGCTGCAGTAGTAGAAGAGCAGCATTGCTTCAAGAACAAATATCCCACATTGCTACAAGGGTAAAAATATATCACAAAGTGCTCATACGTTTAAGCCACCCATCTATACATGTATCTGTTCAGTGTACATATATATATTTTCTGTTCAATCTGAACTCGAAGTGGGCAAGAAACGTAAGTGTATTTACATTAAATCTACTTAGAACCTGACCGTGAATAGCCCATATCACTAATTGTGCTGGAGCTGTTACATAAGCTTACAAGGCACTTACGTGCATGCATTTATGTTTGTATCTTGCTATCTAAACACAGATTTTTTTTAGATGTTTCAAATTTAGACCCACTATATATATATATATATATATATATATATATATATATATATATATGACATTTCCATGTTTCCTACAAATACAGCAATTTATGCCACTTTAATAATTATACATCAACAGCCCTTTAACTTTTCTCCAGAAACAAATCTTATTCATTTAGAACAAAGAATATTTCCTGCTCATGAAGCTTGCCTTCACTATTTTTTTTAAATGCAGCATCTTCAGAACACTGCTATCTATTTCTAAAACAGCGCTTTACATTTAAATCCACACTTTCTGCAAACTTTCCACAAACAAATGCCTATTTGACCTATTCAGCTCCTCTCCTCTCTCAACTATGTCAGGTATGAAAGAGTTAATCTCAAAGAGGAAGCATGTATGTGCACTTTGCTCTAAACTAACCACCCACTTCCTAACAGTTCCCTCCTCCCTACTACCACCACCCCTTAGAAAAATAATCTCATTTTGCAGAAAAATTCAGTACAGCAGGACTGACACTTAGCTTAGTTACAGTTAGATCCAGTTACACTTATTTCTTCAGAACACATTAATACCAGTCGGTGTAAAAAAACACAACACCTTCCCATACTTAATTTCACGTGGCAAATTGACTGGCAAGTAAAATCAAACACAACTGTGCCTGGCACAGCATTTTACAGATCTGTAGTTTTACCCCTTCCCTTTCTTTTCCCCAAAATACTATGAAGACATCCAAGCCACAAATACTGCAAAGAATTCTGTAAAAGTAAAAGCAGCAACAGAGAAACAATAATATTTCTGTAGATTCTCTTAAAACATCTTCAGTAAACTGTCCACAATCACACAGTATTCTCTTAAATCTAACTCCTCACGAAGCTTTTGCACTTGCTACAAGAGAGCAGTACAGTAGTAAATAACAGAGCATGCATTGCTTTCACTCCCCCCCCTTCAAAAAATGTTCCCAAATCTTTCCCAAACTTCTGGATATGGAGAAAAGCAGGCCTGCACACTGTCTCTTTCTCTCTCCCACCCCCCCAAAAGTCTGTTTTTTTTTAAAGCACCTCCATAAAACTCTTGATCAAGAAGTTGGCAAACGACAGATTTCAAGTTTAAAAAAGAAAACGAAAGAGGGGGAGGGAGAGATAGGAAAACAGCCCTTGCAAAATTGAAGACCATTGTTATAACTGTGCATAAAGTAAGGTTTTTCTCTTAAGAAGAAAATCGTAAAATCAATCATATTGACAAACCTGACAAACTCCATTTAGCTGCCACCACCACAAACAGAGTGCTGGGCCATGAAGCTTCTATTAAAGCCTTGTTGTACAGTCTCTAGCTTCCTCAGGTTACAGACAGATTGCACGCACAAGGGTGCTCCTGGGCTGACAAGATGCAAAACTACCCAATCAGCCACGCCCTTCTCCACCAATCACAACCAGCCTCTAAACATAATCAGTTCAAACACCCCTACACAATGGGCCTCCTCTCTCTCTCTCTCTCTCTCTCTCTCTTTTCTGACAGCAGGTGAAATAATGCTTTTGTGAAATAACGCTTTTGTCTCCAACGCAACTACAGTTAATTGCTGTTAACCCTTTGACCCGACTGTGTTTGTATCTGCGCGCTAAAAAGCAGGGCAAAGAGCACACACTTACTCTTAATCAAAAGACCTCTTCCGAACTATTTCTTTTTTTCTCTCCACACACACACACACCACAATCCGAAGACATTCCCCCCACCTCACCTTCCCAAAACAAAAAGCAAACCAACAACCCCTCTATTTACTAACAGAAAGCATCTTACCAATCTAACCTTTAAAGAGCAATTTTGTTCGGCAGAGGCTACATGACACTAGAGAGCAGCAAGCTAACGCAAAGGCTTCACAACAATCAGCTCAAATTGGATAGGCCAAAAAAGAGATAATTACATGCTGAGGAGGTGGGTGGGTGGGTGATTTTGTGCTGCAAAACAGTCTTTCCGGGTGGGGAATGTAACTTTTACCCCCTCTTATGCAAAATTATTATTACTGTTCTTTTACCAAACTCTAGTCTTTTGGAGTTTTTTCTGCCTCGCACAGATTATGCATGACAGGATTTGTATGCGCCTGTATATATATGTACGTGTATATTTTCCTTATCGCACACAAACACAAATAGCTCTCCAACGAGAGTTTGTGCAAATTATCAATCTGCCCTGCCTATGTAGGGAACTGCAACTGACCCCTTCTAAACAAAGCAAAAGGAAATGAATCACATACTAGGGAATGATAATATGTTAAAATGTACTCACAATACACAAATATACCTGTTATATCCCACAGATCAGTATTTTCAAAATAAAAGAGTTTTATCAACCTGTTGTTAAGGCTGCCAAACAAATATTTCTGAACTTGGTAGCAGATGATGACTTGGTCTGTGCCGGGACATTTGCGATACTTGGTTTGATTATTCTGTGTAATTAATGCAGAACAATCACTCAATGTGTCAAATATCCAAGAAGAAAGAAATACTATTTTGCCTTAATCATTAATCCAACTGGAATGAAAATACTGGTCTCTCTTTTTTGTTTTTTATCCATGGAAACTGTAACATAAATATATTTCCACTCAACCAAGGGCATTTAACACTAGATTGGTTCATTTCTTTTCAATGTTATCTACAAAGAGGGGCCAATCTGACTTTTAATATATATAATTGAAGAAACTGTGTGCAGTTTGCAGCTTTTTCAGTTATTTCCTTAGCACATAACTGAAAAAATTAAATGGGCTAATTACTATTAGCAGTCACAAATATGCATTATTTACAAAAGCAAAGGACAACGAACAACAAATGGTGGGGGGCTGCTCACAAGACAAAGGATCCAGCTCCCTGACAACTTGTGATCTTGTGATATGGATTGCTTTCTGTTGCTTGAAGTGTTTTTGTATTAGATAACAAATTAATGGAATGTTTTGTCCAGGTCACTAAAAAGTTGACCCCCCGCAACCCCAGTTATGAATATTTACAAGATCTTAAATCTGCCAGAAGGAACCTCCATGAATGAGAAAGATCCTGGCTTTTAAATCAATAGGCACAAGTCAAACGATAAATCTGGGTATCAAGAACATGGGATCTGATTGTAAATATCGCACAACCTTCTTTGCAAACTGCACATATTATTTAAACAAAAATTATAGAGAGAATAATGATGGGGGTTGAAGTGAAATAATAATACCTGTTTATTTTATATCCTTAGAGGCTGCAGGTGTTTGAGTGCCTAAAGGTGTTGGGAGGGGAAGGAGGGAGATGGAGGCTATTTAGTTAACGCTTTTCACAGTATTTCCACTTGCAGATCTCAGTTTTGCTACTCTGTGCTAACTGTGCCTCTTAGATTCATGATCACATAACTACCTTGTGGCAAACAAGCTAGCAGTATGCATTTTAAAATATTGTTTATACAGTATTCTCCATGGTAAAGTGCTCTGTAACTCTTCCTTACCACAATTTGATGTGATACAGCCTTTCAACTCCATGTTATTGATAGAGAATGTAGTCCAAATTTCAGAATGTGGAAATGCGGTACACATATGGTACAACACACCTCAATTTCAGGAGCAGAGGCTATTATTCTTCCTCTTGCACTATGTTGACCCACAAGGTTCACTAAGCTACCTCGCAGGACTGTTGTGAAGATAGAAATGGGGAAACCAAAAATGAAATTATACCTTAATGTCACAACTTATGTGCATTTAACTTGTGCACATTCAGCTTTGTGCATCTGACAAAAAATAAGAAATAAATAAAAATAGGGCAAAAAGAAGATGGACATCTAGGGGAAAAAAGACTTTGGCAATCCCACCTACCACTGTATTTGCACCACTGCAGTTTTGACTAGACACGATTTTAGCTTTATGCTCTATCCCTGGAACCCTTGTAAGTTGAGAGTCGCTTGTATACGCACAAAGGTCAGGATTTAGGACTACTGAATAACTGCAGCACAATTAGGGCAGAATATGGGAATCAAGAATGAGAGCCTGAAAATGGAACAAACCACACATAAATGGAACTTTCCTCTTTGCACACACCACAGTATCCTTGAACTGAAGAAGGGGAATTCCCAGCATACTTACAATCTATATTTACTAGTGATGCTAAGAAATCTTAAACAGCATGGTCCCAATTTATCTAAGTGACCTCCTTCACCTTCTTTTGTATCACAACACCTAAAATTCACCAAGGAGCCATCTTCAATTTTCATTTTTGGAAGCTAAGTGGCTTTATTTCTTTACCCAGGACTTTTTATTTCATAGAAAACCCATCTACTTACACATGCACACAAGGAGTATTTTAAAGCATTGTGGGGAAACTGCTGTGTTGAAAAGGTCACTCCAGGTCTGCTTTGGGCTCGCTGGATGCCGCAGTCCTGCATATGCACACAGAGAAGAGCAAGCTGGGGCTGAATCTAGATTTTCTGAGGAAGGAGGCTGGCTTGTTGGTTCCAAGGTGGATTGGTTGGTTCGGGTGCTGTTTGCCTATTGTGGTGCTTGTAATGGTCTATGCTGTGCTGCTGGTGGGAGGAAGATAGTGGCATCTTTTGTGAAGCATAAACTTGAGAGAATTTGTACATGAGAAGGAAGGGTTTGTAAGTGAGAACACACCCAGCCACCATCATGACTCAGAAGACGAGGAAGCAGAAAGATGGAGGCAGAAAAGAGGGGATTGAGAAAAAAGCTTGGCTCTACTAACCTGTGGCTCAGACCACTGACTTTTCCTGTGGCTCAACGTCCATTTATAGAAAAAAAAAGAGTTTCCACCCCTGCTTCAAATTATAGCCCTTAAGCTAATATTCTCTCTAGATTGAAAATAAATATAATAACGAGCTCATCCATCACTTTCATCTTGTCCAGGATCAACTGTTTCCCTTGCATTTCCATCCATTGGTCACGCTGGAGGCGGACCATGACAAGAGATGGTTTTTATGTATAGACAAAGATATGTGGGAAGATATGTGAGAGGGATTTCAGGAAAGGTAAGTCTACCATGGCCAAGATGGAACTTCCATGTTCCAAGGCAGGGTACTTGTGAGTAAGCAAGTACAGGGGACAAGCAACAGGGGCTAGGCACCACAATAATGTACCACTACTGTACATAGAAGCATCTGCCTAGCTACCATTGGGAACAGAATGCTGCATGACAATGACAACAAATAATTGGTTTTGTTTTGGGGCAATAAGGTATTTCCAAAGGTAGGGATAGCTATTAATTTTGGAGGGGATATATTATACACAGATACACAGACGCAGATCCCTCTGCATTCTGGTGAGTCCCAACATACATCCTGTTTCTATTGTAAGGTGGATTTCTTGTCGGTTTCTTTATTTTTTTCATTTTGCGTGTAAGAGGAATTGCCGTGTATATTTTTATTGCTTGGATTATTATAACTTGCTGTTTTGTCAGTACTATTTACAGGTTTATCCCAATAGAGTGTGAAATTAACATTCTCTAAAACTGGATCAGGTAAGCATTCATAATGCGGCACAGGCTCAGCTTCAAGTAGTCCATGTTTTATTGCCAACTGTCTACAATACAATTTCTGTAGCTTGATTATACCTCGACACAATCAGAATGCACAAAGGCAGCACATCCAGTGGTTTACATGATCCATGGTTTCCATATTTCTGACACAGACCTGATTCCAAAACCTTGGTAATGTGTTCTTAAAATTATCTACAAGTGTGACATTATCCCCAGTTGTAAGATTTGTTGGAAATTAATGGAATTCAGCGATACTAAGTGATAAGAAATACAACAACTATTTAGGGAAAGGGTGAGCCATTTGCTCTCCTTCCAAATCTTCAGGCAGAATTCACATAACTGAATACATAGTATAAATGACACATGGATTATAACACGCATGCACACATAAAATATGTATGCAGTGCATAAACACATTTATACAATTGATGACAGTTGTGGAACACTTAATAGTAATTTGGCAAGGCAATGAATCCTCATGCATCCAAATGGTGTTGGGGACATTCTAAATGTTTGGATAAGCCACAATTCAGATAATAGGTCACCTTATTTAAAGAGAGAGAGAGAGAGATTTGAAGCTACACAAGCCACCCAAATATAATTTAGATAATCTCTTGCGGGGGCGCAATTAGTGCCAGCACCGTCTGTTAAGAGTTTGGGTGTAATCTTCGACGCCTCCCTTTCTATGGAGGCGCAGATTGCAGCTATAACAAAGGCGGCATTTTTCCATCTCCGCCAAGCTAAGCAGTTGGCTCCTTACCTCTCTCGCCCTGACCTGGCCACTGTGATCCACGCGACGGTCACCTCCAGATTGGATTATTGTAACTCGCTCTACGTGGGGCTGCCCTTGAGACTGACCCAGAAACTCCAGCGGGTGCAGAATGCCGCGGCGAGACTCCTTACGGGGTCTTCGCTACGAGATCACATTCATCCGGTGCTACACCAGCTGCACTGGCTCCCGGTGGAGTACAGGATCAGATTTAAGGTGCTGGTTTTAACCTTTAAAGCCCTATACGGCCTAGGACCCTCGTACCTACGGGACCGCCTCTCCTGGTATGCCCCACAGAGAAACTTACGGTCTTCAAATAAAAACATCTTGAAGGTCCCAGGCCACAGAGAAGTTAGGCTGGCCTCAACTAGAGCCAGGGCTTTTTCGGCTGTGGCTCCGATCTGGTGGAACACTCTGTCACAAGAGACCAGGGCCCTGCGGGACTTGACATCTTTCCGCAGGGCCTGCAAGACAGAGTTGTTCCGCCAGGCCTTTGGCCAGGGCACAGCCTGACTCCCTCCCTCGGCAATCTTCGCGGAGCTCTGGCCCAGTGGTTGCCAGTGGCCTGAATTAATTAATTTTACAATGAATGATTTTAGAGTGTTGTTTATGTTATACTTTTATACTGTTTTATTGTTGTTAGCCGCCCTGAGCCCGGCTTCGGCTGGGGAGGGCGGGATATAAATAAAATTTATTATTATTATTATTATGAGTAACCCGGGTTCACAAATTGAGTTTTTCTGATGTTCCGGTAAATATTATTCATGTAAGATGGGTAGTCATAATGAAATAGGAATATGGTGAATTGATCAACATGAGATTTATTAATTTGCTTTTGCTCAATCTAGTTTTGCTTTTCAGCAAGAGACAGCAATGCAGGCTTGCATTAATGTAAACTACTCTGATTACTATAGATAATGTACAGGGTGTTCCTATGGCCATGATACCCCACAGCACCTCAGAATTACCACTATAATGGGGGCCCACACTCTACTCTGCTCTGCTGCTGGTTACTGCTGCTGTTGACAATCATCTACCCACTCTCGCCAGACATGTTCGTTTAGTAGCTCCCCACCATGTATCAAAGCTGAGTGGTGGCTTGCCTCCCTCCCATCAAAAAGGATTGCTGCTGTCCGCTGGGCAAACATGTCCAGGAGGAGCAGGTGAGTGATTGACAGAAGTGATCGTAAGAAACTGCAATGGGCAGGGGAATGAGTTTGCCAGCCTTTTTGTTCTTGCAGGGGCCCTGTGCCTTTGAAAGCTTCAAAAATAAACAGAGGAGCAACTGAGATGTACCCAATCATTAACATGTGTTTTGAATTGATTCATACATGAAATCAAAGATGTGTAGTGTTATAAATTGTGTCTCTTGATACATGAAATCAGTGCTCCCTGTATGGGGCACTTATGGTGATATATTACGATTGGATGCTAAACAAGTTGGGGTCCAGTTCTCCACTGGCGTGGGGAGGAAGGGAGCATCTGTCCGGGCTTCTCCTTATTTGCCTTGGTGGTGGTATTTAAATTATGCCACCTGTTATGCAGCTGTAACGTAAAGTTGTCACGGGGACTGGGGCAGACCCATGAGAGAGTGCAGGATTAAGGCTTCTCCCACAGGGCTGGGAGCTTTAGGTGTGGAGTCAAGGACACACCTCTCTGTTACCTGCCAGAGTTATTCCGGGACTGCAAGCCAGAGCAGAATCTTCTCCCATGTTGAGATTACAGAGATGGATCAAGAAAATAGCAGCATCAAAAAGGGAGGAAGGCATATAAGATTGGATGCTTTATTTGCACAAGGTTTAACATAACAACTGTGGCTCCATGGTCCATGAAGGATACAATGGGTGACAACATCAAACCATTCAGCCTACAGATGAGCACACCACAGGAATCTGCAGTATAAGTACAGATTTAAAATGTTTCTGTTTACAGAGGAAGGATGGAATTATTTCAGTGATTGCAAATGGTAGCATATATTACTTCTGGAGGGTATTGTTTATTGATCGGTGTCTTCGTTTTTCAAAGGATTTCATTTCTGGTGAAACAAGTCATAATGAAAACCCTAAAGAATAATATACTCTGTTCATCCTAAAGAGAAACCAAACAGATAGCTGTAATACAAGAATCCCCCTGCTACCTATCTATTTGCCTGGTTCTGTGGTTATAATTGACATGTCTGGGTACTTCATCCGTGGGGCACTGAAGCAGTTAACTCCATATTAATTTTATTTGTGTCCACATTATGATAAAGTCATCATTAAAATAAGTGTGATGGGAGTTGTTGTTATTTATATGCAGTGCACATTTGGCTTAAAGGTGTCAGATATTTTTCTTCTTTTTACTGCACAGTGGTTTACATTTCTCTTAATTTAATGCAACATTTTTATAATGGCAGTGTTACTGGTTAATTTATATATGCACAGCAGGAAGTGTCAACATTCAGGTGAGTGATGAAGATGATAGTACAAGAGCTCTGGAAGAAGCTTCAGAAAAAATTATTGTTTTTCTCAAAGCATACAGTTATTAATAATGAATCAAATAAATACTATTTTATATATAATTGCACCTGACATCTTTTTATAAATAACGATTGGAACATTTTTGCCCTATCTTTTGTATTTGACTGATCTTAATTAACTGCTTTCTTCTTGCTTAATAAATTGTAACTTTAGTTTCCATCAGAAAGAAAAATTGATGCATTTTTATACCAAGAGGTTCTGATCCAACGATTTGCTGTAGGGAGAAAATTATTTCATGCATGCTTGAACTGAATGCAGTCAGTTACATATAAATGTGGTAGCATTTCTATCATATAGAAGGATGAGCCTAATTGTTATGATGAAATCACTATCAGTGCTGGCATTAGGCAGTGTGGTGACCTAGGTGAAGGATTAAAATTGTGCACTGCCACAAAAGGAACTTCTCAGCCAGGTTACCTCACCTCATCCATCTCGTAAAAGCCATGAGGCTCTTGAAGCTCCAGTAGGACACCCGCCCTCACAAGCTGACACCTAGGAATGTCATAGTAATCCACAAGGATTGATTTCTGATGTGGAATACTGTTGTTCCTCTGGTGCACAATTATACTGAGCTTTCCTTATGTTCCGATTCAATCTAATTTATTTTGAGCCAGAAAAGAAATTGGCAGCTAGGTGCAAACTCCAGAAAAACTAGGCAGAGAGGATGAAAAAGAAAAGAGGTAGAACGTGCATCTGAAACCCTGTACCGCTTATGACCCCAGGTCGTCACAATATTGTCAGCACAACACTCCCTTCAATGGGATGCGCATTCTGATGTGCATCCACAGCCATACAACTAGTCAACACAGGTGCATGAGCCCATCATTATAATGCACATTGTTTTGTGCAGCTGCTTTTTTAGCACCTCAGCCACGTAAATTGTTTGGGAAAGCGAGCACATCTGAGCTACTCCGCTGGCATATGGTGGAAAGGGTGCTCCTGAATAGTCTGATGACTGCTTAAGAGCATCAGAAGTATAAACCTCTTTGAGGGGAGAAAGGCACAGGTTCCATGCACACCCATCCTTCCATAAATACCATTCCTCAGCTCTCCCTGTCTCCTGGGTGTCTTACGCCCCTCTGCATTTCTAGGGCTAGCCATGGCCCTATGATGATGATGATCATCATCATCTGCTGCTGCTGACCTACCCACACTTCACAGCCTTTCCCAGGACCTTTTCTAAGTTTGCGGAGGGTATCCTGCCTATTAACTACTTAATAGTTTGAATCTCATCTGACCTCTATCTTTCCCTGTATGGTTCCAGAACTCCAGAAGGATGACCACCACTGCAGTTATGGGAATCTGTTGATAATCTCAGCATGGGCGTAGCCAGGATTTATTTTAGAGGGGGCGAGCTTTATGTTTAGGGGCAGAACCGAGTTATCTGTGACACAATTGGTCAGTTAGTTAAGTATTTTTATTTATTTACTTGATTTGGGGGGTGGGGTGGATGAGCTGCCCTCCTACCATGCCCATGAATCTCAGCCCCAGCCAGAGTTTCTCAAAGCTTTCCTCTTTTAAAGAATCGCAAGCAATTTTACACAATCCATTAATATGTTTAGGCGGGTCAATATTTCTATCCTTCAATTTCAGGTAAAGGGTCAACTCTACCAGGTTATATATAAAGGTGAAAAGGTAAAGGACCACTGGACGGTTGTCCAGTCAAAGGCAACTATGGGGTTGCAGTGCTCATCTTGCTTTCCGGGTCATGTGGCCAGCAGGTCTAAACTGCTTCTGGTGCAACGGGACACCGTGACAGAAACCAGAGCGTACAGAAATGCCGTTGACCTTCCCGCCACAGCGGTACCTATTTATCTACTTTCACTGGCATGCTTTCAAACTGGTAGGTTGGCAGGAGCAGGGACAGAGCAACAGGAGCTCACTCCGTCACAGGGATTAGAACCACTAACTTTCTGATCGGCAAGCCCAAGAGGTTCAGTGGTTTAGACCACAGTAATGCTGCCCCCTCTTCTAAAGTCATATGTTAGGAGAAAAAGGAGGGAGGCATGATTTTTCAATTTGTTTTTGCAATCCCCCCTCGTCCCCTTCCTTAAATCACAATTGCAGTGTAGGAAATGGTAGGTGGAAATGATGCCTGTGAAGAGTTACAGGTGCTGTGGAGAGGGCGAAATGTCTCTCATCATGCCCATAGCCAGAGGTAGGTGGGGGTCCTTTCCCTGATCCTTCCAATCAGTCTCTCAGCCTGACCTTCCTAACAGGGTTGTTGTGAGGATAAAATGGGGAGGAACCTGTATGCCACCTTGAGATCCTTAGAGCAGAGGTGGGATATATATATGATGCTGCTGCTAATGCAATTTTATTTAGTATGAATCAGCACTCCAAGACCCTCAAACCATGTGTTGGGATCACAGCAATCCTCATGGTAAACCATGCTAGTCAAAACAGGGAAAAGCACCAACAGGGACAGCACAGGCGGCATACACAAAATTCCGCCTTGATTTGTACCTGACTTTTGTAGGCGCTGATGCCCGAATTTCTGGCTTAGCTGATAGCTTGTGAAATCAGCCCTATGGAAAACACCTCCTGAATATGCCCTTTGTGCCTTTTGTTTTTTAAAAAGTGCAGTCCTGTGGTCTAGAAACTTGCTTTCCTTAAAATGTAGCCTACGCTGGTTGGTTGACCAGAAACTTTGCTGGAAGTCAAATTCCCAATGCATATGCACATGTGCATGAAGGTCCCTGCCCTTCATCGGAGGAAAGCATTTTGGCAAACACTGCCATCTACTGGCTACTGCACTTAAATTTACTAAGCTGCCTCATCTAACCAGCGAGCGGAAACAAAAATGTTTTATGTAATTAACGAATAAGTGAAAGGTATAAATGGTGGTCGCGTTAAACAGAAATAGATAAAGAAATTATCCAGGGAAACATGAGGCCTTTTAATGCAAAAGTGTGCATTAGTCTATTATATGACTCTCTTGCACACAGCATGGAAGTGCCAAACTATATATATTAGCTTGTCTAGGAGAACAACCTGTATAACTGCTGGGCATCTTGCTGTATTTTCTCACTCTCCTGGGAATGTATGTCGGCATATTTTCAATAAAACACCTTCTTAGCAGTAATGGGCCACTGTTCTCATTTCAGTGGTCCCCAAGGTTTCGTGATACAGTATATTTAGCTGACTTGCAGTTCAAATTCACCTCCAGCATAAAAAAAAATGCTTAAAAATATACAGTCATAAAAACGCTTCCACACCTTTGTAAATGCAAAGAGAAGAGAGAACATTAAAGCTTTCTAAATGAAAGAAAATGATAGTTTGCATTGTTTCATAAATAGATGTTCTCTGATGCAGCTTGTGAGGTGAGGTAAGGACTACACAGTGTAAGATACAAGACTGCACTAGAGTTACTCATGACACACAACAAGAGAGGAATTTCTGAAAGTAGTGCCTGGAGACTTCAGTATTCATTCATAAGTTAATGGGTGTCACAATAGCTCCCCATGTACTGCATCTAAAAATCAATACAGCAACGGAAGACAAAGAAATATAGCTTCATAACCCCAAATTTTCTTACCCTAAAGTAGTCCTGAGGATAACTCCACTAACTTTCATGGGATTTGTCCAAGATAATAGTTCTAAGGTTAGCTATGGCTACCTCTAAGGTTAGTCGACTATTGATAGTTATCATATTTTCTAAGATATTCTTTGGAACAAGTTTTCCACAAAAGACAACACATTGATGGCAGTGAATAAAATTGCTTCCTTATAGTCCTCTAATACATAGGAGAACTCTTCTGCAGTTACATCATCTCCAGTCATCCCTACGTAAAACACAACAATGCACAAACCTCATGGTTGGGCTAGTCAGATTCTCCTCTTTTCCAAAAGAGGGACACTGTAAGTCAGAGCTTTCCAAATTTTTCATGTTGGTGACTTTTTGGACATGACATGCATCATTTTGTGATGCAGCAATTCAGTTTTACTTGTAAACCAGAGGTTAAACTAGCCCTTTTCCAGCCGCGGGAGGAGAATGGGGAGCATTCCCAAGACACGCTGCTGCTGACACACGAACAAGTCGCGACATGCAGTTTGGAAAGCTCTGCTGTAAGTGTGAGAAACCAGCTTTTAACATTATATCCAGGGCTGGCCCAAGACATTATGCTGCCTGAAGCAGGATGGGACCCCTCCACATACAGAAACTCACCACACCAGTGTTTTCCATCACATGAGAGCAATGTGGTAGTTCAGAGGCCCAGGACAGGCTGTCTGGAACCCACAGCTGTGCCCTCCAACAGAGGGAAATGGCTTTGGAGGAACAGGCAGGAGGCTGCTGATACCCCCCTGCCCAGTATCTGCCATCTGAGACAGTTGCTGTGGTCTAAACCACAGAGCCTAGGGCTTGTCGATCGGAAGGTCGGCAGTTCAAATCCCCACGATGGGGTGAACTCCCGTTGTTCAGTCCCAGCTCCTGCCCACCTAGCGGTCCAAAAGCATGTCAAGTACAAGTAGATAAATGGCTACCGCTCCGGTGGAAAGGTAAATGGCGTTTCCGTGCGCTGCTCTGGTTCACCAGAAGCGGTTTAGTCATACTGGCCACATGACCTAGAAGGTGTCTGCAGACAAATGCCAGCTCCCTCGGCCTATACAGCGAAATGAACACACAACCTCAGGGTTGTCCATGACTGGACCTAATGGTCAGGGGTACTTTTACATTTTTTAGTGAGTTAAAATCACACAGTAATGGGGAAGGCAAAGGCCATCATCTCAGGATTCTCAGTATGTCCAGGAAGATGGGTGGGCTACTCAAACCATTTTTTTCTTCTTTTAATGAAGAATACGCTAAAACTTTGGTTACCAGAAACTAATAAGGAGCTGTAATAATACAAATGATTAAATTTTCTAGAAAATGCTTTGCAACTTAATATACATGAGTAAAAATAGAGTGTAAACCTTGCTACCCAGCAAAAAAAAAATCTCCCTTTTAATCGCTTTACACCTTCAGCATGTAATAGTTTGGAAAAGTCCTAGGATATAATTATATATCTTGGCTTGGCACGTTAATAGCTATTCCCTTCATTTACTGATTTCTTTTTTACTGGTCAATTTACTATTTTACTGTGCTGAGCTTACTGGCCTATTTCACAGGATCACCACCTTCATGCAATATATGAGCTGGGGGTGGGGGTGGGGAGAGGGACAGTTTGAAATCCTAGCAAGAGAACTGAAATGCAGCAAACATGTGCATGCTAGTATGGAAACCAATTGTGTATTTGTATTAAGAGGGGTGGCAGATAGGTGCGCGGAAGGAAGCAGCAAGTTCAGATGTTGAGAAAGACATAGAAACATGCTCCCCCCCCCATGCACCCCACCTTGTCCAGCGCACCTGTGAGGAAGAGCGCCGAAGCTCTGGCTTCCATTTTAGACTAACCACAACTTGCTGTGATATCTGAACCTGGACAAACTGTGGTTAGTCTCAGCTAAGGTTTGTTAGAATTTTATGCTGCCATAGCCATACATCAGGGGGAAAGGGCCAAAGAGTCACTGCCACTGAACTGTGACCTCTGAACCCCAAATATCCAGTTTAGGAGGACAAAAGCACCCTACTATGTGTACACAGTGAGGCACTTTTGGCACATCTCTAGTTTAGGAAGAATCTTAAGATTTAGTCAACCTCCTATCACATTGTTTTACGTAGAGTTGGACTTAGCGCAGAGCGACCATCTGTACATCTCCTGGACTCTGAAACCCTTTGCTGATATGCTGAACTCCTTACCTAGGGTGTCTCTATCTGGCCCTGGAAATAATTATAGGGTGGCCAATGTCGCCCATACCCTCCTCAGACAAATTTGCAAATGGCAACAGAGCCAATGCTATCCTTATCATGTTACAAGGGAACTACTAATATGTTCTGAGCTATGTGAATTTTAAAGGAGGTTGAAAGAAGATGCATAGTAGTCCCACCTTGGCACACTTATATGCTTGCAATGTAAGCGGGCATACTACCTTGGCTAACATGCTACTACACTGGAGTGTGCCTAGAATAATGGTTTATTCTCGCCGTGATGCTCTGTATTTTCATAGAATCGTAGAGTTGGAAAGGACCTTGAGGGTTATCTAGTCCAACCCCCGGCATTGCAGGAATCTCAACAAAAGCACCCATGACAGATGGACATCCAGCCTCTGCTTAAAAACCTCCAAGGAAGGAGAGTCCACCAACTCCCCAAGAGAGTCCACTCCACTACGGAAAAAGCTTTTACCATCAGTTCTTCCTGATGTTTAGTCGGAATCTCTTTTCTTGTGGTTCGGGCCCTATCCTCCAGAGCAGGAGAAAACAAGCTTCCATGAGATAGCCCTTTAGATATTTGAATGTAACCTTCAGCCAGGCTGTGCTTAAAGTAAGACAGATGATGTCAAAATCAGAGACCAAAAGTTTATTTCGAACACAACACAGAAAGGAACATCTGTCTGTAATACGGCCACAACTCTGAAATGAAACCAGAGTTCTTTAATAGCAGCATCTCTGACCTATGTTTTACTTCTCCTTTGTAAGGCAGCCCCCTCCAGCTGCACAGCAACTTTTAGCTTGACCCTGGGCCTCTCGTTTCAGAATTCACTGATAGAAAAAAGCAAAATGAATTGGATTAACAGTGGAGCTTCCTGTAGTGCCCTAGGCTTTAGTTGGAGAGTGACCAACGCTGCTCAGCTGTAGTGAGATCTGAGGAGCTTACAGCCCGAGGTGATAGTATGGCTGGAGGCACTTCTTGTTTTACACTGCCTCTGTGGAGAACGGCAGTTTTAGCTGTTGAAATATGGTTGCAGAGATACACCAAAATTCTGCAATGATGGGCAAAACTGGAAGAAACAAACTCATTTTTTTATGAAGCAACCTCTTGTGTAACACACAGTGATATCAATATAAACAAGCCCGAGAAGAACAGAAGCCGTTCTGGAAAATGTTCCACATTGAGCAGAAACGCAAGCATTCCTCATTAGTGTACCAGATCTGACAATCCCTAATGTTTCCTGTTGATAGATACCAGCATGTATTGACACAAGCTTCATGTGTTTCTTTTTGAGACTTGTGGTTTAGCAGTTTGTCAAAACAGGATATTATTTAAATACACAAAAGTTACCAACTGATACTCAGAAGATGAGATATGGGTGTGCCGCTTCTGCAGCTAAATTTGTAGACTGAGAAACTAATAATGTTACCCTGCTTCGTTTAAAATATTTAAAAGCCGTCAACAACCTGCTATATTTATATAATCAGCTTGGAAGACAAACATCTAAGCAAAATGACTGTCGCTTTCTATGAATTACTGAACATGTGTAATTCATTTGCCAGTAATATTGTCTGAACTCAACTCCAATTAAACAAACGAAAACACCTGCTTTGCACATATATCTTTTGGTACCTCAAGGGGAAAGATTCATCAGTGTAACAATGTTGTACAATCTGGTTCATGTGCCTGCGCTAACAATACAAATTTATTGATTTACAAAAAAATACACAGGAGATGGAAACACCATTTAATCTTCTAATGCATTTCTTCTTTTTTTGACAGAGAGAGAGAGAGATGCTTTCATAAAAATAAAGAAATGAGTTTGCTTTTATAAAAATAAAGAGATGAGTTCTCATGGAGAAACTGACAACATTCGTGACAAGTCTTAAGTAGCATATTCCTGATATCAGAATTTTGTTTTAGCAACCTGCTAGTAATGTTTTTACACAGTTCTTCAGGGATGCTAGGAAGAATTGCTGAAGGCTGCATGCTGAGATACAGAAACAGAATGTGTGTGTGTTGCCAAAACAATGCAGTTCGGGACCAAAAGAGCAAGGGAGGCACAAATTATCTTCAGTCACGTGCCTGATCCTCTTCGCTGTTTGGTAATAATTTATATTGCATTTTGATTATGCAAAGATGGTAGCTAACTGCAGTTCATTTTCTTAAAAAAAAACCCCAAACAAAACAGATAGGGAACTGAGGCTGAGAGTGACATATGGAAGGTTAAAAACAGGATTTATGGTGACTCTAGGATTTCAACCACTCAAATCAATGGACCACATTAAACCTCATGGAAGAACTGAAACACTGATGCTTAAGAGACTTTTTTTGTGCACCAGAGGCATACTCAGTGCACAATACATCTGCAAGCTACACAGGCACCATGCTGATCCCTGCTAGTGCAAATATCAAGCAACAGACCAGCAGGATCAGTAAAAATGATGCAGTCCTGCCACTATATAGGATGATGAAGAAGAAAGAGATGAGATGCCACCTTGCTGAGGGCCCCATAAACTTTGCAGCCAGTTCTGCTCTGGCAACCTGTCCTACCCATTTCTGTTTTAGCACAACGCTAGATAGTCAGCCATGTTGGAAGCTGTTGTCTAGATGAAACCTATGGACAGCCAGTAGTTGTATTTGTATTTCACTAGCAGAGTCAATGATTTGGCATAGTGAGGAAGCTCAGCTTGTATGAGAGCGCATGAGTGCATATATTTCAATTCTGGCATACAAAAAATGTGGGTAACCAAAAATGTGCAAATGCCAGCAGTCTCGCTTCCAACCAGCTCCTCTGTAGCACCATGGAAAGAGAATTCAGAAAGATCCTTCATTTCCTCTTATATAGTCGTACCTTGGTTATTGAACACCCTGGAACTCAGACATTTTGGCTTCCGAATGCCTCAAACCTGGAAGTGATTGTTCCGGTTTGCAAACGTTCTTTTGGAACCCAAACGTCTGATGGGGCTTCCGTGGCTTCTGATTGGCTGCAGGAAGCTCCTGCAGCCAATCAGAAGCCGCAATTTGGTTTTCAAACATTTTGGAAGTCAAATGGACTTCCGCAACGGATTCTGTTGGACTTCTAAAGTGTGGCTATACTGCATTTCACTGTGGCTTCTATCCATGCTGTGTTCCAAGATCTCAAGATTCAGACAAACCTGCATTAGAAGTACAGATTCTACTCTTTGAGCAATGGCTCAAGCAATGTAATTTCATAGATCCTACTTCCTCATGTCTTCCATTCCACTCTCTCATCTCACATCCAACTTGGCCTTAATGCTACCTGTCAAGTTACTACCAGTGTTTCAGGAATGCTCTGTCAGAGTCTTTGTAGTTCAGCAAATTCCCATTTCCCACCCTCTAACAGCCTGTAATCAAGAAGCCATCTACCACCTCCCTGCAAAGACACTTACAGCTAACTACTCTTCATGTCTTCTTTTCAAAGTTTGATGAACACAGTCGCTGAAACAGTGGTTTTGATATAAACAAGTGCTCTTTCTGTGGCAAAAGTGGGTGGAAGGGTCACATGGCGTGTCAGCCAGTAAGTGGGTGACCTGAATACTCAAGCAAGGTCCCTTGAACAAAGTTCCAATAAGGTTTCCATGCAAGAAAGGTGATCAACTTCTGCCAACACCTACTCTATCACCGAAGAGTGATTGTGCTGAGATGTGGACTTGATACCCGCTGCATTTCCAACAACCTATTGAAAGATGATTATGACTGAGGTTATCAAATGTGCTCTTGGATAGGGCTCCTGCTTCTAAGATGGGGGGAAGTTCGTAAAGTGCAACTCCTCCCATCAAGGAGTCAGTAATAATCAGAGATGTGCCTCCCAAATATCACTATGGTGTGCAATTTATCAAAGACACAGAAGCCCTGACCAGTGCCAAGTGGCACTAAGCTACTCTCTGCCTACACACAGTGCATGGAGACTGAATAAATAACAACCTTGTGCAAGCGTGGTACCACAAAGTGTGTGCTGGATCTGGCCCTGAGAAATAAGGGTTCAAATTCCGTGAAATTTCTGGGTGGCCCTGATGCAAACTAGCAAACATAGGAAGTGTCACATAGCTTCGGAGTTGTGAGGTTGAATCGAAAAGCCTGCCAAGTGACTGATATGCAGTGAAACCACTGTATAAACTCCTCCTGAAAACAAGGTCTAAGGTTGGATTACGGTGTGTCCCCCCCCCAGCCACATCTTCAACACACTTCTCTTACCACAATTCCTGGTCAACCTGATTATCAATATGCTTTTTCTATCCCAGGTCTCCTCTGAACAATCTGTCCTCTCCTCCCCACAAGCACTGTTTTGGGCATTCTCCCATCTGCCCCCTCCCAGGAAAGTTGAGGTTGGGGGCACAAGGGAGGCAGAGGGGGAAAGCCCCATTACACTAGTGGAAGTCCTTGCGTGGGCATCCACTAGAGGGGCCCGTGAGTTGAATCTGGTCCTTGTCTCTCTGCCCATGCAGTTTGATTTCACCATCAGGCGACTGACAAGGTGGGCAGCAAAGCTGGTCTGCAAGTAGTGGGGAGAATAAGAATCTGGTCTGCTGACCAAATCCTGTTCCCAACCCCATATCACAATTAAGCTATTTAAGCAATTTAGCTAAAATGTGTACAGAACCGTGTGTGTGTGTGTGTGTGTGTTAGAGAACCTTACTAATGCCCAAAGCTATCAAACAATAATGCTGAAAGTCTCACACTTCTGGAGTCAGGATGTTCAGCTGCTGCAATGGCTTTTGAAACGAAACCCCAATTGCCAAAGCTAAGTGTGCTATTTCATAAGAGAGAGGGCCCCTCCAAGTCACTTGCAGGGAACTAGAAACTCAACGTATTTGCAGCTGTCACCATTGTTGGTCTGCGGCAGCTCTCAACAAGAGAAAACATTCTGAATTTCTTCCTAGGGCTGATGCAACTAAGGAAGCTGTTAAGTGAGCAACAAGTTGGAAGTTCCTTTAAAAAAAGGATGAATAGTGGCTACATCCAGCTGCTCTTTCTTATGCTGTGCAGCTGCCATCTACTGAGATGTGAACAACTTTATTGCATTCTGAAAGCAATGCATAGTATCTGTGTATATATGTGTGTGTGCGCGCATGTATGAGAGAGATGTGTCAGTGCCCTTGGCATACTATGCAAGATAAAAAGCTTGTTGAGACTGTTAACCCAGAAATGCATGCCGCTACTATTGGTTTGTAAACAGTCATCCTAATCTCATGTACATGTAGTGTGGTGGTGTGGGCACCCAGGCTCCACATAACCATGCAAGGCAACATTACAAAATACATTGTTTTAGGCTGCTATGTATTACCCACGAATGAAAAACACAAGTACATGTAGGCAGACAGGCTGGTAGCTTCTGCAAGGCTGCTTTTGCTAGACGGAAATACTTCCACCTAAAGTAGACCAGAGGTTCTCTTTAACTACAGATAAATGGATACTAAAGAATATCCTGCTCCTAACGGGAGCTCTTCTCTTGCTCTCTACATCATGTAGATTTGGAATGTGTTATTCATGAACCAGCCCTTTGTGTTGCCTTTAACATACAGTGGCTCTGCAGTCAACTACTAATGCAATGTCCTAATGATTTCTCTCTCCCCTGATTATGGTGAGAAGGTACAGGATCAGGGAAAAACTACTAAGTGAATCTGGAAGATGAGAGGTAAATTTGACCATGGCTAGCCAGGCACAAACATACGTCTGTTTTATACCAATTTTACTGCCACGACATCTCCCAAAGTATCCTGGGGACTGAAGTTAAAGAAAGATGTGAGAATTCTGTTAGATACTCCTGGTCCCACTCACAGAACTACACTCACCATGTTTTGTGGGAATAATGAATCAGTTTAAATCACTAGATAAGTCCAACACTGCAAAAACTGGTGAACCAAAGGAGCCAGCAATCCTCATATGTGGCTGTTAAGTGGCATGTGAATTATTCTTTTCTAAGGACTGGCTGTGACAAGTTTAAATAAATAGAGCTATACCTGAGGGCACAGGAACAAATGAAGAAGCTACAGCAAAGGGGGGCATTTTTAAAAGCCACTTAAACAAGAGGCTTATTGTTCACATCTCCAGACGAGTCAAATGATGATAAATATTGAGTACAGGAAGTTAATCTGTATCCGCACTGTTTGAATAAACATAGAGTTAAAAGGAAAATCAATGCTGAACCTTGACTCTTGCCAAGATTTCTTTTTTCCCCTTCTTTTTTTTACTTGCTGGTCCTTAGTCACATTGTGCTTTATTGGGGCCTTTTCTTTATACCATCTTGTCTGTCTTTTCCATCTTGTCCTTACAATCTTGTCTTCCTGTGTAAATTTCTGTTCCGCAGCAAAAGGGCACAAAAAGGGGCTATAATACTGCGAAGAGTCACAAACCAATAAAGACAGGTCATTTGTGCTCTTGTCCAAAATTTAGCAGGATGCGGTCTATAACCTTTGCAGATATCCTCTATTTCAGGGCTGGGAAGCCTGTTGGCCTTCCAAGTGCTGTTGTACTCCATCTCTCATCCAGAATGGCCAGTGGATAGGGGTGATGGGAGTTGTGGGTGTGGCTCAGCACTTATGGCCACAGGCTTCCCACTCTTACTCTATGTTCATCTCCTGTTTGCTGCTCAATGCAGCCTACTGGAAAAGCTTCCCACTAGAGCAGGGCTGCACAATGGAAACATGGCCCAGACATGCATGGTGACTAGTCCATCCCCACCTCAGGAAGGCAGTAAAAAGAGGTTTATCATGCCCCACTTGGATGCTGGGTTGTGTTTGGCTTCACAAGTAGTGCAGGCCCTAAAAGAGGATAATAGTAATCACAGCAAGCCCCTAAACCACTAACAAGTCCTCATCCACTTCTCAAGCTCTCACAAAGTGCCAGCTAGAAGCTGTGACAACTATGCAGAAGTAAATAATTCAAGTGTACAGCTCGGCATGAACACTGGAAGGATTTATGTGTTATCTCAGTTTTATCATGCTAGCTTTTCATTCTAACCTGATATATTGACGTTCACCTACACTGGACACCAATAACTACAGAGAAACAAAAACTTACTAGCTGATGATTTAATTGTTCATTTTCTACAGGGACAATCAGCCAGGTCGTGCATCCACAGCAGTGACCAGAGGAGGGATGACTGATGAGAGCAGCGCAGAGAGAAGGAACGCCATGGTACACCTGCAGCAGAGCAGCTGGTCATCTCCATCTGCCCCAGTTGCAATAATACATCTCTCCCATGTCGGTCTCTACAGTCCCAGCAGTCATTGTAACTCTCCAACTGTTTGACTTCGCCCCCAAAGGAACACTATTCCGTTGTCTCCTGAGACAGATGGATGCCAACAACAGGTAATAGGAGACTAGAGACAACATAACTCTTTCAAAAAACTTATAGAGTCACCTCTTCCCCCCTCTATTTTAAATGGAAAAGCTGGGTTCACACTTTTATGGACAGTGGCTTGGATCAGCTGGCTGCATATTTTCTGCAATCCATATTCATATTTAGAACCTTCCTATCTTAAAAAATAGTGGCACCAAGCAGCCAATGAATTTCTTCACAGGAAGGTAAAGTGATTTCTATGCATCTCTTACTTAAATGCAAATATTTCCAAGTCAATGCGTGCAAGGTATTTGAGAATCCCTCAATGACGGGTGCCAGGGAGGCTTATTATGAAAGCATAAAATGATTGTTGGTTCAGGTTTGGATCAGAGTAGAAATGAATGTTCAGGCTGCTTATTATTTCCCACCTGAACTGGCTTGTCCATTCCTGATGCCAACACCCCTGTTGGTAATATGGGTTTTTCACAGAGAGAATTAATTCTGCTTTTGAATTTAATTTCCATTTTCTTCATTTAGGCATTATTACTTTCTATATAATCAGGTGTAAGCATCACACATACAGGACTGCGGACCTGGGACTGTGAATGCAGCTGTGTAGGCAGCGAAATATTTTGTTTTCAAATTCATTTGTGCACTTTCCTCAAAATTACTGCTATCTGCAGATTTTCTGAAATATCTGCCCTGCTGTTCATAAGCCATAAAATATAATCTGCCTTTTGTAGGACCCCAATTGGTAAATTGCATTAAAAAAATTAGGCTGGCGACTCCTTATTAGATGTTGAGCATTAAGACTGAGCACAGCCAGTGATACATTAAAGGAATGCTAGATAGGCCACCTTGTGCTAGAGTTGCTTTGAAATAACTTTTGCTTCATCAATTAACAATAAAAATAATCAAAGGAATAGCATGTTGTCAACAAAGAGGTTCTTTTTAATAACAGGATTCAGAGACTAATTTCAGGTATTTATTTTGGCTGCTTTTATGTGTGAATTTGCTACCTCCTCTTTTTTCCTAAAGCCCACAACAGCAAGCGTTACTACTTAAAGACACATGCAAGGTTTAGATAGAAGTTAACCATTACACTTGCTTTTGGACATTTGTTCACCTGAGAAAACAGTGAGCCTAAACGGGTCTTGGTTCCTCATTCACACATCTTAATGTCCAGCATATCTCTACTAATCTGAGATGTACAAGCTATACCTCTGGTGTGTGTACATCTCACCGTAGAGACACGATGCTAAAGGATTCCTTTTGGGCATTAGAGGATGGCATGGGGCATTTGAATTTCCAGTATCCTCATTGCTCTCAACATATCCCAACATTTGAAGCCACCCTGCACTCGGCTCTCACCTGTGGCTCCTTAGAAGCTGTCAACATGTGACAGCAACCACACCCTGGGAACAGCTTTGACTGGCCGGCTAAACCAGGTGAAGGTTAGCTGATGGGTCCCAAACCCTCTGTGAGTTAGGGACTTCCCCTGCAGGCAAAGGCAGGCTCCAACGGATTGAATGGACAAGACCAACAATGGGTCCAGTACAGGCAATCCTCATTCTGTGCGGTTACATTTTTGACCCCTGCACACGTCAGCAGAGCCCGCTGTGCCCCACCCCTTTTTGTGACGTCTTTAAAACATTTTGGGGCTTCTTCTGAATTTGGTACCTTGTGTGCGAGAGCACAATCGCACAACCTTTGGACGCGCCTAAATAAGTTGTTGCCTGTAGTCAAGAAGGGGGTTTCAGCATGTGCTGTAGTAGGAAGTGAGAGGCAGATGGGGCTTGTCAACCTGGGAAGGTAGGCCATCTAGGATAGGGGTCCTCAAACTTTTTTAAAAGAGGGCCAGTTCACTGTCCCTCAGACACTGTTGGGGGCTGGACTAGAGAGGTGCCAGAAAAATCCATTGAAGTTGAAAAGTGTCCCCAGATTCATTGAAAAAAATCTGGTAACCTTAGCATAGAGGCAACTGGCTGGCGAGGCGCTGCTCCAACGAGAACAGAGCCGGCCTGAGGGGAAGGGAGGAGAGGAAGGGCAGTCATGGAAGGGATTCATTCGCCGCCATCCCTCCCGCTGGCGGCTTAAAGGGGCAGCGCACAGTTATCAAGCAGCTGGCGCCAGCGGTAGCAACTGCATTACCAGGGCTTTGTTACCCGCATGCGCTTTTACTTCAGGGCTCTTCCCGCCCAGCTGCTTCCGAGCCTCAGGCCTTGCAGGTGGGCCGGGTTCAGGACCCTGGCAGGCCGGATCTGGATCTCGGACAGTAGTTTGAGGACCCCTGATCTAGGAGAAGGAAAATTCTGATCCCAAACCTCCACTCCATTGTGGGATATTTTCGGGAGAAGGAAAGCCTAAGGAGTAAACCCTACACAAATCCTTTGGACTACATCAGCAAGACTAAGAAGGAGGTCATGCCGTCTGGGCAGCCCAGAACCTTCAAACACCTGGGGATGTTACTTCGGTGCTGCTAACACAGTGGCTTGACATCACCCCCAGAGACACACTCCATTGTCTCTCAAGAGAGGAGGTCAACACTCTTTACTTTGACCTCAATCATCCAACCATTTTCTTCACCTCATCTAGTAAATCTTTTTCTAGTAGGGATTAATGCAGGGGGCGGGGATCTTGCACCCAGATTTATTTATTTGTTTAGATAAAATGCATTGCTTTTTACAGGAAAAAGTGTCAAGGAGGCTACCAACACCTTTAGAATACAAAAAGACTGTGAAAGTTCAAAAAAGGAAAAAAGCACCGTACTAAAAGCATTCCTCTACTAGTAATCAGTAACAAGGAGAATATCCTTCCCTATCCAACATAAATACAAACACTGAGAACTGGCCAAAAATCAAGCCACAAGAAGATCCAAATGTCTGGGAAAATGTACTTTGCAAGGTGGTGGAGGACAAACAAATGATCAATCTACAGGTAGGTATCTCACCACTAAAGTTCAAGCATACATAAATTTCAAACCTTGCCAGGTGCATGATGGAATCACAAGGAACAAATCCACTCATCACATGCTATTTCATCTATTCCCAATATTATGCTCTGATGCTGAAGTGATGAGGCAACCCCATACTTCACTAGAGATCTAGAAGTGCATTCAAGCTCTGAATAACTTCCTTTCAGGGTTAAAACTGATCTGAATGACTTACAGAGCTGATAAGGATTTTGGAAATATATGAATAACAGAAGACACTGCCATAGTACCCCCAACAAATTTCTTATTTATTCTACAGCAATTGCACCTTTAGAATGAAATAAGAATTATGCAGGTGTGCCCCAAATACCCTATGCCTTCGCACTCTGACTCATTATTTGTTTAATATATTTCTACCCCACCTTTTAGGGCAAGTCTTCACAAGATGGCATACAGTAAACAAGCTGAAATAAAAGTACTTGAATATTATTATAATAACCTCCCACAGTAAAAAATAGATAGGGGACAAGTGATAAAGTGAATAAAGAGCTTTACATAATAAAAAGGTCCATAAAGACAGATTAAAAGCCGCAAGAGAGGTTGTCAAGGGGACTTCTCGGGATGGGAGGGGAAAATTCCACAATTGTGGGGGTGCCAACAGAAAGGCCCTGCCCTGGAAACCCAAAAACAGGGTCTCTGATCCAGGGTCGTGAGGATGTAGGTGGTCTTTCAATTAGCCCAGCCCCAAACCATTTAGGGATTTAAAAGTTAAAACTACCACTTTAAACTGAAGCGAGAAATGAATGGGTAAATGACACAGCTGTTGAAAGGGAGTTATGATACATAACCCCTCACAATCATTTGGGTCACTGAATTTTGCAAAAGGTGAAGTTTCCAGACTACCTTTAAAGGCAGCCTTATGCAAAGATCCTTAGCCTAGCCTGGATATATTATAACCTATGTGCGCACAACTGATGCCGAGTCCTCTTTCTCCAGAGACAGTTGTAATTAGTGAGCAACCCTAAGGTAGTAAAGGCACTCACAGATAGCCACTGTAGGCACTTGAGCCGTCACAGATAACAATGGATCCAAGAGTACCCTCCCCACCGCAACCAAATATCTGATTCTTCAAGGCAAGTATCATCCCATCCAAAACTGTCTGCAATCCTTCATCCAGATAAGTGGTCTTCCCAAAAACAGTTCTTCTGTTTTACATGGATTAATATTCAAGGGTTGTTGTTTTTCTGTCTCATGCATCTCAGAACTGCCTCCAGCCACCTGTTCAAGGTTTCCATTGCCTCCCTAGCATTAACAGATGCATACTAGTGACAATTTAGCCCATGGGTAGGCAAACTAAGGCCCAGGGGCCGGATCCGGCTCAATCGCCTTCTAAATCCGGCCCGCGGACAGTCCGGGAATTAGCGTGTTTTTACATGAGTAGAATGTGTCCTTTTATTTAAAATACATCTCTGGGTTATTTGTGGGGCCTGCCTGGTGTTTTTACATGAGTAGAATGTGTGCTTTTATTTAAAATGCATCTCTGGGTTATTTGTGGGGCATAGGAATTTGTTCATTCCCCCACCCCAAAAAAAATATAGTCCGGCCCCCCACAAGGTCTGAGGGACAGTGGACCTGCTGAAAAGGTTTGCTGACCCCTGCGTAGCCCAAACCCTTGGGTGACCTCTCCAAGCAGTTTCACACAAATGTTAAAAAGCAGGGGAGACTGGCCAGAACTCTGTTGCACTCCAAAAGCCAACAACCCTGAGATGGAACAGTAGTACCCTACAAATATTTTTTTCTTACTATGCTGAAGGGTTATATCTTCTAACTTTTAGTGTTTTGGGATTTGTGTGCCATAAATGCTACACCCAAAATAAACAGGCTCTGATGAAAGCAAGCACCAACAAATGTAAAAACATACTGGCGCATTTTCCCCCATTATCCCAGTGGGTGAATTTTATTTATTTTATTTTTTTAGTCAACCTGACAACAGCCATAAAACTGTCAGGTTCTAAGGCCACTTTCCCAAATGACATTTTTAATTGTTTCTCTTGGTGTTAATTTCACTCACTCTGCTGCAAAGCACTTGCTGCCCTGTGACTTCAATATTAGCTCTGGAGGTTTAAACACATGAGGCAAACAGCTGCTGTCTCCAGCTCAAACAATTTCTCTGGTAAAATTCTTTTCTTACAAATGGCCGTAACTCAAGCATTTATGGCAAAGTTCATGGTTCAGGGCAAAAAAATTCTACTCTCTGATCATCACTGCAGATTTCTTATGAGCCCCATGAATCTTTACTGTGTTCATTCTCCATGGTTCACACAAGGGCCACAATGTAGATTTCAATTATGTATATGTTTTTTTTTTGGGGGGGGGGGAATTAGGCTTGTGCTTTATTTCAAAAGAGCGCAAATGCTCCATATATCAATGAGAGTTTGTCCTCTGATATTAGGGACAAATGCCTCAAAAATAAAATAAAATTGAAATGTATATGTACAAATGCACACCTATGAGTGTAAAGTAGGTAGGTAGGTAGCTGGACAGACAGATGCACACTAGAATATGAGAGGAGGTGGGAAGTGGCAGTGAGTCCTGTGAGTCCTGCCCCCTGCCTTGCAGGCCTTTCCCCACCTGGCCTGAGAAGGCAGGGCCCAGACTGACTCCAGTTACAGAAGCTGAGGCTCCTGAGGAGGCTAAAGACCATCTTGGCTGCCTCTCAGTGCAGACTCAGGTCATCGAGTCTGAGCTTCCACAGCTGCCACCTACCATGAACCACCACTGGCAAGATCGGCAGCAACAGCAGCAGATATGTTCTAGGCTAATGATAATATTTTATTCTCTAATTATGCTGTTTTAAATGTGCATTTTGTATTTGACTTCCTTTAGTAATACTTTATTTTGAAATGTTGTGTGTGTGTGTGTGTGTGTGTGTGTGTGTGTGTGCACACTTTGCCGTGTTAAATATTCATTCTGTAGTTGACCACCTTTGTAATGTTTCATTTTGATATCTTTAAGATAATACAGTGGTACTTCTGGTTGCGAATGGGATCCGTTCCAGAGGTCTGGCCGTATCCCGAAGTTTTCGCAACCGGAGAGACTGCTTTTGCACATGCAGCGGTAGACCGCTTCGGCACATGCGCGAGTGGCAAAACACTTCCAGGTCTGCAGCTTTTGCAACCCGGAGTTCACATTACCTGAGGGTGATGTAACCTGAGGTTCCACTGTACTTAAGTTTATTCAGGATTGTTTTATTTGATGCTATAATGTGCTGCAAGCCACTTTGAGGGTTTTTTTTCTTAATAATATAAAGTGGTATAGAAGTGGAATGAATAATAATACATTTTGAAGAAACAAACTTGCATTTAGCAGTCTCTGTACTTTATAGAAATACAGTCTTGGAATATTTATTAAAAACTAAAATATATTCTTAACAAAATTTGAAAAGTGCTGTTTACATTAAAGTAGGAAAACTTTTTATTAAGAAACAAGTGGGCTGGCGCAATCACTTAAGACACACTCCATGCCCAAGTCATTTTTTTCTGGAAGTGGTTGTTCCTGATGAAGACCAACCCCACAAGAGTGTTTTTATCCTTCAAAAACAAAATAACATTGGGTATACTGAAGTGCATTATATTAGCAGGATTCAGTATGTATGCTGATATTTTACAGGAGCAAATTAAGGCATGACATTGTTGACCACATCAGAACTTCCACTGAATGTTGGCACTGCCCTGTCCTAGTCACCCTGTTCTAGCCACGCGGAAGAGCCGAAACAATGAGGAAGGTTGCTGGTTGCAGCACCATGGAGAGCAACTTCTTCGACATGGGTTGGAAGTGAACTCAGGCCATATGGGCCTCTTCCTCCAGTCCCTCTCTCAGGGCTCCTCCCTCTTATGAAGAATTAGTCCCTTCAAGGGCCAACCCTCGGGCCTGAAGATGAGGAACTTGTGCTCCATGGCCTCCTGCCTATAGGCCCCAGGGCTGTCACAACTAGTTTAATGGGCTCCAGCCTGCCATGCCCAGGCTCCTTGGTCCCCTGGTCACCACATCAAATTCAGAGCCAGGACTATCTCAGTCACTGCTGGACCCTAGGGTCATTGCAGGTGATTATTATTGAAAAGTGAGCACATGTACTATTTGAGAAAAGGAGAAGAGCAAAATTGGATCTACAAGCAAAGGCATTTATACTGCCTGGAGCAGAGGTTCCCTATTATGGTGGGGGAGGCAGGACAACTGGGCTCATTGCCATCCATCACAGGACAGTACTGAACCCAGCTTGGGATCCAGAGGGTATCACACTGGCCCCATTTCAGAGCTCCCTGCTGGCTCCTTCTGGTGTAGATACTGGCAAGAGGCAGGCTCAGCCAGGAGAACCGGGAGCAGGAGCACTTCCACCTGATCCAACCCAGCCAGGTGCTAAGGGTTTTTGGATTACTCTGTTTGTCACAAATAAATGCACAGTAATGCACATACTGCATTTTAATTAAACTATATATGTATTTTATTCTGTCAAAAAGCAAGAGATAAATATTCTTCATCCTATGCAACTAAAAGTTTCAAGTGATGCCATACTGATAACGCACACAACACAACTTTAAGCATGTTTACATGCTGAGTTCAGTGGCTTTGACTGCACAGTAACTGTGATGAGGATTGTAGCCTTAAATCAAATGCTTGTGGTTGCTTATGTCTGAAATGAAAAGACAGAGATGGCCTTGCTTCTTTAGTTCTTAAACTTATATTTACTTCATTATACTTTAATCCACTATCCTCTGATATGGAGATGATTAGAAGAGTCACAAAAACAAAATATATCTTAAGACTATAAGGCTGATACATTCCACAAAAGTTTAAAATGGGAAATGTCCTATTTAAAAATATGGAGCACTTCTAAAAATGACAGCCATCTGATGTATGAAAATTATTCACAACCAAAAACAGACAGTCTGGAAATAACCAGGATGACTTCATTTAGACAGAATTGCCCAAATCTGTTTCTAATATACACAGTACACATAATAAATTTTTACAATATGACAAGGAAAACAAACTTAATAAAAGTTCCTGATCTTTTTTAACACAAGCATGCTATAGCCACGTTATGTTTATAATATTTTATCCATGATATCACGGCTAAGTAACAAAATCTAAGCAACACAAAATCAGTTACTAGGTATGACTTCACCACACAACTACCGTAACTACACTGGTTATGTACATAAAAATCACACTATCCATATGCCTATCTCTACAGCTGGAAGAAGAGCTGAAGGATTGCCTGGAATCCCACTTTTCACAATGTTCCCCAGTAGGCCTGATGGGGGACTCCCATCTCTGATCTCATAGCCTGACACGATTAAAAACTCCAGTCTGGCTTTAGGTCTATTCTTGGGAAGTGGGGACAGGGGAAAAAGCACCAGAGCAGCTTCTAGGCAGTTCTCATTACATAGATGGCCGCAATAACAGAATAGCTGGAATAAGCAGTAGTTCTGCCCGTCCCCACTTGCCAGCTGAATATGGTTGCTCTGCATCATCAAGAAGACAAAGGAAAGGATACATTACAGCGTGACATAGTGGTAACCCAAACCAGTACTAGCCCTGTGCAAATGCAGAACCTGGGAGCATCAGTGTTCTAGCATATTCTACAGATTTGGCATCTTGTCTCCAGTCTTTCAGAGACGCCAGTGTATACTGTACAGTGTGGCTGTACACTGGTGGAAGGCCAGTGTGCAAATGCTCCATGCACAAACATTGTTGTGGATATATGCTAGCGAGTGTCCTGGAATATTTTTGTAAATTTTGTCAACCACTAATGGGGACCAGCTGTTAGTAAAGCAGTCTACACACTACACACACAGTTGCAAATTCTGCCTTCTTATCAATCTACTGTCCTGCTTAAAAAGTGGCAATAAACTTCACAGGATCAGTTTGAATTTGTAAAAACAAAAAAGGGAGAGAGAGATTTTATCCTATTTTAGTTCATCCACTGTTATTTGATAAATGCTTCTAAACCTTTTGGCAAACAGTATCGGCAGGAAAAGCAAAGATGTCTTATGATCACAGAAGGCAATTTTCTTCAAGGATTGAACTTTGCAAATATATCCCCATGGGTCCCATGGTTCTTCAATCTTGCCCCTTTACAGTCTCAGCTGGCATTCCTGCCTGGGCATCTTGCCAAGTGGACTGGACTGCCCCTTATTGTTGCTTCTGTTCTTAAGACACCTGCACCAACTGCTGTTATTCTTGGCTTCAGGAAATTTTCTGCCCACTGGACAAGCTCCAGTGCTGTGCAGTAATACGATGCAGATTGCAGCACTCTAGGATGCATGTGTCAAAACAGTGCCATGGTTTGTAGCAGATACTGGAAATGGGAGGTGGGAACCAGTAGTAGAAAAATGCTGCCTACTCAAATTGACAGAAAAGCGACCTCTGCACTATGTCAGAAATTCCTCTAGACTTACCAAATAACTGAGTGTGCTTTTATCATACACAGTGAGATTCATGTGGAAAATGGAAACACTACATCACTTGACCTCAGGTTGCTTCCCTTTTCAACCACAGATGAACACCATGAATAAAATTCTAAATCAACTTAAGATGTATTTTTAGCAGCCTCTCATTCTTTTCTTTAAAAATGTGAGAGGTAGTTTTATGTTTAGATGAATAAATCAAGTAAGAATATCTATCTGTCTGTCTGTCTGTAGTTGAAGTTTACCATTGCTACAGATGATCTTTTGGTCTCTCAAAGATTTTACTTATTGGCTATGTTTGGACAGCATACCAAACTACAGTTTAGCATGACAAGAAGCAGCAGCAGCAGCAAACCTCTGGCTTTCAGCTCACCTACTTCCCCTCTCCCTCCATGCAACCACAATAAGTTTGGAAGTTTTCCCTTTTCTTTTTGCTTAACCACAGTGAGTCCTGGTTTTTGAACCAACAAACAGTTAATGTTAACAATGGTTTCTTGAAAGCACACTCACTTGAAGATTCAATTCAATGCATGGCATCATCATAATTTTGACTATTTTGTCTTGACATATTTAGAGGAAATCAAATGGTTATAAAGCTCTAATGAGCTCTATAAAAGGGGGCATGGTAGTTGTATTTTGCGTTAATCAAGATCCCAGAGCTGTTTAGCGTATATTAATAATAAAAAAATTCAGTATACAATCCTAAATAATCAACTAAAAAAACTACCACTGCACCAACATGGAAATACAATTAACTGCCTCCCAAGACCTGGGTAAAAAGGTATGTCTTTACTTGATGCTGGAATGAAGGGGCCATCTGAAACTCCTAGGGGAGAGAGTTCCATGTTTGGGTGCTGCTACTGAGAAGTCCCTGTACCTGCTGGAAGGACAGTTAGAGTTATTGCATGCTTGATCTCAGAGCCCAGCCTGGCTGATATAGAGAACGGCACTCCATCAATCAAGTTTCTTGGTCCCAAGTTTTTAAGGGATTTATACATTAACGTCAACACCTTGAAGCCCAGTAACAGAGAGGCAAGCAGGGCTGATCCTTTAGAATCGGTGCTATCCAATTCTATACAGATACGCTAGCCAGAATTCGCATGGACGCATTCTGCACTAGTAGCAGTTTCCAAACTATCTTCAAAGCTAGCCCCACATAAAGAACATTAATCTAAACGTGATCCTCAGGGCCATTTCCATGGTCAATTTGTAGGAAACTTGAATGTACGCTCAAAATGGAACTAAAATCAAACCTGGATCCCCCACTACGACTTCAGGCACCAGGGCTGTTGGCAGACCAACTCTGTGTTAGAAAAAATGTCTGCACACATGACATGAAGGCTGGCAACATCAACCCTGTCGTGTGGGAACCCCTTGGAGATGACTGCAGTGCCTGGAGACAGAGAGTCAGGTTGTGTATCCATAGCAGTAATCAGAGGAGGAATGATGGCTGGGAGGAGCACAGAGAGAAGGACCACCACAGTGCATCTGCAGCAACACAACCGGATGCCTTCAATTGCCCCAGCTGCAAAAAAAACCCCAAAACATATTGGTCTCTACATCCACAGCAGGCACTGCAATCTTCTAAAAGTCTGACTTCACCGCCAAAGATGCACCCCTCTATTGGCTCCGGAGACAGGTACATGCCAACCAATTACTCAGCTCCAATCTCTCTTATTCCCTTATTCCACAATTTCTCGTCTCACTCTTTGCCACTAAAAGCCATTATCAAAAAATTCATAATGTTGGAATTCTTGATCATGGAATTGCACAAAGCAAGCAAACTATGTTGAGATTTTTTGAATTAATTTTTCACAGTGGATATTTTTTAATTCACAGCATATACAACTCCACCTACCTGCAGAAGAAGAATACATGTGAAACTAATGAGTTCAGAGCAAGTTCAAATGCAGGAATCTTGAGAAGTATCTCAAAAGCAGGTGTTTTTCTTAAAGATCTCTAACTCCTCATACAGGATCATGCCAATAGTAAGGATCACCCATAGTCCCAAAATTATCATCAGTCAATGCAAATAAAATCTGCAGAATGTAGCAATTTTGTTTGCAAGCATTCATACGTTGAATCAGCAGTGCACATTGCACACCACCTCCACATCAGGTATGACTGGTGTTTCCGAAGCACCAGTACCGTCAGTAATACATTATCAAATGTAACTCGGTATATTAAACTGTCTTCACCATGGCAAGCTACAATCTTGAGTCTTGACAGCTCTGATGTAATCATACATGTAAAGACCCCAGACTACACAATTGTTGAAATGCCTCATGCCTACAACCAATCTGTTGCTTTTACAAGTTTAATCTCAGTATTAAGGAGCTGATTGTGGAACCATGTCGATACAACATCTTCAACCCAGCTGTACATCATATAAACCACTATAGGTGGTGTCAAGCTCCCATGATTCCTAGTAATACTGCATACCTTTAACTCCATAATCTATAATACTACAAAATACAGCTCTCTCTTTTTCTCTCTCCAAAGCACAAGTGGACTATCAGCAAGGGTCCGACTGTGTTATTCCTAATTACCTTTTTTCACTCTTGATCCTGTGGCTCTCATAATTAGTTACCTGGGGCTGCAATCCAATTTGAAGTGATGACAAGAAAGTGATCCATGAAAAAGTAATAAGTTAAATCCAATTTCAGCCTTCCTCTAATTAAATGCACATGGAACTAATGACTCAAACCCTACCATTTCAGTGATAATGGTAATTAGCGAGGTGGGAGTCACTCTCTTTTTCAACACCGTAGGTGTAAACCACAAGGTAAAATGGCAGGAGCACTCTTAATTACATGTGTCATTTTGTCAGCAATTTACACATTTCTGACCAGTCAAGTATGTTTCATTTGTTTTCTTCCTCCATAATGTTTATAACGAATCCACAGATATGTTCCGGCACATTGTGTAGCCTTGCAACCTCTATAAACACAATCTGCCAGGAAATAAGTCACTATGGAATGATGATAAAATAAACATTTTACCTGCATGAAAAACACCTGTTAAAAGAGGAGTGGGAATGTCACAGGAAGTTGGCAGGCAACCAATTTTTTTTTTAACTGCACAGCAATTTATTGCAACAATAACTTGATCAGATTTACGTTGGAACTAGGTCATCTGAAGGGATCTGGACCTCTCATAGTTTGGAGAAAAGCAGGGTTTTTTGTAGCTTGCCAAAAATATAATGATGCTAGACCAGTTTTATGCCGGACCCCAGGGCCTGACAGCCATATAGTATGCAAGACGAAGTAATACCTACGCTCAAATGTGAGTACATCTCTGTGAGTCATGTATCTCTGTGAGTCACTGATCTGGGCAAACGTTTTGGGATTGGAAGCAAGCCCAGAACAGTGACTCATGCAGGAAATCAACAGGCAGCCTCCTCTAAGGGTGAATAGTGCTGATGAACTGTTGCTTCTGATGTGATCTGGTCCAATGCGATTAGGTGGCAAAATGTCCGTCCCCCCCACCCCGCATTTGTTTGTTAAGAGATATGCTCAGAACATGACTCACACAGAGACACAGTAGCAACCTCTCTTGTGTGTGGATCTCTTGGAGATCACAGAAGCCTTTAATTAGTTAATTATTTACTAACAGCACAAAGTTAGGAAATGACCACCCTAGAACAATGAGGACTGAAAAAAGAATCTGTACATTAAGCATTAACATGGTAGTTTGACCCTATGCGGGCAGGAATTTTACAGCCATTTTTCTCATGCTCTGGAATTCCGTTCCCTAGGATATCTGCCTGGCCTTCTGATGATACATTAAGACACTTCTATTTTGATTAACTTCTGCAGAAGTGTTTTGTTTGTGATGATCTCTCTCTACTGTTTGGGGATGTTTGTGTAAGTTTTTCTGCTGTTTTTTAAAAAAGTATGTTGTCATTGTATTTGCTTTGATGTTTATTGTTTATAAGCAGCTTTGGGTTTTACCTTTCAACAGAAAGAGGGGGATAAAATATGTGTTTGTTTTTTGAAGTCCAAATCAGTAAGTAATCTGTGTGCTGATGACCCTGATTCAGAGCAAGTCTGGACTATGTGGCCACACCGATGGATTGCTATGCCCAATTTGTTGGTCACGTGATTCCACTATAGCGACAGAAGCACAAGTCTGGTGTTCATATGGCTCAAAAGGATGTAGCTGATTGATTAAAATAATAATAATAATCCTGAAATCCTAAATACAGGAACTTACACTGATTTAAGTTAAGCTGATGTAAGTTACCTCTGTTCCAAACTCCACTGAGCCTGTGCAAGACTGGTTGAGGGAAAACAAGACTTGAAAATAGAGTTTGGCTAACATCACCCTTTTTGCCAGCATATATTCTGCTGGAATGCCAGCAGAACTCATAAGTGATCTGAAAGAGGTTTGGAATTGGTGTCCTACCCCTATCCCACCACACACCCTTCTTTTGGACTTACACCTGTTTAAGTTCTGCCAGCTGAGCCAAGTTGGGCAGACAACCCAAGACCCGCCTTTTCTAAACTCGGTCATCTCAGTGGGTCTTGTGCTTGGACCTCACTGCATGTTTTATGCTTATGTCACTGTTTTTCTGTTACTACTCTCTCAATTCATTTAACACTGAATAACAAATGGCATGTTAATATTACCAAACTGTACAAAGCAAGATACCCCGAGATGCTGCTTTAGACCTTTTGAAAAGTATTTTTGGCCCCAATGTCCAACTTTCTTTTGAGCACACAATATAACATTTTAAGGCAAATTTTAATGCTGCCAAAATACACATACTGTTTTATTTTCTTAAAGCAAAAGTGTGTCTCTTGATTTTCTTCCAATTTATAAATTCATGCCAACAACTAAAACACCCAAAGATCCGGGGGGGGGGGTAGTCTCAAAAGTCAATGGTTAAAAGTACATATTGTAATCAAGGAAAGATCTATTCCTAGGCATACACATCCTGGCCAGGCGAAGATATAAATCTCCAGGGCTAACTCAGACCAGCAAAATAGTTATTTTATTTTATTTTACATTATGAAATAGAAGTACACCAGTGGCAAATATTTTCACAGAGAGCTTTAATCTCGATTCTCTACCCATTTTGTTTTTGTGGTTTTGATATTTTTATGGTCTTCTAATTTCTGGCTATTAAAATCAGATCATTTAAACTTTCTGAATTTCTTTTGTTTGTATTATTAGGCTGCAAAAGCAGAGACCTTTGCCAAATAAAAGACAGAGTTGTATACTATCTATGCTTAAAAATGTGAGTCAGAGGATTTGTATTGGGAGGTTTATTTTTTTTAAAAACCTAGCAGAATCCCACATCTCAGACAAAATGCTTATATACAAAACATATGAAATGTGCTAGAACATGTCTCCAATAATAGCTGTCAAGGTCAACAGGTAACAAAAGAAATTCTACAGGACGACAGTCAACTGGATTGTATCCTTGTGTCAAAATCAATGGCCACAGATAGACCAGCACTATTGTATGCAAAGCGCTGAATCCTTCAATGGTGAGTCGCTAGGAATGGAAGAAATTAACAGATTTTCTCCCTTAGTTTTTACCTGTTCAGTTCACCTCTCAACCACAAATTAAACAGTGTGAGACTGAATCTTCACTTAACAATATCCTTGCATGTGTATATACAACAGTCAGTGAGTCTATCAAACTGGCCCATTTCCTTGATTATCAGTTCACAAGTTTAGGGGGAAGCCAGCCTAACCAAATTGCACAGCAAAACATTCCAAATTAACATTCTACCCCACTCGCATGTTTCAAGCAAACAGAAGCAAAAGTGCACTGCAGAGTTTGGACTAGATGACCCCGGGGCGGGGGGGGGGGGCTTTCCTCCAACTCTACAATTCCATGAGATAAATCTTTTGTGTTTGTTTGTCCATGTATTTCTTATTTTCATGGTTTTTTAATGCACCAAAGCTAGGGAACACAGGCTTTCATAATTTTGGTTAAGTCCCTAATATAAATCTTAAAGCAAATCTTAAAGCGCACAGCAATAGGTACCTAAAATAGCAAATAATATGTCCAAATTAATTTTTGAAAAATACTGCCTGCAAAATTATTAATCACTGTTTTAAAAATCTAGTTAACACTGTCCAAAAAAGGACAAAGAACTTAGTTCATTTGTTAAGTGCCAGAAGAATTTAGCCCAAGAATAAATGAAATCATGACAAATTTAGACAGTTGACTGTTGATAGAGATGATACAAAACACAAGGATATTCAATATTTCATATTGTCAAGTAGCATGAGAAAGGGTCCATGTATATTTGTAAATGTTTCCTTAACAATTTCTCTTCCATGCTCAGACACTTTCAAAATACATATCTTTATTGTGCCATTGGGATCACAGTGTCTGTTATATTCAAGAGTAGGTTTAAGGATGCAAAAGCTCAAAGAGCAAGGGTGGAAAAAGAATGGGCAGTCATTTGAATCAGTGAGTGACAGGTTGGACCAGCTCTCTGTATACATTAATAAATTAGAATTTTAATTGTGTCTCTGACTGCAGAAGCAGCTCCAGTACTTTAATATGTACCAACAATTGGCTATGTTATAGAATCTGCAACGTGGCCCTCACTGTTGACCTCTGAAACACAATTCCCAGTCTGACTACGGAAACTGTTTGGTTTGATCCTTTCAACTTATTTGAATCCTGACAAATAAGCTCACAGCTGAAAGGTCAACACAGTCATATTTCATCCTCTGGAGCAATTCTTAAGACATCTGCACAACAAAGCACTTCTTCTAGTACCTGACACTGGGCCTCGCTAGCACAATATCTCATTAAAAATGTCCCCAGTAGAAGAGTCTATTAAAAGGCAAATGGATCAGCAATAGATTGACCAAAATAACTTCAAAATATTTTTGAAGTTCTAACAAAACAGCATGGATTCAGCGTTCTGTTCTTTCACAACAATACGTTTAAATATGCATTTGCTCAGACACAGAACACCCACTCCTCCTGAAAGAATATCAATTAACAATAAACAGAGAGTTGGGGTTCAGCCATGGAATTGAACGTAACCGTGTGACCTCGGAGTTCTGACCATGCCTCTACATCCCAGCTGTCCTGTAATCGTGAGCCATCAGCTTAATATGCCAAGCTTAGTGTCTCCATGCATAAAACCAGGTTAACAACATACACCTGATATGTTTTAAGTGTTGTTCCTTAAAAATAACTTTGGAGGAAAACATGATTTCAAGCAATTATACAAGATACCTTACTGTGGGGGGTGGGGGGAAATTCTGAACCTTGATTTGGGTCTTAAAATAATCAGGCAAAAAGAATGTTTACTGTTCCCCCATCCCTCCTGCAGCTGCTTGTCCTACTCCCCACAAGCCTATCCAGGTGATCAGTGTGGGATGGGATCCTAAATAATGTGCAATGGGATGGATGAGGAGGCTGGATCGCCTCACACAGGCAAATCTGGACCTGATTTTGGAAGATTCTCTGCAGCAGATTCCCTATGCTTCATATGCTACAATGTGCAGGATGTCTCCCTGACTCCTCAGGGGCACAGATAGCTACCGGGGAGTGAAGGGGAAGGTAAACTTCCTTCTGTGGCCTTCCTCCCATTCATATACCGGTATTTTAGGAATGAAGCCAAGGATTCCATTTTTTCCTTTAGAAAAAAATATCACCGAAATTATCTACAGATACTTCTTGAAATGGATAAAGTCCTGGATATAGTTAAACGAAACTACTGGAATTTGTATCTGAACTGGATGTGCTTCCCTTAGAAAGACAAGTGGCAAATGTCAATATAAACAATAAACCATCACTGGTATGTGGATAAACTAAGCTGACCTTAGCAAATCCCTAATACTTTTACGATTTAATTACCATTCCTCCAAATTGTATGCCAAATCAGTAGTTGACACACCTCTATTTTCTTGATACAACATGATGAAAAACTACTTGATATGCAGCAACACAGAGTAAAAGAATGGACAGATTTCCTTGCAAATATTACTCAGCATATATTGAGGCTCTAATAGCACATACATGCTTCTAAATATGGTAAACAATGGTTCTGGGAAACTTCCAAACACAAAGGTCTATTCACCAAAACTTATCAACAAAACAAGATTTGCTTCACTAACTTTGAATTAGAGTTAGCACATGGACCTTATTTCAAAGGATTGTTAATTCTTCTAGAAATCTTTTACATAAGAGCACAGTGACTGTTCATTTTTTTTAGAGTATCAAAGATTCAAGGTAGATTGGTGGATACTTCGCATTCCAAAAATCGCTCTTCTTCAATGGGGACCTCCAACATAGGAAGTTGAGAACTGAACTTTGGACTTTCTGCCACTGATCTACAGCCCTTCCCCATATATCCTTTCAAGACCTTTGTTTAACAGTTTAACTGGTAAAATAAAGTCTCAAGAGCACTTACTATTGATACATTTACACCATGTCTACCACACCACTAAGCGTGACTGAGACAATGGTGACATCAACAGCATATTTTTAAAAAATCTGCTACTACAAGTTTCCATGTCAATTGATCCTATTAAAACACATCAAGGAATAAGTACATTGTTGTTGTTATAATGTCTTACCTGAAGGGATGGTTGTTTCTCATTCCTCTTGGGAGACTTCAGCCCACTAATTTGTTGTTGTTGTTGTTGCTGCTGCTGTTGTTGTTGTTGTTGCTGCTGCTGCTGCTGTAACAAAAGCTGCCTTGCTACCTGAAGAGCCTGAAGGAAAATAATGATAGAAATAAGTTTTACCAAGCATAAATTATTGGTTTATCTTGTGTATACATGGCATACTCACCAAAGAAACCACCAGAATTTGATTGTCATTGGACTACAGCAATGACACAATAATATCCACACTAACAAACCCTAGAAGACCAAAGCCCAAATGTTCATATGGTTCTGGTAGTGCCTCATTCAGCACAAAAATGAACTGACTCTAGTTGATGGCTTGTGCTAATAAACTGTTTTCAATAACATGTCTATAATTCAACACTCTGACCCTATTCGGGGAGGCGGGGTGTGGACTGCAACTTTCACATTAAAGAGTGTCAGTTTATCAGACTATGTGTAGATGTCCAAACTTTTTTTCAAAGAGGGCCAGATTTGATGAAATGAAGGGCCGTGAGGGCCGACCAAAGGGCCAACCAAAGTTGTTAACCTTTTCTTAGGATTGAAGTTGTTGAGGTATTTTTTTAGGATTTTACCCCAGGAAATAAACTGCCACAGGGGCCAGATTAAATCGACCAGCGGGACAGATTAGGCCCCCGAAACGGACTTTGGACATGCCTGGTATATTGCAATCTGATGTAAGAAATCACTGTTTCTGTAGCAGGTGTAGAAATATGAAAATGGTAGTTACTTAGAACAGCCCTGGCTATTTTACATTCTATTGAATTGGTAGTGGTCTCAGCCTCCTCTCAAAGCTTTCTCAAAGCACATAAGTACACATTCCTCTAGTGCAGGGTTGTCTTATCACTGTTGGTAAGCCAGCCCTTTTATTGTTATGACTCCAACCTCAATTAGCCCCAACCACTATGGAAAGGTATTATGGGGAGTCCAACAACATCTAGAGGGCCACAGATTAGCCAGTCACACCCTAGAGCAGCGGTTCTCAACTTGTGGGCCCCCAGATGTTGTTGGACTACAACTCCCATCATCTCTGAGCTCTGGCCTTGGTAGCTAGGGGTGATGGGAGTTGTAGTTCAACAACATCTGGGGACCCACAGGTTGAGAAAGGCTGCCCTAGAGAAACAGATAGATTGTGAAACAGGGTTGGTTTGTTTTCTACTGTTCCCTAGGGAAAACACATAATGCAGAAGAGGGGTTGTGTTATTTCCTTCTTTGTACATTCCCTCCTGGGATTCTACTGAGGGAAGCATCAAGAGCAGACTGACTCACGTTCTCCCATCTTCCCTCTCTTCATTATGAGGTAAGATAAACATTCTGAACAAGGAAATCCTACGGTTATCTGAGCACAGGATCTTCCATGCCCTGAAAGATCAAACCCTCTTCAATGCTTTACAATGAAGGTGGATAATAAATTCTCAGCTTTTCTCTGTGGCTTATGCCCATGATATTTAGAGAGTGATTGGTCTTATTTTGTATTACCTCTTATGCATTACATATTTAAGCAGAGTGCTGAAAACTGGTCCTGCCTTTTCAGAGGTAAGGCCCTGCCCCAGTCTGCTGTAGAAACATTAGATACTAAGATGACAAGTAGGGTCCTTCCTAGTTCAAACCAAAAGTGGATTTGGTGGGTGTATTATTCTGCTTCCAGCAATGTTCAGAAAAACGTACCTGGGAAATTCATAAACATGGTTCGATATGGAGACAGCCATATCCCAATGTCTGTCCTTAGCATTTAAATATCAGAGGTATGACATCTCTTAATGTCTTTTTGAAGGTATTCTGGCTCATATATATTGATAGTCTTCTCCTCATTTTGAAATATCTAAGCATTTGCTCATCTCCACATTTTGCAACTATCCATGCCATAAAAGTTAATTGTGCAGCCTGTGAAAAATAATTGCTTCCTGCCAAAACAAAGCAGCCCTCTCAGAAACTAATAGAGAAGATGCAAATCCCCTGCAAGTCCGCACAGTGATGAAAACAGACTCCACCCTTCAGACAGGTTGACCACACCTGGCAGTGTGGCTCAGCAGGAAGCAACATCCTGAATACATGGCAACTCAGGGCCTGTTTCCTAATACCTAATGAGAAGTTAGCAAAGCACATAAACAGCAGCAAAGGCTGGATTTATGAAAGATCAGTAATGACTGGTTATATATATATATGGAAAGTCGGTGGTGACAGTGCTAGAATTGGAAATACGTTTGCAATTGTTGAAGAGGAAGCCAGGTGACATAAACAGGAGGCTGGGGAAAAGATCACAAAGAGATGCAAGAAGTGTTTCCCTACCCAGCTCACTCTCAGAAGCCTGAAGCACTCACCAACATTTCAGATGCAAAGAAGAAAGCCTGCCTGTAGGAGCCAGAAGGAAATTAATGTCTGCAGGAGGACAGCTGGAAGCTTAGATGCCTCAAGGAGTTGCCTCTTGCTTGCTGCCTCATTGGAGGATTCACCATTGCTGGACTCAAGGGTTTCCTTGTCTCCTTGGAGACGTTCAGTACATGCGTAGGTGTTAACAGTGGGAACAGTGAAGACTTCATTAATGTAAAACAAGAAAGAAATAGTCCCTGTGCAAGATGCCTACACGGAAGGAGGAGAATGAGGCAGCCACACTTCCTTCTGCATATGTTCACCGAAATGTTTAGCAAACACAGATTTCACTGCATTCTTGAATTAATTGAAGGGCATCTTTAGTTCTACAAGTCAGAAAGCATGAACCCTCAGAAAGCTAGAAAGATATGGTGACAAGGTAGGGGAATCTTATAAAGCAAGTCACAGTTGCAGCTGATGGTACTTAGCAGAGGCCCAGAATACTACACATCCATTTCTACTCTTGAGGCCCCATCTGGAGGGACCCCTTGGAAATCTAAATATGGAAGTTTTCCAACATGGGAAGAACATTCAGTTGACATACAAGCAACATTTCAGTTCTGATACCTGGAAATATAAGTGATTCAGCAGTAAGACTTCAATGGATGGAAGTCTAATAATATATAGTTGGTACCTTTACTTGTTGGAATGCTAAACTGAAGATAGATAGATATTTCTGGTTCACATTTGGGAGGTATAGAACACTCTCCTTGGTACTCATGCTCTCCTCCATATGGCAGAAAGGGAAGCTTTGAGTCTCCTAGATGAGAGTTTACTAAAGGAGAAAGACTTTTGAGCAATACAGTTATCAATGTGAAGCTGGCTCCATTTAGTACCTTAATCAACTAGGGCTGCACTCTTAACTGTACTTACCCAGGAGTAAGTGCCACTAAGAAACTTAGCGCGTCATTGATTTCCTCAAAATGTGATATTGCTTTCTATCTGTTCTGACCAACATGTTGGTCAAAACCAGTTTGGTTTTTTTAATGTCCCCAGAAGAGTTAGCCTTGCAAGAAATGCCTCATTTCTCAACTGAGAGTGACTGTGAAGTTGAGATTCTGAGGCGGAGAACCCTTAAGGCCATCTTCTTGTATTCATGGGGTTTTCTCACATGAGTATCTGTCAGGATCCCTGTGAGTATATATCTCCCAGAAGGTTACCACAAGAGATCTTTTTCTGCATTAGGAAAGGGTGTTTGTAAGCAAATGAGAAGGAAACAGCTTCAAGATATAATGCATAGCCCAAATTAGGAAAGAATCACACAAAGAAACTTGAGGTAAAGGAAAATGAAAATCCAAGAAATATTAAAGAAGTGGGGAGGGGGTCCAGTTTTGCTTCATTTCTAAAATGTGAGTTGCTGGGGTTAAACTTGCCTTTAACTTGCTTGGAAGACCTTATGGCCACTCCAGTTGTGGGCTAGTTGCGGCTACATTTTGGCAACAGAAAGGTACTTTGCACATGCTTCAAGGCCACACTCAGTTATTAATTCATAAGATCTAGCTAGGATCAAGAGTCAGTGAACATAGGTTCAAATTAAGCCCCAGGGGACCCTCCGAAAGTAGGCAGAAAGAACAATTGAAGTTGGCAGCAACTTAGTGGAACAGAGGGGGGGGGGACACATTAACCTTTCCCTCATATTGAATTTCGAGTTATAGAAAACGTTGGGGAGAAAGTCCTACTAGTAACAATCAGCACAATAAAGTCCTTACTGTCAAACCATGCAGTCTGTTCAGTGGTTCAGAGTAGCCCTCACTAGTCCTCTAATTTCATCTGAGCCTTTCCCCCTTCACTCCTAACCTGAGATCAAACCTGCTTGCCCTGCAATTCTAAAGGCTAATCAACAGTCATCACTCCTCTGGAGCCAGAGAAGAAAAGAGAGGATCACTGAAAAGAAAGCAAGATGGCTAGCATAGTAGGAGAAGTGCTTGCCTTTCTTTCTTTCTCACCTCCTCTAAGCCATTTCAAGACTATTTGGAGTGCCTTTGTGAAATTAGCTTGCTGATCTCCATTCAACGTCAATGGATACCAGCCCTTATAATACTGGCACTTGTAGTCTAATCCAGTCTGACAAATGCTGCTTGAGAGAGAAGCACAGAACTAAGCAAGCCCTATATCTTTGTTAGTATGTAGACACAGTAGTCAGTATGCTACAGGGATGCCAGTAGGATTTTCTGGGCCCAGCACACTGCAGGGGTATTGGGCACAACATTTGCAGGTGTTGTATTTATATGTATAGGTGTCATTCTTTGGGGGGGGGTATTGTTATTTAAATAGAAATATAATACTTTATACCATAGTGGGGAAGACTGTGAACAGGTCAGATAACCTCTTACGCCTGTTTGGATCTCTTTGCTTTGGCAAGCATAAAGCAGGGGTGGGAAACTGGTTTTATATATATCATGATGTCTGGCAGGCAGAATGTTAACTGATGAAGCTTTTCACATAATTGTATTTCCGCACTAGAAAATGCTTAACCTGATGGATTTCCGCCTGCCACGTGGATTTTAAAAGCCAACCATAATGCCAACCATAAACCATTGCAAGTTGTAAAAATGTTATGGTACTGAAGGTCTTTTATCAATGTGTCTTAAGATGCCAAAACCACACTTAGCTTGAACTGAGTGGTGTGTGTGTGTGTGTGTGTGTGTAAAGACATTTATAGCAACCAAGGTTCGAATCCAATGCTTGGATAAATTCAAGATTAAAGTGTTAAAAGGCAGTTTATTCTAAGAGTATTTAACAAAATTTATGTACAGCTTGGTTACAATACAACCTCAAAGTAATTTAATATAACAACTATATAATAACTATTAAAAACCAGGCTTTCTGTCAGATAAGAGCTTGCTCCCCTGCAGTACTGGTAGTATCCCTCATAATACTAGAGCTAAAGAACGCTGGAAGATTCAGGACAGATAGAAAGGAATTTCTTCACATAACTACAGAGTTAAACAACATAATTTTCTTCCACAAGATGTAGTGATGGCTACCAACTAGGATGACGCTGAAAGAGGATTGATTATGCAACTGCATTGAGCGTAAGGATGTTAGTGGTCACTAGACTCCCTGGAAAAGTCCCTGATGTTGGGAGAGATTGAGGGCACAAGGAGAAGGGGATGACAGAGGATGAGATGGTTGGACAGTGTTCTCGAAGCTACTAACATGAGTTTGGCCAAACTGCAGGAGGCAGTGGAAGACAGGAGTGCCTGGCATGCTCTGGTCCATGGGGTCACGAAGAGTCGGACACGACTAAACAACTAAACAACAAAGCCAACAATACTATATTCTGCCTCCGCCACCAGGATGTATGTTTCTGAATACCAGTTGTTGGGAAACACAAGTGTTACACTTCGGGTCCTGCTTGTGGGCTTCCCATAAGTATCTGGTTGGCCACCGTATGGATGCTGAATTAGACAGGCCTGATCCAGCAGAGCTCTTAAATCTTTATCTTAATGTTTAGCATGAAATTAATCCCAGGTTAGAAAGAACATGAACTCCTGTCTTTGCTACCACCTTATGCATTTGGGTGGACATGCTATTGCCCAGTCACACAGTAGCTATGTTATTAACTGAACACGTTATGAGCTAGCATTATACAACCCCCTTCAAGATGCATACAGTAACTTCAATAACTTTCAATGCAGCAAACAGGATGGCACGTTCATAAAGTATTGAGCACACAAAACAGCAAATTTAAGTAAGCACATGTGCCGGGATTACAGTATACTAAAATCTGTAATGTAATAAATGACCTTCCTATACACAGGATCTCAGCTTTCCTACCTTATTATAGGTATTCTCTTTACCTAATATGTATTCCCATCAATATTTCCTTCAAACACACAAAAAGAGAAGGACTGTAGCTCAATGGTAGAACACTTCCTTCCACACAGAAGGTTCTATTCCTGGTGGCTTCGGGTAGCGCTGAGAAAGGTTCCTCTCTGGAACACTTAAAGAGCTGCTGTCAGTCAGAGTAGGCAACACTGAGCTAGATGGACCAAAAGTCTGACTCAGTAGAAGGTAGTTTCCTATGTTCTCCATAATCAGTGCTCTATAATAAAAGCATGGAAGTGATGGGAATAGGGTGCAACTAGTGTGAGGGCAACTCTTTCCTATTCCATTAGCTCCATTTAGCAACTGTCATAAAGCAGTAGAAGAAGAAAGCTTCTGGAGAGAAACTGGGCTGTGGGTGGGACTAAGGGGAGAGGTGGGGAGGAAGATATGACAGAGGTTTATAAAAAGTGGACAGAGCAGTGTTTCCCCATCCAAAATTAGAGTTTGGGATCATCTGATGAAACTAATAAGCATTAGATTCAGAGTAGAAAAATACTACCACAACAGATAGTGATGGCTCCTAGATAGCTTTAGATGCTCTATGGACCTTCGGTCTGCTATGGCTGTACTCTTTATATGTTCCTGATATGTCGCCGAGAAAACAGTTCCGTGACACAATGACAGGGAAGAAGTTGGGGGACACATGGAGACTAGGCAGACTAGAGCCTACACTAAATATGTAGTGATGTGCCTTGAAACACTAGAGAAGGTTCCTCATGAAAACCAATACAAGTGCTTTCAGAATGACGAGGCTTCCCTGAAACAACCAGCTCTTTTCTCCCATCTCAGCGCAGATCCTCCAACGTTTGCTTAGAGACTTCTAGTCTACAAGTCCCACCTCAAGTCTACTTACCCAGGCATATGACAGCTGAAAAACACTCTTCCTGGCAACTTAGGGATCACTGGTTGAGAAGAACTTACTTCTTTTTTGTTTGTTTTGAAAGGTTTTAAACATGCCACCCTGGGCTCCTTCAGGAGGAAGGGCAGAATATAAATCAAATGAGAAGTCATACTGTTCCCACACAAGAAATAAGTTCCTCATGCATATTTTTATTGGTGAGATATTGACATACAGGGCATAAAGACTGCTAAGCTGATAATATACAGGTGCATATGCACCTTGAGTATAACTATGCAGCTCTTGTCACCTCATCTCAGAAACAGTATTATAGAAATAGGAGAAATTGCAAAAAAGACCACAAATGTATTAGGAATATAAAGCAGTAATCATACAAAGAAAGGTTAGGGACACACACACACACACACACACACACACACACACACACACACACGATTTTGCTAGTATTTAACCTGAATGTGATCTGGTCACTGGGGTCACAGAGTTGGACACAACTAAACAACAACAACAACAACCTGAATGTGTACATGGAGGGAGCTCACTGTCATTTCTGCATTCATGTAGGTGGCTTTTACAGCACTAAATAGTTAAAAAGAAAAGCTGGTTTACATGTATGAACTGGTCTACACTGTCTGAAATCTTAAACTGCCAGAGGCTGGTAGATGGATGGGAAGGAAAGCACCATGTGCTATTAAAACCTCTTGAAGCATTTGTGCATAGCTATAAATGGATTAATAGACTGGCTTAGAGCACCTTTTGAGCTTCCTAAATTGTCCCAAGCATGCAAGACACTGAAACAGCACAACTTTCCCTTTCCTTGTCCTGCTCCATGTTTTGTTTTGTTTTCTTGTGTGAACCCAATCCAGATCCCCGGAAGAGAGCATGACCTTTAACCTAGATAACGGAACAGAAGTACAGCAGCCAGTCACTTAATATTATAGACAAGGTGATCTAATACATCCATTTAAACTGACGGGCAATTCCAGGAGAGATTTTGAAAGCAAGTCCATCTATTAAATTTGTACCTGCCCACCCAATGTGAAATTCCTTTCATGTGGCTGTCAGTTCTTTGTAATTCAGTGAAATCAACCAAAATATACAACAGGACTTCGGGATATATATATATGTGTGTGTGTGTGTGTTTTCTTTCTTGGAAGTAATTTAGTTCACAGGGGTTTTTTTCCTCACAGAAAAAAACTACTTAACATTCTCCTGAGCTATCATTAAGGAACAGTGCACTGTACACAATAAGATTCACAAGAACAGTGTTAAAAAAGAAAGGGGCGCCTGTAATAGATTTAACATGGGCGCAAACTCCACACGCTCACTGCAAACACTTAGCAGCCAATAGGGGTGATAGAATAACTGCGCTGTCAATATTTTGCTCCAAAGTCAGCATCCATCCCTCCACAAGATTGCAAGTACTTCTCATTTAGGCAAGCACCTAGCTGATGTGTTAAAAGGAAAAGCAAACGACATTTTCCATGGAGGTGGAGAAGTAAGCATAATTATGATACATCCAATCTAAGTCCCATGCGACTGGCACTCCACTGATAGGATATACAAAGCAACAGATTAATTTTCGGCTGGGAACTGTTTGAGTTTTCAGAAAGTTGAAGGCACAGAACACACAAAACTGTTGACTCACTTTAAGCTTCCTCCTCTCTCCCCCTCCCTTTAAAATGATACACAATTTCCCCTTATTAAAAATGGGAGAAAAACAATGCTCTTATTATTTTCCATGTATCTTTTATTAAGCCACAAAGAAAACAAGAGTTTGGCCACATGTTTGTTTGCTTGAGCTACTCCCTTTCCCTTCTGATAAATAATCAAGCCGGCCATCCAGAAAAAACAAAACCAGTGAGCTGGGAAATCTGATGGTCATCCAATAGACTGAGATACCAAGAAAGGCAGCAGACCACTTTTCCCACAGTGGGTTTTGCTGGCCTGCACCTACACTGACATCTGAGTAAATAACTTTAGTCACTCTTTCCATCTTCCCTATGCAGTTAATCTTGCTGTTAAACAAATTGTCCCCGAGGCAGCTGCAAAATATTGTTGTTTTCCCCACTGCATACTTTGGAATATTGCAAAAAAAAAAGAGGAGTTTTTCCACAAGCATGCATATTCTTAAAACGTTTGTGGCACATGCAGTTGGTCAAAATATATGTTTCTGTTCTTAAAAGTCTCAACATGGAACAGACCTCATAGAGGTTTTTGTTTTTTCCCCCAAGAGCCTCTCTGAGGATGCTTATTCAGACTATGCATTCTTCATGCCCTCTTGTGCTTCGTGGATATGACAACGACTGCTTCAAATGATTGGACAAAAAGTTAGATATCTGTGTTGGTGGACTTTCCTGGACACAGTACAAATTCCAAACAAACAACGCCCCCCCCCCCCAAACCTACACAATTTATTAAGCCACGTGAACAAAAAGGAGAGGCACGGAACATGTGTTACAGCACTAGCTACAGATATTAAGCAGCATTACCTCTGGATTTTGCCAGGTGTCATAAATATTACAGACCCTGAAAATCTGAAGAAAAATCTGTGGCGTTAAAGTTAACACCTATTTTTACACACCAGTCTGCTCTCTTTTTCTTCCTTCAAATCTTCCTGTAGCACTAGAAGTCTAGACAGCAGTCATACCACAGAGATAACACCCATGCTCATCTCAGCAGCCTGATTTTTCTTTATCGTTTGATTTGTTCTAATATTAACAAACAGAAAGACAACCACAAGGGAACGGCATTTCTAAAGATGCAGACCCTCCTCAAACTCCCTCCTGCCCCTCCCTTTCCTTGCTGCCATTCCTTCTAAACTTAAGCCAGTAACAGGACAACACACAGACAAAACACTTCACAAACTTACACACGCTCTAAGCGAAAGCCGTCCCTCCTCAAACAACAGTCAGTACAGGACTTCTTCAGAAAGACATTTGAAAAACAGAGCACCCCAAAGGAGGGGGGGGCGAGTTAGCAGAAGGCAGCTCCCATTTCGTCTTGTTTTCCTGCCCAACAAGGCAGTAAACAACGTGAATCATCTTATTTTGCTCTAAAGCCTCAGCAATTAAATTTTCCTGGAGCAAAAGAATGCCTCTGCAAGCGAGATAGCAAGTTAAAAGTTCACCATAGCTACATGTTGTACACCCCCCCCCCCCGAGCATTTAAACAGAGAATATGGAGAGTTTAACAGAGCACTCTTACTGTCTGTCTCTAGTTTGCCGTCTCCTTGCTGAAGATGTATTCTGGCTGTTTCTCTGAAGCACGGGGTTGAAGAATGGTAAAAAGATGTTTGAATAAACAGGAAGTGCTGTGCAGCTGAAGCACACACTGAAGGGAAAACACACTGGAGCACTGCCCTTTGTAGGCAACAACGGGAGGCTTGCCTCCACAGTAGCAACGTCTGCTTTTATGAAATGACAAAGAAACCACAAGAATTTAAGCAATTCCTCCCCCCCCCCATCTGCAAAGCTGATAGATCAGCTGGAGCTTGCAGGTAATTTCAAAGTTGTGTTTAACACTCCAAAAAAATTATATTAATTCTACCCTATTAAAGCAGCTGGCTGACGTGCAGAAATCATATATACATATACATATACATATGTGTGTGTGTGTGTGTGTGTGTGTGTGTGTAAAACTCAACGAAACAGCAGCAAATGCATCTTAGCTAGGCAAATTCTTTATTTGTACATAGTTTTGGAAAGCTTGTTTTTCACACTCTTTGTGGTACCCACGCGCTTATGTCAATAAATGTCTGTTAAGGTTGGCCAGACTTCACAGCAATTATTCAAATTCCTTCATAACACGCCCCCCCCCCCGGCCCATTTAAAATAAATTAGACTTTTGAATCTAAGATCTCAGGAGTGTGCATTCAATATGTTCCAGCAGATGCATTCTCTTTCTTGGTTTCCTTTCAATCACTAAAACATACTACCTATTTAAGTCCAGATGACTAAGTAAACTCCCTTCCCTTCAACCACCAGCCCTCTTCCCCCACCCTCAGCCTTAATTATCAAAAGTCATGTCTTTTGATGTAAGGGGGGGGGGCAGAGATACTGTCAATGAAAGTATACTGGGTTTTGTATTTTGAAGGCAGTTGGCAAAGAGACAAACGGCGGAACAACCATATTCAGCAAGTCATTTTTCTAAAGGAAAAAAAAAAGACAGGGAGGGAAAGAACAGGAGGACCCCCCCCCCCATTTTTAAGAAAATGTATTGCTGTTGTGTCAATGTGCTACAACCACTGATATTTGTTATTTAGCACAAACTCTCGGACTGTCTGTCATTCTGGGTGCTAATGCTCAGCTAAAATAACTCATTGGGAGCTGTCAATGGGATGTTTACACAGGACGCAATCTTTTCTTCATACAAGGGGATTCCCCCCCCCCTTTTTTTACACTGGAATTCATCTTCTTTTGATCTCACATTCAAAGCAACAGCAGCTTGATAGACATGCAAGTCTGAAAGCAAATCCAGACGCTGAAGATAAACCGCCAGAGTATGACAGGCAGGAGCATCTAAAGCTTATAAAAATGAAGAGAACAGCATGTCGTCTGAGTATTACAATAGCAGAAATCAAGAGACATATTAGGTGGAACTGATCAGCCACAAAAACCGTTCAAAAGGCAGATCATAGAAACAGAAAGACTAGGCAAAGTGGTGGTGGAGGAGAGAGAGAGAGAGAGAGAATGGGAAAGATCTGCTTTTAAAGAGGCCTCACCTTCTCTCTAAGCACTACAAGCTTTCTGCTCCTGGCATGCAAAGTGGAGGAAATTGAGGGTTTCTTGTAAAAGGCCTTTACTAACTCAGCAGTTCTCACCTTTAGCTCACCAGTTAATCTTTTAATTAGGCTTCTCAATTATGTAGGCCAAACTTTTTTTATTATTATTAATTTTCTTCTTCTTTAAATGCACAGTATGTGTGTTGCTTCTCTTTCCTGCTGTAGGTGTTATGGATTAGTTTATCTGTAGAAACTTAGGCTGAGATCCGATACACAGTTAAGCACGCTTTAGTGCCCACTGATTCTAGTGGGACTTAAAACACCGTTAAATATCTCTGGATTGCACCCCTTATACGGTAGCCATAATGAGACTGTAGTACTCATTAATTGTGAAATCGCTTGGAAATGCCACCCATTTATGTTTCCAGGCCCTTAAGAGCGCCACTTCTTCAAAATTGGTTGGCAATCTGATTAGCTGCTGGGTTCTCTCTCTACATTGTTAAAAGACTCTACTTTGTTATTGGATATTACTTAAATTGGACTATCCCCGAGACAGTTAAATACCAGAGGAGAAAATGCTTATGTGGAAATGATCACTAAAACTTTCTTGAGGAAAATCCATACATTTTTAATTCCTCCCCCTTCTGTATAAGCCTCTTACTTTAATTGAAGTTGCTGAATATAATGAAAAAGTAATTCTCAAACAATTTTGTACTTAGAGATGTTTGTTAACAAACACCGAATGAGCAGGCAGTGTTAGGTTAAAGGGCAGCAGAATTCCACATTATAATTTAGCCTGTGGTTATTTCTGATTAAGAACACCCTCCGGGACAGCAAAGGAAGATCTTCTTTTGCAGCAGGCATAGCTTTTAAAATTAGCCTCTTCTGCATAATAAACCAACAGAAAAACAGTGGATTCGAAGATGCACTGAAACAATTTAAAGTGTTGCAATCAGTCACAATGTGCTTTCTGGGGTGGAAAGCTATATGAACCAAAAGACAGAGCAAAACCCACCTTTTTGAGCAGCTCGCGCCCCAATTGTAAATATTAAAAAGAAAAATGCATCCTGGGTTCTAAAACTGTTATAAGAAAGTCACCTTCTGTCATGCTTATGTAGCTATCTAATGAGCTAAAGGCTGATTATTTATCTTTAAACTGTACTAGTTTAATCTTTTAAGGTCACCACTAATCTGCTTCAACCTTTTTTAAAAATAACAGCTTTCAAGACTTGCCGCTGGAACTCACTAAACCTGGGGGCTGAATGTCATTGGAAGCGAAGCCTTTACCTGAAGCAGCTAGCTGCGCAATGTAAACACTGAGCAAAAATTCTCTGGTAAATCAAGAGGCAAACTACAAAGTCTGCATGCTGAGAATGCAGTCCATAACAAGGCTAATCTTACACCATTCCAAAGAAATAAATAATTATCATGATCACAATGCAAGGTGACTATCCTTATTTTCTCTAGCGTGTGACTGAGGTTAGATACTGTTCTTGGCAATAATCATTTTGCCTGAACCTCCAGTTGCATTTATTAAGAAGTGTACACAAAAGAGTGGTGACCAGGCTGTATTCCCAAGGAGGTTTGTTATTACTTTTATTTTTACCCTCAGCCGTCTTGTGGACTTGAATGTCACCATGGACCTTGAATGTGAAACAGCTTCAAGCTAATAGCTCTAATTGCTTGAAGATGTGCAGGCAGGTGAAACCTGATCTCCCCTGGCCACTGTAGAGACCAGGAACAACACAAGAATGTTTACATAGTGGGTTGAGTTTAATAGACAGTAGAGCTGGGTTTCAGACAGCTAGCAAAAATGCAGCTAATAGGTGACCTCTTAAATGTAGCCCCCCTCCCTCTAGTAAACAAAAGGCCATTTCCATTTATTAAAAAGGGAACATGCTAAATGCCAAGGTTATCTGCCTGTCTGGATGCAGCCCAGGTTCAGATGCACCTGATGTGAAACTTTATCTCTGCAAAACACAAAAGACGTCTAACATGTCAGGGCTCAGTGAGATTCAAAGTGATGTCACATTAATCGTGAACTGAATATTTTACAGGACTGGCCTTTCCAGATTGTCTAGAACAGGGGGTAGCCAACGTGACAGCCTCCATATGTTGTTGGATTCCAGTCCCATAAGATCCACACAGTAGTGAGGGATAATGGTAGCTGAAGTCCAGCAACATCTGGTGGGCCAAGGGTTAGCCAAACCTGGATGGATGGACAGACAGACAGACAGACAGGCATATATATATAGCACACAGCACAACTGGAAACATCTGTGGAAAACAATGAACATATGAACCCTCCTCTGTGGAGTAATAATAATAATAATAATAATAATTATTATTATTATTATTATTATTATTTTATTATTTATACCCTGCCCATCTGGCTGGATTTTCTCAGCCACTCTGGACGGCTTACAGCATGTATAAAACATAGTAAAATATCAAACATTAAAAACTTCCTGATACAGGGCAGCCTTCAGATGTATTCTAAAAGTTATGTAGTTCTTTATCTCCTTGACATCTGAAGGTAAGGCGTTGCACAGAGAAGGTGCCACTACCGAGAAGGCCCTCTGCCTGCTTCCCTGTAAGTTCACTTCTTGCAGTGAGGGAACCACCAGAAGACCCTCAGAGGAGGACTTCAGTGTCCAGGCTAAATGATCGGGGTGGAGATGCTGCTTCAGGTATACTGGGCTGAGGCAATTTAGAGCTTTAAAGTTTTGCACCAACACCTTGAATTGTGCTCAGAAACATACTGGGAGCCAGAGAAGATCCTTTAGGACCGGTGTTATGTGGTCTTGGCAACCACTCCCTGTTACCAGTCTAGCTGCCGAATTCTGGATTAGTTGTCGTTTCTGAGTCACCTTCAAAGGTAGCCCCACAAAGAGCACATTGCAATAGTCCAAGCGGGAGATAACTAGAGCATGCACCACTCTGGTGAGACAGTCCACAGGCAGATAGGATCTCAGCCTGCATACCTGATGGAGCTGGTATACAGCTGCCCTAGACACAGAATTGACCTGTGCCTCCATGGACAGCTCTGAGTCAAAAATGACTCCCAGGCTGTGCACCTGGTCCTTTAGTGGCACAGTTATCCCATTCAGGACTAGGGAGTTCCCCAACACCCACCCGCCCCCTATCCCCCCAAAACATTACTTCTGTCTTGTCAGGATTCAGCCTCAATCCTTTAGTCTCCAACCACCCGCAGACACTCACACATGACATCCACTGCCTTCACTGGTTCTGATTTGAAAGAGAGGTAGAGCTGGGTATCATCTATACACTGGTGAACACCTAGCCCAACCCTCCTGATGATCTCTCCCAATAGCTTCATACAGATGTTCAAAAGCATGGGGGGGGGGGAGTCCTGAGGCACCCCACAAGTGAGAGCCCAGGGGTCTGAACACTCATCTCTCAACACCACTTTCTGGACATGACCAAGGAAAAAGGAGCATAACCACTATAAAACAGTGCCTCCAGCTTCCAACCCCTCTAGCCGGTCCAGAGGGATACCACAGTATCAAAAGCCACTGAGAGATTCAGCAGAACTAGGAAACAGCTATCACCTTTCTCCCTAGCCCACTGGGGATCATCGACCAGCACGACCAAAGCAGTTTCAGTCCCATGATGACGCCTGAATCCCAATTGGAAGGAATTGAAATGGTCTGCATCCTCCAGGTGTGCCTGGAGTTGTTCAGCAACCGCCCGTTCAATCACCTTGGCCAGGAATGGAAGATTTGAGACAATAGCTGGCAATGGTGGCTGGGTCCAAAGTGGCCAGTTTAATAACTGCTTCTTTCAGTGGGTCTGGGAAGACTCCCTCACAGAGGGAATCATTCACCACCCAGCAGAGCCCATCGCCCAGACCTTTCCTGCTCGCTTTTATGACCCAAGATGGGTAAGGATCGAAGAGACAGGTGGTCAGTTTCATTCATCCAACCAGCCTGTCCCCATCCTCAGAAGTAATAGATTGGAATTGATCCCATGCAACTTAGACAGGACTCTAATGCTCTCCCGGCCCTGTTCCCATGGCGGAGTCTACTTCTTTCCGAATCTGGTGCTTACTCCGAAGTAACTGAGTAAAGACTGTGCAGCCTTACACTGCAATCCTAAGCATTTTTACTCAGAACTAAGTCCTACTGAGTTCAATAGGATTTACTCTCTGGTATGTTCCTGATCATTCTTACAGTTTCTATTATTATTATTATTATTATTATTATTATTATTATTATTATTACTCCTCATCTTTTTCCCTGGCAGGGACTCAAGGAAGCTTACAGCTAAAACGTTACTTCATTCCATTTATCTCTTGAAGGTGTTGTACACAATCCCTTCCCTCACACATTTTTTCTTTACAACAATCCTGTGAGGATGGCTCAAGGTGACAGATGTACATGTGTATATGACATGTATGTGTGCAGGAGATCAAACATGGGAGAAGCTTCCTGATGCAGAATCTAATGTCTCCATTTTCATCAGACAAATGTTGGAGGGTATGCGATTTTGACACACAGGTTTGCTCCCATGATGTCTAGTTTGGCCTAGAGGACAGCAGAATCTGGGCTGCAGGAAAATAAAACCACTTTCCAAGAAGCAGCAGGGCACTAAAATGTATTTGAACAGGTCATTTCACAATCTGTATGACAGAAAACAAAATGGGGGGTGGGGTGGGGTGGAGGAAGGTAGTTCAACTTCTGCCAGAGGTCAAAGCACAAAAAGGTGTTTACCAAGAGGTGTAGTCTTGAAAGTAAACACTCTAGGTCAGCAATATACAAAGACTTAATAGCTTTGATTTTTTTTTTGCAAAATCCTAAAACAAGCCTTACATGGCTTGAAACTTGCTGGGAGCTCTGCTATATGTTACAAATTTGTCGCACTTAACAAAAAGGAAAGGGAGACATTTATAGGGATTGTGGGTTCTTGCTTGAAAAACCAGAAAGGTCAGGAAGAACAGAGACACTGAAGAAAATGGAGGAAGAGGTGACTTCTAGCAAGGAAAACAAAGGTGGAATAGATCGTATAATAGGAGTTTAGCAACTCTACAAAAAATGAGGAAACGATGGCCTGAAATGTTTTTGGATAAAACAGCAATATCAGCGTAGAAAGTTAATCACCAACTAGCCAACCAAAAAACAAATGGAAATGCATAGTGAAAAAGAATCCTATGAATAAACAAAATCAAAACACGTTATTAAAATAAATGTGCAGTTTTGCAATGGACTAACTACCCAGAAAATGGTGGGAAGATCTCACCTGCAACAAGAATTCATTACGGTGTTAACAAAGTTTCACATGACGTTTTTATTGGAATATGCTAATATAAAAAAGGACATACACCTCAAACCTGTTCTTTGAAAATTGGCTGCCAAAATATTTGTTATTAAAAAGGGGGGGTAATAAAACGGAAGTATTACTAAGTCTGGTGAACAACAATAGCTCAGAAAACAAGCCATGAGGGGTAAATATTTTGCACCCTCAAACACATGAAGAAAAAAAATGAAAGAGGCCTTCTCCCAAAATAATTGCCAGTAATGGCTGGTTCCTTTTTCTTTTTCCGCCTCCCCCCACCCCCACCCTTCGCCCCGCTCCTTTTTGGCAACTGAAAGAGTTC
>NC_139555.1:96221721-96287514 GCF_965112155.1 Podarcis liolepis | reverse complement strand
GCAAAAAAGAGAGGCAGCAGCATGCGCTTTTTCAATTAATTACAGTGAGATGTAATGACTAATCACATTTGTACATGATCCACTGGATGCGCCCTAACAGAGGCAGCACACAAGTGTAAGATTCCCAAAGAAGTCGTCCAAACGGCAGCTATACTGCCATGATAAGCCCTTTGGGAACTGGGGAAAAGGAGGGAACTGGGGCAATTCTTTTTGCAACATTCAGATCAAGAACAGAGGAGCCAAGCAGCCTCCTCTGCTTGACCCATACAAGCAACAACGGGGGGGGGGGGAACCCCCCACATTTTTTAGGTTAGGAGTTAGAAAATAACTCTGCTCACATGTCTCTTATTTATTTCTCTTTCATAATTCCTCCAAGTTGCTCAGGTGACATGCATGTAGGTTGTATTTTACAGACTACTTTTCTCGTAACTATTCTGCTAGGTACATGAGGCGGAGAGTGTGGTTAGGCCAATGCCATCAAGGAAGCTTCGCAGCTGAGGAAGGATCTGAACCCACATCTCCCTGGTCCAGCTCCAACAACAAACAACTACACCACATTCAAACTTACGAGGGGCTTACACCTCCTCAGCTTCTCAGTGCCAAACATCAATGGCAGATCCCTGACTCTTTTTTTCTTTTTCTTTTTTGTCTTTTCCGCTTTCAGGGCTGTTACCTTGGGAGTATTTGCAATGTGACAACGTCAAATCTATCCAGGGCATCATTCTGGACATAAGTTGTGTTGACAGATTACGTTCATATATCTTAACCTTAGGCTTCCCTGCAAGGAGATCTTTGAAAGAAGGTTGTTCGCCTCTGCAAAAGATCCCACTAGCACAGTGCTGTCATGTGAAGGTAAGAGGAGTATGCCAAATAATCTAACACCCAGATTTAAATATGATTTAACCAAATCTATATATAATTTAAATATTCATTACTTTGATTTGATTCATATGCACCCTAATATTGTCTAATGCTCCAAGGTGGGTTATAAATGCACCTTGTGAGGTTTTATTCAATTGGCAATCTTATATATGTCTCATCACAGGCAACACGTTCTCCCGTATTATTCAAGAAATGAACAAATCTGTTTTTCCACAAATGTATTTTAGAAGCGACTCTTTCCTGTTATTGAAAGAAAATTGTGTTTATTACTCCTTTAGCATAGTGTAAACTCATAAACGTCAACAGAGAGTACAAGGAAAACTGTCAACTAAATATTGTTTCCTTCATGAGCTGCTCTTCCAAGTCAATTACGCCTTTCAACTTCTGGGGCATTGTATGATAAACTGGCAGTAAAAATCATTCACATTAATATACCATGGTGCCTTGCCTGCAAAAGGTAATTAAAGAAGTAAATGACTCATAAGAATAGACATATTAGCTGCAAAATGAAAGGCAACTGAGCTGCCACATGAAAATATGTACCATTAAGATACTGCATTTTCATATTCCTGTAATCAGCTTCAGTAGACTAATGCTTATTTAATCCAGTTCTGCGCTAAGTCCATCAACAACTGTTTTTTGCTGTTTTCTCCTTGACTGAACATTATGTGTGCAGGTTTGGAATAAATACCGCAATGAGATTTTTGCATACTCAATTGAAGGACTGGTTTTTACATTATTTTTTTTAAAATGAAACTATTTCTTCCCCTCTCTACCACATCCTCTTTACACATGCGGAGGAAAGTATAACACAGAAGGTTACCACAAATACATTTTGTCACCAGACAGGATTCTTCCACATCACAACCCAGAATCCATATTTTCGGATTCATAATACTATCATAGCACAGAAGAAATATTAGCCACCCTTTCTTTTTACCAGTTCTAACCCTCGATTTATGAAGCACCCCGTTGTGTTAACAAGTCCTTTCATTATAGCTAGAAAAATAAGAACAATGCACTCTAACGCATTGTTCAAACTCACACGTGAGATGCTGTTGGGAAATAAAATATATACTATACAACAAAATTCTGAAGGTAGGTGTAAGAAGAATGGGTGAATGATGAAATAAGACAGGGTGAAGGATCTTCCACCAACTTGCTAGGGCAATCCTACTCATTCTTGAGGCAGCATGGGCCAGGATGGTGCTGCATGTATAAAACTATGAATTAGTTCTGGCTCATAATTAGCTCTCTCTGTCACTTGCCTTGCCTTGCTGTTTTTGCTGCCAATTTTTAATTGTGTTTCCATCTTTTCAGGCTCAATGTAAAAACAAGAAAATAAGAAAATTAATCCACGCCAATGCTAACAGGCACATTAAGAGAGTACCCCAATTTAACTGGCTTTAGCAGAACTGCAAAGCATGGTATAACACTTGGGGAAACGGTAGCACTTAGCATGAAGGTGATGAATTGCCCAAACATTGCAACTGAATTTATACTTAAAGCCCAAATGAGGCCTGTCACAACTCTTTGCATCCGACTCTGTTTCCGGTCCCCAGTTCTACATCTATGGGCTGCAACTGGCAGACAGAAAGTGTGGGGCAGACCCAAGCTCTGGTGAGGGCAGCATGGGAAACAAATAGAGACATCTGCCAATCTCAGCAGTGCATCTTTTAACAATGCAGGCACTGATGGGAAGGAAATATGTGTCCATGCTTTTATTTCTTTACCAATCCATCCTTCCTCTGAGCTCAAGATGGCCTAAATGCTTCTCTCCCCCCCCCCCGCCCTCCTCATTTTATCTTTGTCACAACTATCAGAGGTAGATTTGACTGTGTGTGAGGGCCACTGGCTTAAAGTCACCCTGTGAGCTTCATGGCTGAATGGGGAATTTGAACCCTGGTCTCCCAGGTCCTATTTTGGCACTGTAACCATTATAATGCATTAGGCAAGAGAAAATGTAGATGCTGGTTTCAGCATGAGCTTATCTTTTTTGTGGGTAAGGGAATTTCTCCCCACCGGTCTATCGTAATAGCCATCTATAAAAGTCACTTTCCTGGGTTCTTCCCACATTGTAGCACCATGCAACAATGAAGACAAGAAACAGAATTTGGAGGAGGCTCACACAAATGGGAACAATTGTGATTCTGAGTGGCTCCTACATAGCTCTATGACACAAAGTAGATGGACAGAGAAACACATCGAGAATGTTGTAGAAGGCACAAAAGTTTGACAAAGAGTGGATTTATCTTAAGCTCATGTGAGGAAATGGCTGTCATTCACTTCCATGGGGAAAATAAGTTGCTATTTTGCAGACACTAATACAGTGCAAGTCAAATCACCCACTGACATTAAGCGTCCAAACTTCCACTAAGACGGATCTCAGGACAGGGTGCAATCAATATACTTGGGTGAGGAGCTGCGTCTTATTACAGTGGTATCTCTGGTTACGAACTTAATTCGTTCCAGAGGTCCGTTCTTAACCTGAGGTACTACTTTAGCTAATGGGGCCTCCCGCTGCTGCCGCCGCGAGATTTCTGTTCTCATCCTGAGGTAAAATTCTTAACCCGAGGTACTACTACTGGGTTAGCAGAGTCTGTAACCCGAGGTGTTTGTAACCCGAGGTACCACTGTATATAGGGACAGTTCCCCAAGTAGGTTCTAATATTATATCTGATCTGTTCAGCAAAGTGCTGAGGTGGGACTCTTTTCTTAATATAGCAGGTGGGAGAGGCTACTGGAAGAAAGAATACACAAAATCTGAGAAGCCAGGGACAGCGAAACTGGCAAATTGAGCTTTTAAGAGTCCAACAATAGATTGCAAGATAACCGCCTTCTCATTAAACAATGATGTTAACCCTACGGCCTCTGTTAGCCTCTCCTAACAGATGGAAAACATCCATCTCTCAGGTTATCTAACTTAACCCCATAACACACAAAAATGTGAGAATGTGTGTTTCGTTTGCAAGCAGGAAAGTGTTCTTTTTCTTTCATATCAATGGCAGAGTAATCATTTCTTCAGTTTCACTCCATAAACGCTAAGATCAATAGCAGTTGGCAGAACCATTGAGGAACTGTGATGTCTAAGGTTTTCAAACTTGCTTACTGTGAGAAATATAATTACGATTTGTTTTTTTTAAAAAAACCTCTATTTGAAATAACTCTACATAGAGAAAGGAGACTATGTCTTTAACTGTGATCAAATGTGTTAAGTTGCTATGGCATAAAGTAAAGGAATCCTAAAAATTGTATTTGCCAGAGATTTCTATTTTTAAAAAAACAAATGGCAATTTCTTTATTTCCTCGAGGAAAACCATCAAGTTTAAATTATTTCCAACTCATTTAAATGTACACTATAATGCACACAAAATGAGAGATAAAATTACACTATGCCAGTGATTAATCCTGTTCAGGACGAGCACAAGACACTACAAGACCTAAAAAAACTGACTCAGGCCTAAGACCAATAAGACCCTAAGATCAGTTAGAAACTGCCACTGTCTTCTCATTATTCTCAGAGTCTGGGGCAAAAAGTCGAATGAGATCTTCCCTAGAAAATGTGATGTCAATATATGTGAATATTATAATGCTCTGGAAGAGAATAATCAAAGGGCAGAGACTCACATCCTGGCAAGTATTATGTTTAGCCCAGAGAAGAGAGGATTGAGGGGAGGGAGGACAGTGGTCTTCAAATATATGCAAGTATAGAGACAATGGAGCAAACGTCCTTTCTGTCGCTCCAGAAGGTGAAACTAGAACCAATGGGCTGCATCCAGCTCTTCAGAGCTTCTGTGAATGCAACAAAACTTCCTCTTCTGTAGGGGGACTGTCAGAACCATATTATGGGGCCACACAGAGGGGAAATGGAAATGCTGTTGCACCAGCAAGGTCCCACTGGCACAGCATTGGCTACAACCCATTGGATAGAAATTATTGTTTCACTGTGAATTGTACTTTGCATTTTATTTTATTTTTTATATAAACAATTTCAGAGTACTTGGTTAAATGGTATACAATGTTAATTAATGATGATGATGCTGATATAATGAGACCCGTTACTCCTTTAAAAGACACACTGTGCATCTTGTTGCCCCATATATGCTTGGAACTGACTCCCAAAACACTTGTGTGAGCCCACCTCCCTTCAAATCATTTCTCAAAACCCACCTTTCTCACAATCCCATAGTTTCCATGCCTTTGGGGGTGGGGAATGGCAGCCAGGAAATAGGAGAGGAGGTGAGCAAATGAGCACATGGAGAGATTAGATGAGAATTGCAGGATGGTAATTAATCAAGTAAGATGGGGAAACTAAGGTAAGGGTAGATGGAAAAGTAAAAATAAGGACTACTGATAGAGGGAATGAGGGAGAGAGATCGGAGGAGAGATCAGACAAGATGGTTTAAATTTTAGCATTGCAGAAGTAGGCCTTGGGTAGAGTGTTGAAAGGGAGGAGCCAACAAGAGTAGAACATCAAAGGTAGAGATGAGATACTGACAAGTCCTAGAGATGAGATTGCACAGGTATAGTGGTTCTGCTTGGTCAAGTAAATAATAAATGAAAAGGAGAAGTGGGAAAAGTCAGCCAACTTCTGTTCTCCAGAGGCATTCAGCTGCAAAAGAACATGAGCGAAAATATCAAATGGAGGCAGTGAGCCAGGGCTGAAGGTGGGAGGAGTAAATAGTATTATGGAATGTCCTTCTTGGTAAGGCACATTCACATAATTGATGTTTAAGCAGATTTTTTTTAAAAAAAACAAAACACCTGTTCACCCAGAAATTTGGGGGCTGAAATATATTGTTTCCAGGAAGCATGAAATACTAGTTGTGATGATATTTGTTTGTAGTTAATGCACTGTGTTTCTTGTTTGGCTGTTTGTCTCCATGGGTTCATTTGAGAGGAAGAATGGGATAAAAATCTAATAAATTTAAAATATGTTTGGAGGGTTGAGTAAATATTTCAAGAATTTAACACAGGGATGAAGATAAGGTGACAACTGCAAAGTCTATAGAACAGACAGAAGCAGTAGAGGAGTTAGGACAATGATTCAGAGAAGGCCACTAGATCAATGGACTGAAGGTCACAGAAGGAGCTGGAAGCACCACATTGCAAGGATGGGTTGTGTGGAATATTGAAAGGGAGAAGGAAGTGACAATTCCACAGAAAAATGGTCATATGCAGAGCAGTTCCTGATGAAGACAATATCAAGAGAGTGCCAAGTCAGAATGTGGGAGAGTCAGTCCAGAGGTGAAAGCTGACTGAAGCAGCTGGAGCCGAAGAAAATCAGTGTTGAAATAACACAGGAGCAGGGTATCAAAGCTATCAGAGGAGCTATCAGAGTAGAAGAAAGTCAGTCGGGCACCAGGGTCTAAGATGAAGGCTGAGAGGAGCCAGGAGGGTGACACAGAATAGAAAAACAGAAACATATAGGACATGTAAAGGTCCATCTAGTCCAGCATCCTATTCTCTCAGTGGTCAATCAGATTCCTGTGGGAAGTACACAAGCAGGATATGAGCAGAAGAGCACTCTGCCCACCAGAAATTCTCAGCAACTGGTATTCAAGGGCATATTGCCTTTGTCAGTGGAGGCGAAACATAGCCATTGTGGCTATTAGCTGTTGATAGTCTTATCCTCCATGAATTGGTTTAATTCTCTTTTAAAGCCTTCCAAGTTGCTGGCCATCCTGGCTTCCTGTGGGAGCAAATTCTCAAATAACTCTAATGGGTTAATGTGATATGTAGAAGCCACGCTGGTTCTACTTCAGCAAGGTTTGTTCTTCTATATGCTTGGTCATTTTAGATTTAACAATAAAGATGTTGAGCTAACTAGCCTGCATTTTCCAGGATCCACGCTGGACCTCTTTTTAGAAACTGGTGTTAGACTGGCTGCTTTCTAGTCTATGAAGGTATGAAGACTGGCCCAAGGCCTACTTCTTAGGGACAAATTACAGATTTCTGTAAGAGGCCCAGCAATTTCACATTTGAGTTTTTCGTGAACTCTTGGGCGGACGCTGTCTGGACAATGATTTGTCAGGTTTTATTTTGGCTATTAGACCTAGAAACCCACAAAATGAACTTTAAAAGGTAGAAAATGCCTCCTATACTTCTGATATTATCCAAAATAAGGTACAAAACCAAGATTGTGCAAATAAGCTCTAGGCCAAAGATGTGGATTAGTAGTTTCCATCTTGGCTCATCAAAGATGCACACCTAACTAGTATGAAAACAAACAGGAAGGAGCCAGTCTGCCAACCGCATAAACTAGTCACATCTCTTCACGGAAGGCCACATCATACATGGACTGGTATGTCTTGGCTATAGAGGTATGTAGTCTCTTCAAACAGCTGGTAAAACCCTTATACAGAAACTCCTCCTATGTCAGAGAACTTCAATGCACACAGGAGGAGTTCATTCACCACAATGCCAGAGACAGCTCTGTGTGTGGATTTCCATTGCTTGCTATATAGCTAGGCTCAATATTGCAGAGTGGTGTAATATGACCTCTCTCAACATTCTGCATGTGCAATGGAGCACCCGAGGCACTCTGTCTGAATGCAAAAGATCTCTATTTATTATATATAACTGGTAGTTCCTCTTCAAAAGAGAGGTGATGAAAAGGAAAAGGTGGGGGGACAACCCTTCAAACTATATTCTGGAAATGTAACTGCATTCTCCATATATACCATTAACGCTCCTATACATAGTAAGGCTTTTAAAAATGGAGGCTCAGTCATTATTCATATTGTATTATTGCTTCTCCATTTGAGCAGACATCACTTGATGCCCACAATTAATGAGCTCTAGTCCTTTTTCTAATTAAGGAACAAAGATTCGTATGTGCTGGATATAGAAAGCCACTGTCTACAAAAAGCATTTAAACAAGAGAAAAATCCTTCTAATTACCTTAAAATAGGACTTTTGATATCTCTGAACATAATAGGATCAAGAAATTAGAGCACTTGCAACATCAGTTGCAAATAAGCTTTTAATAAACATTATGCAAAGGTAATGGTATTCTTTACTACCGCCCCACCCCCACCAAATAATAGAAACTTATAGATATCACTTCTTACATTTTTTTGTAATTAATGTTTTGTAATGAAAATGCACCACATAAATTATATTATGACTATGGGACATCATATCTGAAAAGCGGAAAAATTAGAAGGTAGCTATTAGAGTATAAAATATCTTTAGACTACAGTCGATTAGGATTCAAACATGTAATTAAGAAAGTCAGAAAGATAACCTCACTTTATACAGTAATTAGGGCGGTTGGAAATAGGATACCATCTCTTAAAGTGTTACAAATACACCACACCACTAAATAATCCGTATTGCTGGGGAAGAATACTTGCTATCAAGGGCAAAGCTGCTATACGCTGAGGTAACAGCAAATGACAGACTGTTGTTCAAGTCCATTAGCTGCTATGTGATAGTAGCACATTCACTAGCCCACGACCTGTGAAAAATCTTAGATCTCTTTAAATCTTTGAATTGGATTGCTGCATTAATTCTTAAGAACTGCAATCCTTCAACCAAGTCAAATTACCCTCATTAACCGGGGGGGGGGGGAGAGGGAGGGAGAGAGAGAGAGAAACTGCCTCTGCAATGTTTTTTAGAAAAAGATATTTATTACCTATAATCACTTTCCCTTACTGCTCCTAGAAGTATTAAAAATGGGTGGGAGAAGAAAAGAATAAACTTTGGGGGAGGGGGGAGAAACCCAGACACTATTTCAGACATTAGGTGGGAATGTTAATAAACTCTACAGTCCTGTATGGAAATTAAAATGCACATAGATAAAGGTACTGGAACAAAAGGAATCTCAATTAATCTTGAGGAAAGGATAAAGATTTGGAATGATCTTTGTCTGCCACTGACACAAACACAATAGGTGGGGTAGAAATTCTCCCATTATCTGAGGCTTGATTAGAACACTACTTCATAATTAGACATGTTAGAAGTATTGTCATCAACCAGAAGATTCATGTACTAACTAAAAGGTCTCAGAAGCCAGTTCAAGACTTCTACTCATTAACAACATCTGCTATTAATGTTTAACTCTCATAAACATGCACAAGGGCATTCAGCATACAAGAAAGATTTAAAACAAATATTTTGTTGTTCTGTTTTTGCCCTTGTGGAGATCTGTGACAACCCCACAAATGCTGAGCACTCTTAAAAAACAACTAGGCAAGATAACAGAAGGGTATTTGTTCTTTGCAAGAGACAATCTTGCTCTTTCAGCAGGGTAGAATCATTTAATAGAAAACGAGGGGAGGGGAGAAAGAGAGAGACATACATTTACAGTGCTCCCTCCCCCTCAGGCACATTACTTTGCAGATCTTTATTTTTAAAAAAGCAGAAAATAAAAATGCACACACATCTCCAGTTTGCATTAACTGTTAGAATGAGGAGTGAGTTGTGGAAAGGGGGTTTATGGAAGGTAAATCATTACCCGACTGGATAATGAAATGCAGAGGCTTTGCCTCCACATCCAGCTACCACCAAGGCTAGTGCCCCTGCCATTCCCAGTGATGTGAGAGGACAAGAAGTATGAGCAGCAAAACAACTGTGTAACAGTGTTTTTGCATGCTGCACAAATTAACCCCATTGGGAGAACTGTAGCCAAGGCCCTAGTATTTTTCCTTCCTTATTTCTTTATCTATCTATGTTAAGTTTCTCTTAAATAGTATCTACAGCAGTGGTCAGCAACTGGAAACTACTGGGCCAGATCTGGCCTCTGAGGTAGCTTTACCCTGAACAGGGCCAAAGGTGGCTCCAATCTTTAAAAAACAAAAAAGCCTTTCCTAAATAAAACAGAATGTAGCATTAGGGCCAAAACAGATAAGATGTGGTGCCTGTGAAGTGGATCAGGGTGGTGGCATGGTGAGACAGAGGAAAACATTAAGTCATATGCTTTGACCGAATGCAAAAATGTTGAAATCGGATAGTGAATCTCTCTCTCAAAAAAGAAAGCCTTGCTCTAACCTGAAGTAGGCTGCATATCAATAGAAGCTTCTAATATATTTCAGTAAACTGGATGGTTTTGTGCTTGGTCCAGTAAAGTATACATTTTATGATCAGATTTGTAGACTTAAGAGTCTGTATAAACAACTGTTCTAAAGAATTGCCATTTCTGCTACCCGAGATAAGGATGATTTGATGCCAACATTTAAATATTATGAGCATATATGGTTGTTTTTGGAGCAAAAAAAAGCTTGAATGATATAAAGATGCATAATTTATTTAGTTTAGTTTGTTCATCAGGATTTATATATTGCTTAATAAAAACAAATAAATCTGTTTACATAAAATTATAGAAAATATTCATTAAAACAGCCAGTTCGGCTAGTTTTAACTAGTTCGGTTATTGCAATTTTACCTATGTGGTTCCATTTCAATATGTGTACTTATATTATTTTCTATTAATTCCATTAAACCATTAAATAATACACTTATAGTAGGATAGTAGATGCAAATATTATGTATATGTATGACAAAATAAGCAAAAGGAACCATTAGTAAGTACTGACAAAAATTATAAATATGTACATGTAAACATTCTAAGTGTGTCTCTCCCCCCCCCCCTTGACTCTTGCTTTACTTTTCATTTACCTCCAATCAAATAAGTACGAAAGACATGTTGGCCAGCTATATAGGTTTATTTACATTCTCCTCCCCCTGACAAGAATGATTACAGTGGTACCTCAGATTAAGAACTTAATTCGTTCCAGAGATCCGTTCTTAACCTGAAACAGTTCTTAACCTGAGGTGCCACTTTAGCTAATGGGGCCTCCCGCTGCCGCCGTGCCGCCGCCGTGCGATTTCTGTTCTCATACTGAAGCAAAATTCTTAACCTGAGGTACTATTTCTGGGTTAACGGAGTCTGTAACCTGAAGCGTCTGTAACCCGAGGTACCGCTGTATTTGAAAAAAGCAGGGAGTCCATGTTCTTTTTCTACTACCGTATTTCTGTTGAACTCTTTTTATAAAGCCTTATAAAATTGAAATGTAAGAGGGAATGTGATGAAATGGTATTTATAGCAAAAGCTTCTGCTCGCCAGCATTTTACACACAGACATGTGCATCTTCATTTCTATGCCATACCTCTGCACACTCTGATGGGTCCACTGGCTGTCTACTAGTCATTAAAAAGGGGAATCCACTCATCACATAGAACAGTTTTGACAGGGCTTGCATGCAGAGGGCTGGTATAATGGTTTTAAACATTTGATTTGATGCTCCTCACCAAGTGCCAATGACACACATCCTGAACAGGATGTGCCATTTAAACAAAAAAAATATATATACATACAAAAAAGTAAGCGCAGCCTTGCTTGGTTCCCTTGTACAGCTTGAACCCAACTGCTAGCTCGAATGTATGAACAGCAGAAAATGCTCAGTGTTATAAAGGTAAAAGTCTAGCTGTTCTTACAACTCTATCCTGGGGAATTCAGTGCTGATAGAGCCAAGCCATGATTACAGCAAGGCCTTATGTGATACTAGCTTTTGATGTGACGATGTTGCAAAGACACGTCTGGGAGATATGAATACTCCTAAAGCTGAGACAACAGCAGCAGCAGCAGCAGCAGCAGCAGCAAAAACCTACTTCAAATGAGGCAGATGTGGAGGAAAGTGAAATTCTTAAATGTTCTTCTATGTGCCTTTAAATCCAGCAACCTCCTGGTTGGAAGACAAGGTTATCTTCAGTTTTGCCAGAGGGAGGAGCTTTCTACTCTCCAGACTAGGACAAGAGGAGTAGGAAAACTTGCATCTTGCCTGTTGCCCTGGATTCCTTTCTTCCACTACTCATTCAAGTCTACACCACCCCTTCTCCTTTCTTTGGGCTGCTTGCCTGCCCCTGAAACTGGAAGAAATACATAGGACGAAGAGGAGAGAAGGGGCAGGAGAGGAAAGGGAGAAGGGCAATGTTGCCAAGACGGAGGTAAGGATACTGCTTACATGGGATGATGTCAAAAGGCCCAATGCAGAGAGTCCTCTCAAACCTGGAACCATTCCTAAATTTGTTGTTGTTGTTTACTGTACAATATTAGAACTTCAAAAAGCTGAAATGAAGACAAAACCAGGATATTTCTCAACTACTGCCCACAATTAAAGAGCCAAGTCATGGACTCAGATCCTATACTTAGAGCTTAGGGAGAGGCCTAGAGACTGGCTGCCAATGGCTATTTTAGTACCATGTAACAAAGATGCCTCAGTATGATGTGTAACATATTTAAGATGGGAGCACTTAATGGCACCTCCTCCATCCCTTTGTCCCAGGCAAGCCAAACCAAAACCAATAATCAAAGCTTCAACTGGAATTCCAACCCCAACAATAACTTTCAACAATAATGGTAATTGGGGAAGCAATACAGCTCGGTAGCAGAACACATAATTTCTCAGGTTCAAACTCTGGCCTTTTTAGATAGAATGGGAAAGGCTCCTGTCTGAAACCCTGGAGACCTTCTGCCATTCAGTGCAGACAACACTGTGATCGATGGATCCATTGGCCTGGCTAACTGTAAAGCTGCTAGAGATGCTCCTATGTTCCAGTATATAGATATTTTCATACGTAAGGGTGGTTATTCAAGGGGATGAGTATATATGATTGGACAGGTGAAGACATTGCAAGGACAAGGAATGTTAGTATTAAAACTGGAAACTGTGAATGAAAATCATGGCACAAGAGAACGTGTATCTTTCATTGCACCAGCCAATGGTTAAAAATACAGTATACACAAATTTTTGAAGCACATGTTCTTCTTCAGACATGGATACTGAAAACCAAAATAAAGTACAATTAAAAGTTGCCACATGTCCAGACAGTTGATTACCAGTCTGTGGCTCATCCAGAAATATGAAGCTCATGGAGAAATACACTGTTAACATTTATTGATTACAGGGAAAACAGAATTTTCTGAGCATAATGAATATGTTGTTCAGTGGAAAAATAATTGAAAGATAAGCTGCATGCCAATTTTAAATAAAGTGTATTCATATGCTGTGTATAGAGCTTGCAGATTTTCTTCCATACTGCTTTTCTCCTGTAGAAGCCCAATATTTACTGCTAGCCTTCAAATTCACTTTCATATTTGCACCTGCAAAGTTGTTTGTACATTAAGCATTAGAATATACCCAAGGTAACCAGGATATAAGGAGGGGGGGACCACATTCTTATGGGCAAAATTTTGCACATATGCTACAAACAAGCACGTGCATGTATGAGTATAAGACTAGGGGATGAAAGAACAATTATGTTTGCCTAAAATGCATATTTACATTATGAGATTTCTGAACTTTCAGAGCAGTTTTTTATAATACTCCCCTGGAAATCTTGAAGATCATTTACATGGAGTAAAGTGTTCTTATATTATACAGAAGCCACAAGTGTGAAAGTTCACTCCACTAGCTTAAAGTTAGGCAGTCATAATATATGTCACAAGGAGAGTCCCATGAGCAGAGATATGCATTTCAAGGATAGCCTTTAACACGGACATGGACTGCGACTCCTCAGCTTCAACCTTTGAACAGCCTTCGGCATTACCTTGATCATACGAATTGTGGTTTAAATAGTTGCTGCCATCTTGGATCCAAAAGGTGGGTGGTATTAAATTACTAAATGCAATTTATTTACTGTGCAGGGTTTCCCTGCTGCTGCAGGAATCCGTAAGCTTTCCTATAGATAGCACCGTACGAAGCAGAGCCATTCATTTGGATTTCAACAACACGATAACAAATAAGAAGACATAAGAGGAAACTGGCTTTGGTTACAGTGCTGACTCAGATGTTGACAGCTGACCCTGTAGCCTGCCAGTGGTCAACTGACCTCCAAAATCAACAGGAGGCAAAATGCCCTTTGAAGTCCTTCTTTCTAGACAGGTCTATCAAGCTGTCCTGCATCTCCTCTCCAACTTGTCAGTTAATATAGTTCTTGCCTCTGACCCTCCATTCCTGTTTGCCTAATCTGGTGATTAACCTCCAAGCTGTATGACTACGCTTCCCACCTGTGCCCCATGTGACCACCACCTTACCTGAGAATAGTTGCAATTGTGCTTGTGGGTCAGCAATAGCATCTTCCCTACTTCATGAAGGGGTGGGACAAAGTCCCTCTAACAGAGATTTCCAAACTGTGTGTTGTGACACATTAGTGTATCGGCTGCAGTGCATAGGTGTGTCACGTGAACGCTCCCTGTGCTCCTCCTGGGGCTGGAAAGGGGTTGTTTTAACCTCCGGTTTGCTAGTAAAACTGAATTACTGTATCGCGAAATGATGCATGTCTAAAAAGTGTGTCACCAGCATGAAAAGTTTGGAAAGCTCTGCTCGAACACAGTGTGTCTCAACCAAGGAGCATGCCATCCTAATGGGGTATACAAAGATTTCATGGGGGCAGGGATTATTATTATTTTTAATGTAGAATTTAAGTAAAAAAAACCATTTCAACCCATTTGAAAATTCAAATAAAAGAATCACGGCAGCCAGGTTTGAAAGACGGAAGGCTTGGATTTTTATGTCGGCTAGAAAGGAGCATGGGTTTTAAAAAAAAGGTTGAGGAACATTGTTCTAACATATTTTAGTAAGCCAGAGTAATATAGCAGGTACAATCCCAGGCTTGAACTGGGGGTGCCTACGTTCCAAACAGTGCTTAGTCATTAAGCTCTCATGGGAGTGACTTGGGGTCATTCACACTCTTCCACCCTAACCTATCTCATGGGGTTATTGAACAATAAAAAATGAGGGGGAGCATGAGTGCCTTGTGAACTGGATGGTGGAAATAGGAAACAAATACAGTAATTTAAAAGTATCGCATATCAGCCTTTACTTTGACTATGTTGAATTATTTAGACTAGTCCATTATTTAGACTAGTCCAGCCTGTTTAGACGTCAACTCATCCTGCTATCTGAAGTTAATTACTGTGAAAAATAAAATGTACTTGACTTATTAATCTAATCACCATAAAACAATGTGACAGCCTGAATCAACTACTCCAAGTACTTCTAGAACCATCTCCAAGTCTTTTTCATACATCTTCCTTCACTTGCTCATCCAGAATACACTCTCAACAGTGATATTGTGCTATGGAAGGAAAGAAACAGAAAACAACAATGACCCATCTAGTTATAACCCTACTTATTTACAGGTAGCTCTTACCATGGACATAAGTTTCCAAAATTAAACTGTAAGGAAGACAATTCACAGGACACCAATAACCCATCCCATCCACAAATTTCAACAGAATTTATCTCCACATCCATATTTTCAGAGGGGGGTGGTCAGATTTATCTCCAAAGAGAATATAAGGATTCTCTTCACTTCTTCCAAAGAATTGTATTTTAATACAGGAGACCTGAGAACCAATAAAAAAGGCAATTTAACAATATCGCTAGTGTGTCACCAATCACCATAAAGGCCTGGAGGCTCCAACATACCTACTACAGTACAATAGGTTTGCCACCCTGCTGGTTTTCAATTGACACCCTCCTCCCCATCATGTTATTATTTTTTTATAAGTTAGGCCTAATAGTGGTTTCTAATATTCCTGCTTCGCTCACAGCTGATGGCGTTTTCTGCTGCTAAGCTCTGTTTCTCAGAGACACCTCTGGAAGAAAGAGACATAGAGAGAAGACACTAGTTCACCACAGCTAAAAAAAAATGGAAAGTGTCATTTGAAATGGACACAAAGAGGGGAAGTGATAAGCCTGGCACATGTTACCAGTGCCTATTATCATGTGGGCTATATCACAGAGAATGACCATAGAAACTCATCCTGAGTCCTCTAATATACTGTTATCTGATGGAAACATGAGAAATCCACTCTTCCGTTGCCACCAATAGGGCTTTACTGATGGCCAGGTTTGGTCTGTAAGCAAGAACTGCATTTCGAAAAGCATGGGGGACAGGAAATGGCTAACAGAATCCCCACTTAATATTCACTTTCCCAGTGATTTCAAATTAATGGTCATAAAAATAATGAGCATGTTTAAACAATGCTTACCTCTAGAACATGTACCTACTGTGCCTACTCTGCACATAACTGTGGCCAGCTTCAATAATGCCCTTTTAAATGGATAACTGTTAAATTAATATATCTGCTAAAGGAATCAATTTTTGTGCACTCCAAGGTTATGTGTTTAACAGACTTCGATAATTCAATGAAAAATTGAGCTGGTAATGATTTGCAGGCTAAATGAATGTTAAATACTTCAAAGGATTGGACAAACAAGTAGGCAGCAACATTTTTATGGGTTCACTTCCTTCAAGGGAACTTAAAGAGCCTGCCTTTTTATTGCTGCGAATTCTAGACACCTTTTTTTACCCCTCAGCATCTGTTTGAAATATGGAGTAGACAATTGGTTTTTTGGCTCTGACTCAGGTGGTTGAAATACAGGACAAACAGACTACTGTATATAAGCTTTCCTCCAGCAATGAAATTTTTTATTAACTCTCTTGCATAGCAAACTCTGCTGCCTAGCTTCCAATCCCTACAGAATCATCAAGGAATGTGGCTAGTTATTAATTCTGGTGGTCAAGCACAGGGTGGATATGTTGAGACTTGTCTGCAATATGTAACCTCACATTTCAAAGAGCTACAGAGGAATAGGGGAAAAAATAAATGAATTCTGATTCAGTCATCATTCACATGTGTAGAATTCAAAACTAAATACTAGCTATGTACATAAATATGTCACTCTTCTCAAGAACTTCTAGCCAAGGAAAACAAATTCCAGAGTGGAGGGGTGCAGAATGATCATTAAAAGTCTTAACTTTGCCTAACCTTCAAGCTGTTTCCAGTCTACAGCAGCAGTATTTAAAAAGGTGAACTTGATAACTGTCACAGCAATACTAACCCAAAGTCACCTGGCCTCAGGGACAATGGAACCACCGCCACATCCAAACTGCTCTCACTTCCTAGCAGTGTGGAACCTGGTGGCGGTTCTTTCCTTTTTTTGCTACACAAGCTCACAACAATGGACCAGCTAGTGGATCCTCAGCCAGTCCTGCTCTGCCCCTGAAATGCCCGGTTTGGGGGGGTCTTGCACCAACTTCTGCTAGTGGGAACACGACCAGCAATACCTCTTCAAACGTCTGCACCTTTAGCAGGCACTACAGGAGATTCTGTGGTGACTGTGTCCCCACCAATGGTAGAGTCTAACCCCCTTCTCAGAGCACAGATCAGAGATTAGGATTACTAAAGAATGTGAGGAAGGAAAACAAGCATAAATATACAATGAAAATAATATAATCATCCTTCCAAAATATGTTTGAAAATTGTTCATATGACAAAGGCTTCAAAAGTTTAGGTGTAACCCACCAACCACATGTCATCAGCAATGAAAAACCATTGTGTATTTTAATGTATCAGAAACATGCACACTCTACACTTTCTTCCAAAGTTTCTGATCACCATGTAAGGTGTAGCACACTGAAAATTTGCATGGGTATAGGTCCTCTCAAATGCATAGGATGGAACAGAAGAAGGCGTTGCCCTGTGATGGTTTTCCTCTAAAGATAACTAAATGCAGATATGATCTTGATAATTTTAATTGAGATTTTGCCCCAATGACCCATGAAGTACTAATGGGGATGACTAATGGGCCAAATGTGGCCTAAAGGATGGACATTCCCCATCCTTGCTCTAGAAGATGATGTCTGTCTAGAAGATGATGTCTGTCAGGAGCTAGATAGGATGTGTCTTTTGTCTGTTCCTCTCCTTTTGTGCTGGTCCCGGGGGGGGGGGGGAGGTACTAATACCGTAGCCGAAGTTCAGTCCAGAGTCACTAGCAGGGTAGACGAACACTAGATGAGCCGCGAGGTCCGAAACAGGGAGCCAGGCAGGGGAACAGGAACGCTGGTAGGGCAGCAGCAGGAAGCCAGGCGGGGAACAGGAAGACGGGTAGGTCAGCAGCGGGCAGCCGGGCGAGGAACAGGAACACCGGAGAGTAGAAGCAGGAAGCCGGGCGTGGAACAGGCACACTGGGAGTGCAGATCTAGGTCTGGGTAAAAGCAGGTACTCCACAACGACGTTGCTCCCGCAACCTGGGACCGGGCTGCCTGACCTTTATCTTCTTCTAAGGCCGGGGGCGGTCCCGGCCCCCAGGAGCCCCACCTCTCCTGGCCTTAAGGCGAGCACTCCTCCTGGGAGACACCAGTTCCCTTCGCCTCTCTGCCCTAAGCCTCTGCAGTTCAGGAGAGGCCGAAGGGTTACTGGGCCCCAGGGGAGGCTCACTTGTAGACACTGAGTCCTCCAGCCCCTCTGGGGCCATAATGGTTTCACCTGGTGCCTGCCCCTGAGGATCTGGCCCAGGTGCAGGCTCCTCAGCATCTAGGCCTTGCCCCAGTTCAGCCGGCCCTGGAGGCGGGGACTCCTGTGCCGGCTGGGATTCCTCCGGTTCACTCTCAGACTCGGAATCCCAGGCCATCACACCTTTTGGACCACCTTGCTGGGATAGGGCAACCATTTTGTGGTGGCTCTAGTCATTCCTTTTGGGTAGAAGGTGATGCTGGGAGACTCATGGTTTTTTGACCTGCAGGATGCTGTCTCCTATACTTTTCAACACCTACATGGTTTGTCATCAGAAATCTGACAACAGCTCTATCTATAGCTCTTCCCACTGAAGGCAGACCTAGCAACCAAGATAGAACTGCAGTTCCTGTCAAGGGTTGGATTAGATGACCCTTGGGGTCCCTTCCAACTCTACAATCCTATTATTCTAAGGCTACCTGAAGATGACTACCGCTGAAACAACATTTGAGCTCTACTCTTAGGGATTCTCCAGCATGAGCCCTGCATGGAGCAGTCCAGGGTAGCATTGATGCCTTGCCTCACCTCTGAACTGCTGAGGTGATTGCTCAAAACAGTACACAATTGTCTTGCAGCTGTGAGGCTGGGAACCTTATGTACTCCCTGCACATTATTCAATCCTGCCTTTCCAGGCCTCTAAAATGTGCAAGGCGCCTCCATGAGTTCAGAAGTCTTCCCACACAGTCCCCATCACAAGCAATGGAAGCAACACAGGGTATGGGGAGACAGAAGTAGCATGTTCATCTCTGCTGCCTTCCCCACCCAAATGTGTTAACTCTACACTTTCAGATAACTCGCGAATAGGGTTTTTATGGAAGTAAGAAACATTTTTTAAAATTTTTATATATAAGTGGAAAATTATTTCACAGTGTTAAACTAAAAATATGTATTTCTGTATAGCACTTTTCCATCACAGTGATCAAACAATGCTATTAGAGTAATATAAATCGTATTTACACAAGTGTCATCGTTTCCACGCCCCTTAGACTTATGGCAGCTGCTCCTGGACTCCTACCTCCCCTTCACTGTCTTCCCATCATACCCTGTTCATCACAGGGGAAATAAAACAACACAGCCTCTGCCTCCTTCCCCATTTTCCTGACTCTCTCAGAGGCTTATAAGCCAACAGAGGAGGCTAGAAGTTTGCAACCTCGCATCAGCCCCATCCTTACCCAACTGCAGTCTATCTGGTGGGTTGGCCCACTTGTGAGCAAGCGGGTGGTCTAGCAGCTTTCCCCCTCACAACTGGTTTTATTTAACACAGCAACCCTCAAATCACTGATTCTGAAGCATTTTCACTGACTTTAAGAATACAAAATTTATAGGTGCTACTTTCAAGACCCATATGCCAGAGTAGATCTAGGGATGAGAGAGAAAGAAGCTGAATTTACTTGGGAGTAAACCCCCAATGAAATCAGTTGGACTTACTTCTGAGTAGGCATCATAGGAATGAGCTGTTGGGCACTAAAAATTACATGAAAATTAAATTACAGCTGCTCTTCGGAAAAGTCCCATACAACAGGCTCCAAATAGCCCACAAAATGAAATCATTCTTCGGCAAAGGTTGCAACCACAGTATACACAGGCCCGTGGGAATGTCATGAAGACTGTGGGATTGGATCTTTAGTTGCTAAAGAGACATCTTCCTTCCTCAATGCATTTTAATCAGGCAAATGTTTTGCCTGCTTTTATAAGGTTTCGACTGAAGAATATTTTATAAAAACCAAAGGCCTACCTACAGCGCTGCTTTGCACTGCCAAAAGCCAATTATGTTAACACAAATAAAACTAAACAAACAAAGTCTCTCAGTGTCTCTCTTAACTTCTGGACTGCTTTCCCCAGGAATAAAACAACTCTGCCAAAGACAGTGTGTAAGCAGGCAAGAAAGTACATAAATTAATGGTTAGGTCCTACTCAGGCTGGTAAAATTTCCAGTGGCAGGTCCCAAACCTGTATAAACCTCATTTCCATCACAGTTCTGCCCAAGGACAAGAAGGACTGGATGGTACAATGGACAGTATGTTGTGCTTGGCATAGAAGACTCCATTTTAATTCATAACTCGGTCATGAAGCTCACTGGATGCTTCTAGGCATGACACCAACTTTCAAACTAAGGTTATTCTAATTATACTGAAATAGGCTATTAAAAGAAATAGAGCAATAATTTCAATTCTTTAGAAGCAATATTTAATGTTGATTTTCCAATATACCATATCCCCTCCAAACTCAATAATAGCTTACACCAGGGTACATAGAGTCAAGCAGTGGTGAACAGACATTTCTAATATAGCCATCTTTTATACTAGGCATACATTACAACAGGCCCTATCACCTTATAATACTTAAAACTTTTTGTCACTATTCTATCACAGTTTAAACTTCTAAAAGATTGTAAACTAATTATTAGTAATGCTCTGTAAAATAAGTCATCACTACATCAGCATATACTAAAACTGTGCATTTCTAAATGTATTCTCCAAAATTAATATCCAATTTTGCTACTCAAAACACCACCAATTTTCTCTTTATTTCTGCTTTCTGCCTAACTAGGAACCAATGTTTCCCTTCAGGCATGAAACAGACCTAAAAACAGCCAGGTTTGTGCTTTCAAAACCTGGGATCAGCCATTTGTCTCAGATCCATGTAATCTGATACCTGCAAGTACCTAACAGAGTCTAAGGGAAATTGCCTCCCCAAATTGGTGGGCCTTTGTTGGGCAATTCTGCAGGCCAGTCACTCATGGCAGCCACAGCAGAATGTGAGGTGGTAGGACATTCAGGCCTGATCCCTGTGCCAGTTACAAGTTGGCACCCTGACTGGGCCCAGATGAGGCCTGGAGATTGGGCAATGTGCTGGGAAAGTCACCTTGGTTTTCCTGGGGCACCTTCACCCCAGGAACAAGCTAAAAATGAAATACCTAACCCAGGTTGAACATGCAATTAATAATGTCTGCAATATGGGCAGACAGGGAATGAGAACGAGCTGTTTGCTTTATGTAGGTCCAAAAGGTGTGCTGATTGTTCATTTAAGAGACAGGTACAGAACCTGTGGCCCTCAAGTTGTTGCTGCATTACACAACTTCTGTCAGTCCAAGGAATGATGAGAGGCGTAGTGCCACAACATCTTGCGGGCCACAGGTTCACCATCACTGGTCTAAGGCACAGCTGGGCAAGGTACAAGTGGCCCAGTCCAGGATAGCATGGGCCTAGTTCCAGAGACATCTCTCAAAAATCAGAGAGACAGTTCAGTATAGAAAGGAAACTGGTTCACTTCAAAAATGCTGTGAATGTAGTTTATCTTGATTTCAGCAAGGCTTTTGACAAACTCACCCAAGATATTCTTGCACAGAAGTTGGTAACCTGTGGGCTGGATGAGGTGTTAGGGTGGATTTGTACCTGGCTGGCTGACCGAACACAAAGAGATCTTATTAATAGTTCCTCATCATCCTGGAAAAAAGTGACAAGTAGGGTGCTGCAGGGTTCTGTCCAGAGTTCGTTGATGTTTGATGTCTTTATAAACGACTTGGACAAAGGAATTAAGGGGATGATCACTAAATGCATAGATGACAACAAATTGGAAGGTGTAGCTAATGCTGCAGAAGACAGAATTGGGATTCAAGATGACCTCAACAGATTGGATAACTGGATCCAAACTAACAAAATGAATTTCAATAGGGTCAAAATGTCAGGTTCTACACATGCAGCTACACAAATACAAGATGAGGGTTACCAGGCTTGCCAGTACTACAGGTGAAAAGGGTCTAGGGGTCTTAGTAGACCACAAGCTTAACATGAGCCAACAATGTGATGCAGCAACAAAAAAAGCTAATACTATTCTAGCCTGCATCAATGGAAGTACAGTGTCCAGATCAAGGGAAGTAATAGTCCCACTCTATTCTGCCTTGAAGACTGTGTCCAGTTCTTGGTGCCACAATTTAAGAGGAATATTGACAAGCTGGAATGTGTGCAGAGGAGGGCAACCCAGATCAAGGGTCTGGAAACCAAACGCTATGAGGAACGGTCAAAGGAACTAGGTATGTTTAGCCCGGAAAAGGAGGCAGAGGAGATATGATAGCCATCTACAAATATCTTAAAGGCTGTCACATGTAAGATGGAGCAAGCTTGTTTTCTCCTGCTCTGGAGGATAGGACTTGAACGAATGGCCTCAAGTCGCAAGAAAGGAGATCCCAACTAAACATCAAGAAGAACTTTTTGACAGTAAGAGCTGTTCGACAGCGCAATGGTCTCCCTTGAGAGGTTGTGGACTCTTCTTCATTGGAGGTTTTTAAGCAGAGGTTGGTTAGCCATTTGTCATTGATGCTTTAACTGAGATTCCTGCATTGCAGGAGGTTGGACTGGATGACCCTTGGGGTCCCTTTCAATTCTATGATTCTATGAAAATTACAACTATGGGGGAAATGGGGAAGCGATAATGGGGCGGGACAAAGCATAATGAGTCTGTAGGGCAACTATTCTGGCTGGCAAGCTGCTTAGAGTGAGGAACTAAGCCTGAGGCTGGAATGATCCAAATCCAGCAAGGTTCCTAATTATCTGATCCAACTGGGCTGGCAAGTTGCAGAACAACTTCCAGAACACCTCTGCGGAGCAGCAGGGACCAGGTCCTAAGCACTCTGTGCTCTGAATCACAAAGAGGGGCATTGATCCTGTTGCATGATACCCTGGTTTGAGCCTTCTGGTAGCAGGTCTCTGTGGAAGTCATGTCTTTTAGGTTTTGTCTTTTAGTAAAACTTGACCTTCCTCAGATACTGCACTAGGCTTTCTAGATATGGAGCTATAATCCAATCATTCCAATGAACCACTGAAGACCTAAGCACCACTCATCCTACCCACCCCAACCCCAGGCCCAATTCATCTGGGACAGAACAAAGCATTTGTGTGGCAGACTGCACAGCAGGTAGGTTTTGTGAAAATGTTTTATGGACACATGAGGCTGAAAATGCAACCTTAAGTATCACATCCATAAAAGGTTAAAAACACAATTTTAATATTGCTAGTCATCCAAAACATCCCACATATTAAAAAGTCTCCAGCACTGTAACTTTTGCTGATCAAAAGCATGAACCTAAGCTACAGAAGGCACAAAATAACCCCAGAGCCTATTTCATCACTGGGCACTAATTCCAGTTTTACACTGAGAGAAATCCATTCAGCTCAAACCTTGATCCCAACAGAGTAAAACTAGTAGCGGCTGGGGGTTGGGAAGGAGGAGGGAGGAAAGAAGGAACTGATCAGACTTCTGGCAGCTATTCAGGAATTAGTATAATGTCCACTGTTGCTCATGTATGAACACACGCAATGAATTTCTGTTCCCTCCATCATTGGTAAGTTTCTGGCTATCATTGACAAATGCATATATTTCCCCATCATGCTTTAGTGTGTTTTTCAGCCCCACGTTGCCCTCACTTTTGATTGTGTAGATGAAGTTGAAGTGCACAGGGTATTTACTGATCCAGTTATCTTGTTCTGTGACAGGCAGAATCAATCAATCAAGAGGCCAGCTTTGTGCTTGCATATTCCAGGCACATCTCCGCACTTCAGGATACGAGATCACAGTGTTATCCAGCCAAATTTGATCAACAAATGCAGTTCCCCTGTGCCACAGCAATCTCAGATGAAGATGTTATTATGTGGAACTGAGCAAAGTGATAAAGACAGTGCAGAGAAAGAAAGGAGGGGTACAGCTGGGCCGTTCTAACTGCCTTGGATGCATTTGTTGTGTGAGCGTGCTGAAAACATCCTTTTTCTTCATATTTTTTTTTAAAAGGGTTTATTTTAAAAAATAAAAGTCTGCTGTATCTGTATGTGTCTTCTTTTTCACAAACCTAAAAAATAAGACCTTCTCGGGAATTAGCATATATTAAAAAGGGAAATCCTGGTATTTATCTTCCACCAATTAATAATATATTTCTGTGATGAGTGCATGTACCACATTTGCAAACTGTTGCACATTTATGGCATGCCACACCCTTATTCTAAAAATTGTCTGGAGGGCAAAAATACATTTTACCTTATAGTCACACAGGACCCACTCCCCGCCCCCACAACAAGCTTCCACCTGGTTGCGACATGATGCATGCAACTGTGTCAGTATTTAAGTGCATTTCAAGCAAAAAATGTACACCAGGATTTTATTTTGCCAATAGCTTTCTACTGCCCTGCAGTTATTTTACATTATTTAATCCAAAATACCATCTTTTTGAATCCACCTTTCTTTTGCTTTTTAAATCTTTAATGGGAGCCGTTGGCAGTCCAGGGGTACAATTATTAGATATCTACAGAAAGAAATTGAAAAATTAATAATACTTTCCTGTTCTGTACTACATATAAAATTATCTAGTCTTAGTGGAATTCTATAGATTCAAACAGGCAACCCCCCACCCCCACCATGGTTTAAAAAATAAGATAAAAACCTTAGCCTGAATTAATACAGCCTACATTTAAATCTTTGCAGTCATCAGTTTTAAGTAAAGCTTGGGGGATACTGTATTATGTTTTCAACTCAGAAATTTATTTTAAATCATTTTTAATTAAAGGACATTTATTAAGGCAGCTTATGCTACCTACAGCCTAAAAGCCCAGGTAAAAGTCCCATAAACTAATCATACTAATGATATTAAAATTGTTTATTGCCTTTTTATGGGTTTTCCTACTTAAGTTACCATTTTTCACTACTATATGCAAAACGTGTGACATCATCCATATCAGTTTATTAGGGAGAGTGATATATGTTTTCATCTGACCTTTGTCTAAATAGCCCCTTAGCTGTGGCTGGGGAGGGGGAAGCCCCAGAGTAGTCTATCAGCAAGGGAGCCATATAAAAACAGCTACATCTATTAATGTTTGTTTTCCTTTCACTATTATTAAACTCAAAAGCCAAATCCAACTGGAAAAACGATGCCATTTGAGTTCCCTTGTCATCATGTGATAAGTATGAGAAATGTATGTGCAATAGCCAAATGGCCAATAGACAAAACACCCACTCCAAGTGACGTACTGTTTTCCATACAGCACAGACAAAATCAAAACAACGGAGCTGCTGCAAACAAAAACAAAATCACATTTCCCATAAGCATTCCAGACAGAGCAGTTGTTTTTTTACAGGAAAAGAAGCTGGGAAGGAAACCAGAATGAGAGAGACAGAGAGAGAGAGAGAGAAAGAGAGAGAGAGAGAGTCCATACCTCTCCTCCACAAGACAGAACTTTTAAGCAAGCAGGGTTTACACGTTTTGTTCTTAAACACACAACAGTTAACAGCTGCATATGTATTCAGTAATTTCAGCATCCTGCACCCAGACCAGTTAAAAAGATTCAACAACTGGGTCCAGTTTCAATCTGCTTTCTCTGGCATAATGCCAGTAGCCGCTTTGGTGACAAAACCCAGGTTTTACATCAGTATACATGAGGTCAGAACCTGGCCCCTCGATTTCAAACGAAAAGTGAAATCCAGCCCAAGGGACTGGTCCCATTCACAAAAAAAACAGCAAGGTCGCAGGTTAGGGAGCAAAAGTGTGAGTTGGTTTTTGTTTTGTTTTTTGCAAAAAGTAACAGAATGGGAACAATTAGATTGGAAATTTCAGTGCTGTGTGTTTCAAATAGAATTTCAAAAAAGGAGAAACACTTCAAATTGCTCCTTTGGCCATCTGTAGTGTGCCCGGTTAAAAACTGCCACTTGAGAAAATGGGTCTGTGTTATCTTTTTAAAAAATAAATAAAAATAGTAATAATATGACAGACTGCCGTTGGTGTAACTCCGTTAACATATCTGCCTCTGTAAAGTTATGGTATCTGTGCTTAGCTGAGATACCTGGCAATAAATTGTGGCAGCATGGCGAGTATCAACAGCTGCATTTTGCTATTTTAGCTGAGCAGCATAGAGTATCTCCATCAGAGTGAATTCTTGTCAGCTGCGCTCTTTGCTAACACAATTCCTATGTTTTGCCTGGCAGTAAATGGACGCTTCTGCCCCAGCATCATCTAAACAACTCTGTTAACATTTGCCCTCAAGCGTCTCTCTCTTTGTCCAGTCCCTGTCTTCTAACAGATGTCATCCAAGTCTAATCAAGCATAAAATGGTCATAAATATTTCTTTCTGGTAGATTTCACATTCGCATTTCATGCAGGGACATGATATTTTTCTGCTACCTCCAGGGAGTACCTAATGCAAAAACCAGTTACTTACATTCAAGGCTCATGTTCCTTTACTAAAATGCAGCACATGTTCTCAGTTCAGAGACATAAAACACAACACACACACACACACAAGACTTTATCTTCTTTTGTTTAACTGCCCCCCTTAAATGATGCACACCACAGTTTACACTAAGATATACCATCGCTTCCTGTTTAATGTGAAATCCCCAAAGCCGTAATATACTAGTCTTATGGAATTAAATGCAGTTGAAATACCTTAATTATTGCCCAAAAGAGATTTAGCTCCTAGATACTTAATTGAACTAACAAGCTATTTAACAAATGTGTAAGATAAGAAAGGCAGCTTTCTATTTTGGCTGATTTTATGCACAATTTTACAACCTACTTCATCATATTTAGTTAAAACAATAAAATGAACCTAGGGTATAAATTTGAGGTTCATGCCTATTTAGCAGATGAAAAAAGGAGAAAGATAAGTGTAAGACAACTGATTTCCAGCACTTAAACTTTAATCATTCATAGGGAAACTACGTAGGCTAATTAATTCTGTCTACTTAATGAAAGAAACCACAGCGAAATCATATTCCTTTCTGGCAAACTTCATAGTTAACATGTCAGAATGTAAAATAAAACCAACCTGAGATTATTTTCAAAGCCATATGTCTATTTGTTACTCTTTTCTACCCCCTCCACTGTTCTGTTTGTCAAAACAGAAATCTTATACAGCTATTTAAAACAAACCACAAACGCTTAATGATACAGATCACAACAGCGAAGCTTCTCTTCGCTTCTCTTCTCCCCATCCCCCCACCTCCCCTTTCTCTGTTGAGCCTAATATTTGATTACTGTTAGTCAAATCAAGCTTTCAGGCAAATAATCTCCATTTTTTAAGTTAATGAGATGTGGTCATGTCGACAACAGCTTGCAGAAACTTTTGATTCCTGCAGGCTGTGCTGGCCTCTTCTACAGCAACTACTACTGTTTGAACGAGTCACATTTGCCAAAATGACTGATATAGACAAGTGCACATTTAAAAGAGGCACTAATTAAAAAAATACCCACTGGTGTCAGTTTAAATACCATGAGAATAAACTGTTATAGTAGCTTGGCTACCATCTCATGGCTTTCTCAGAGCACATTTAATTCCAACTGAATGGAATTTTCATTGCAAATATACTCTTTGCATAAGAACACATTTTTTCCCTCCCCATCGTGGAGGAATTAAGGGTTTTGATATAATTAAACAAATTATGCTAATATTTGTTTCACATAAGCTATTAAGCAAGCCCCCCAGAACAAGTCCTAATTGAGAAAGCTCCAAAGAGCCATACTGCTGAGATAAGCAGCAAATTTATACTGTTGATTTTAGAGCACCCATTTACAACTTATTTCTTTATTGAAACTCTGTCCTTTCTGTAAGACCCCCAGCTATACTGAATATCACTGAAACAATTTTCATAACTCCTATTGGCCACAGTCAAATGTGCCCCACCCCACCAGTCCAAATGAATAGATAAGAGACCTGGAAAGAACTTTTTCCAAATTCTTTTGACTTCTCAAAAGGTTTTCTGTTTTGGCAGGGAATTCAAACAGCACAGCTGTTCCGTAGCGTAAGCTGATGCGATACCAAAAGGGGGGGGGGGAGGGAACGGTCGGTGCTGAGAGGGTTATATCCATTTAAGGGGTTAAATATGCAATTACCGCTGACTAAAACCAGAGAGACATATAGATAAACAGAAGAAATGAAGTCCCCAGGTTCCATTCAGAAGCCTTCATCACATTACTACCAGACAGAAAACTCTTTAAGTACCATTTTCAGATGTTAAATCATTGTTCTTGCAGCACATATTCTCGCTATTCCTGGGGGAACAATATCTGAAGACAGCGTGCTAACAAATGCAATCCAGTAAACAGGCATTTTCTCTCTTGTTGTTAGTACCTTTGTGTTCCAGCTCCCAGCTCTGTCATCCATGCCTTCTCTCTGCTTTGAAGTTAAAGTACTGAATGAGCGTTGTCATCTATTATCCAGAGTGTGCATGTAGATTATAAATAAGAAATAAAAGTGACTTTCAGTACACTGCTTTTGCATTAGCAAGTTGCCTTCTCTGTTACCTCCTCTGTCCTTCATACTGCACTACCAACATTATATTAGAATCCAACTTCATCTCCTGCAGACTGAAAGGAACACCCTAGGAAAAATATGTGCACAGCAGACACACAAGTTTTATTGCAACAAACAAATCCTGCCTTTTAAACAGGCCTTCAATTTAGCTTTAAATATAAATATTTAGGCCTTGTTTGCAAAGGTCCCTTGGGCCCATCTGAGACTGAAGTGGGTAGGGCTGGCTGAGAGGCGTAAGATGGGCCAAGGGAGAGTTGAGCTTGGGAAATGTAACAATTAACTGGGACTAAAATATGGGGCATGAGAGACAGCAGACAAGGAAAGGAGGAATAGGTTGAGGGATTCCAGGGCTTGCAGTACCACTGCTCACAAGTATCAGAGCCGAAACTACCACTTTCAAGTTAATTAAAGGACTCTTCAATTTGCACTCTCGGACTTTAAACAACAGAACTCTATTAGTCACGCCGAAGTTTATTTGTTGGGGATAAATTATTATATGTATATATGACTGATCAACTATGTTTAAAATCTTGTTTATCTTATTTATATCAAGGCATATGGAATTATGCATGGCAAATTTAATGCACGGCACTGTTTCAGATTGCTGAAACTAGCCAGATCAATGCTTTTCTATATATATTAAGGCCAGCTCCTCAACATTTTGTCACACGTTAGTGTGTGAAGGAACGTAATCCACAAGAGGAGAGGGGTTGGCTTGATCCATAATGGCTGAAGTCACCAGGCACCATTCTCCAGCCCTTTCTTTTTACACCTTTCAAAGTTAACAAGCCATCACCTAGTTACTAATAACAAAATATGGAACCAAATTGTGGCATCAGCTCTAGTATTCTCATGTTTTTTTTCAGTCCACTAAAAAAAGTTCTCCTATGCAATCAAGTTGCAAGAAAGAAAATTCCATCTAAACATGAGGAAGAGCTTTCTGATGGAAAGAGCTGTTCAACAATGGAATGGTCTCCCTCAGAGGGTTGTGGACTCTCCTTCCTTGGTGGTTTTTAAGCAGAGGTTGGATGGTCATCTGTCATATATGATCTAGTTGAGATTCTTGCATCGCAGGGGATCGGAATAGATGACCCTCAGTGTCCCTTTCAACTCTACAATTATATCAGTAGGACTTACAGGTGAATTGAAACATGGTATTAGTCATGTGGAAACTGTGGCTAATAGTCTGAATGTGTGAAACTGCTAACATCAGTAATGCCCTGCTATGCCGCCACAGATTACTCCCCCTTATTGTCTCATACACCTCAGGGAGGTGGCAAGAGACAGCGACCTCTGATTACTCATTATGGGGTGATGGAAGCATTCAGCTTAAATATTTTGACTCGCCCTTATTTAATGAACATAGGATCAGGGTGTAAAGGTTGAATTAAGTACATCAGCACAAATGAAAGCTAAATGGCACATGTGAGAGTTAAACTGACATCTGTTTGGACTTGTTCTTGCCACTCACTAATGTCTGTCATTCAACTTCATTGCAGTAACACTGCTTCGGGAGTTTGGAATTCCTATTCATTTACTACACTAAATAATAATAATAATCCCAGAAAACAAGAGTTATTCTATTTCTTTGTTACACTTTGCCCTGACTTACAAAATTTCAAACCAGCTATACTGTCCCAAGATTTACACACCTGTCTTCCAAGGACAAAAAGGGAGGACATGTGGGGTTTATTCCAATTTACTCTCACAACAGCTCTGTGATACAGGTTAGGGTTAGGGATAATGACCTGCTGAAGGTCACCCTGTGAACATCATGGCCAAGTAACACTTTGAACGTAGTTTCCTCAGTCCATCTCTGACACTCAAAACATCTCACCAGAATAGCTCTCATGCGACTGGATTTTCTTGTTGAATGTTCTTCTACGTGGCCGCCTCTCCTGGTGTGCCCCACGGAAGACCTTATGGTCTACAAGTAACAACACCCTGAAGATCCCAGGCCCCAGGGAGATTAGACTAGCCTCGACCAGAGCCAGGGCCTTTTCAGCCATAGCCCCAGCCTGGTGGAACGCTCTCACACAAGAGACCAGGGTTCTGCGAGATTTGACATCCTTCCGCAAGGCCTGCAAGATGGAACCCTGACCTTTGGTCAGGGTTCAGTCTGACTTATTTTTTCTTTCTATAAGAACAAGCACAAAGGAGGTTTCCCAGCCCGCTTATAGGTCCTTATAATATCAGTGGAAACAGTTGGTTCTGGCGAGTATTAACCGCTTTCAATTTTAATCTGAGGATTGTCATTTGTTCAGTTTTAATTTTAAATTATTTGAATTAATTTTGGGATGCATTTTAATTGATTGTTTTTATGCATATCATATCACTTATATGATGTTAGTCACTCTGAGCCCAGTTCCGGCCGGGGTACAAATAAAAAAAATATTTATTTATTTTTTCTAACATCCACCTGCCATTTTTCTTCATTAAATATTTCCATCCCACTTTCCTTGTTTACTTCCGCAGTACAAAAGGTAGTAGCATGCCCAGCCAAGCTTCTTTTTCTTTTTACCACATTTATAATATACATAATGCTATATTTTAGGGACACGGGTGGCGCTGTGGGTTAAACCACAGAGCCTAGGACTTGCTGATCGCATGATCGGCAGTTCGAATCCCCGCGGCGGGGTGCGCTCCCGTCGTTCGGTCCCAGCGCCTGCCAACCTAGCAGTTCGAAAGCACCCCCGGGTGCAAGTAGATAAATAGGGACCGCTTACCAGCGGGAAGGTAAACGGCGTTCCGTGTGCTGCGCTGGCTCACCAGATGCAGCTTGTCACGCTGGCCATGTGACCCGGAAGTGTCTTCGGACAGCACTGGCTCCTGGCCTATAGAGTGAGATGAGCGCACAACCCTAGAGTCTGGCAAGACTGGCCCGTACGGGCAGGGGTACCTTTACCTTTACTAATGCTATATTTATTGTTTTGTACACCAAGAATGATGGGTTTGATTCAGTGGGCAGGATCCAGGTAATCTAGTTGTCACTGATGTATCTGAGATGTTTGCAGGGCAAGGCGGTGGGTGAAATCTGCTCCTCACAGACAAAAGCACACTTGCCCATCGACTTGCTGCTGCTTTCACCCCTGTCTAAGTAAAGGGCAGGCAGAGTCTGCCATATTCTTGCTTGCATTGACGCAGCATCATTAAAAAGCTGGAAGACCAAGTCTTGGGGAGTGGACCCTCTCCTTCCCAGTCTCCTTCCCTTTTGAGGCTGGGATAGGACTGGTTGTCTGTGTAGAAGAATCAAGAGACACCACTGCTGTAAAACATCACATGATTATATTTTTCAACCACATGATGAGCTCTGAAGAGTTGTGAATGACTCATGATTATGTGGCACACATATCTTTTTTCAATCTTCAGCTAACATTTAGTGATAGAAACACAGTAGAAAGCAGGACAGCTGAGCCCAATCTACTTACAGCACAATCCTCTATGTGTCTATTCAGAAGTATGACCCACTGTGTTCAATGGGGTTTAATCCCAGGTAAGTGGATGAAGGACTGCAGCCTTAGAAAATGACAAAATGGTGAATTTTAATGACGACTGATATGTATAATTTTTGTTTTCACTCCATGTAAGGCTTCCATGCCAATCTACATTGCCTTGTCTATGATATTGGGGAGGTTTCCACAGGCATGAACAAAATCAGATGTTCACATAAACAGTAGACCACTAAATGTCATAGCTGACAACAATTTGCAAATTAAAGAACGAAAACTAGATTTTCCTGCCGATGGAGAAAACTTTATATTTTCGCTTGTACTTTATGCATCCTTTAGCATACCTGCAAGAGTACTCAGACACATCTCTAATAGTTTATGCCAAACAACTGTCTTTTCATTTGTAGACTAGCTTTCTGGGTAGAAGAAAAACAGCTAGTTAACAAAACATTTGAAAGAATTAAAAGCATCCTCCTCTGTGAGCAAAGAAACATTGCTAATCACTGCTAAGCCTTCATAATCCAGTCTTCACACAAGTTAAAAGTAAAGAACTCTCTGTAAAGTAGCTTCAAAAGGTCTCTGCTAATCAGCAGAACTTGGTGAATAATTCTGTGATAAAAATGGGTGTGTGTGTATTTCATTCTGTATTTTTCTTTCCTATTATGAAAGGAGTTTAAACGTACCATGCAATAGTGAATCCGTGTGTCAATCCTCATGCTTGTCAATCAATGACAGCTATTCTGGATGACTTCAGTGGGACTTACACTAAGGTAAGTGTGCAGGATTGCAGCCTTGGGAAAGTGATGTTTGGAAATCCCAATGGAAGGATTTGATTGTTACTGACCTTATTAGGAAAACTTGCCAGTATATAATGCAAGTATCAGTGGCATCTGCTTTTGCAGTACTCCTTCATCTGAGTTTTAGCTTGCAGGGTTATTTCCCACCCTCATGCCGTCAGTGTTTGATTTGCACACAATCAGCTACAAAGGAAGGATGCATTTTACTATAATTCAGGGTACATATGGATGCTGCCTCTGCTGGATTGAGAGTGATTTTGTGGGTCTTCATTCCCTGATACAATAATTTCCAGATCAGAACACAGCAGCATATTTCCAGAATTTTAAACAAACAGAATGTTAAGTTACATTTTAAATTACATTTTAAATTACATATTTATAAATAAGACAAATACAAAATTTAATAAGTTCACAATTTTCCAAAACCTAGATATTGATTTTATTTTCATTTTTGTGAAAGGGTGTTTTACTGCAGAACAATTTTTTTGTTTGTTAAACTTCTGGTTTTTTTCTTAACTCATTAGCAGAGTAACGATGTGGGACAGCTTGTACATCACAGTGCAGGCTAGTAGTGGTAACAGAGCACTGTATAGAAATGAAAGCAGCATCCTACCCCACTGCTAACCACCCATCAGCAACAGTAGCCATGTGATGGGTTGTCTGCCTCCCACTCAGTGCCTAGTTAGTGCTGGATTAAATCCTATCCTAGCCCTGTATGTCACTGAGATTCAGGATCAGTGATTTGCATTTATATAGACCAGTGGTGGTAAAACTGGGCCCTCCGGCTGTTTTGGGACTACAATTCCCATCATCCCTGACCACTGGCCCTGTTAGCTAGAGATTATGGGAGTTGTAGTCCAAAAACAGCGGAGGGGCAAGTTTGGCCACCACCGATATAGATAGCTTCTGAAAACTGAGAATGGTGCATGTGCAGAATCTCTTCTAATAACAGTCTGAAATATAGGAGTTCAACTAGAGTGAACCAAAGCGATACTGTAACCCCTAAACCTTTATAATAATATATGTACCTCTCTATGCACATATTGCGGACGCGGGTGGCGCTGTGGGTTAAACCACAGAGCCTAGGGCTTGCCGATCAGAAGGTCAGTGGTTCGAATCCCTGCAACAGGGTGAGCTCCCGTTGCTTGGTCCCTGGTCCTGCCAACCTAGCAGTTTGAAACTGCAAGTAGATAAATAGGTATCACTCTGGCGGGAAGATAAAGGGTGTTTCCGTGTGCTGCTCTGGTTCGCCAGAAGCGGCTTAGTCATGCTGGCCACATGACCCGGAAGATGTACGCCGGCTCCCTCGGCCAGTAAAGTGAGATGAGCACCCAACCCCAGAGTTGTCTGCAACGGGACCTAACGGTCAGGGGTCCCTTTACCTTTTTATGCACATATTATAGGCAGGACAATCCTATGGTTCTACAACGCTGGCAGCCTCTACAACACTGGCATATCATAGTTGTCATCCAATGCTTTACAAGCAGAAAAGTCTAGGGCACAACAGCGGCTACAGAAACAACAGTAGCAACACCAACAGGTTCTTGTAGCGACAGCCTCCTTTGTAAACCACTGCGACCCACCAACCACAAGTTGCTTGTTGATGATGCTTCCACACTGGCCATGCAACAAAAGCAGTAATAATGCCCATACATTCTATGAGCTCATTCACCCAGTACATGCATGGCCATCCCACAAAATAACAACAGACCATCTAGAAGGGACAACAGATCCTTCCTAAGTGTGGGCGTCTATAGCAAAAAACGTTCATAATTTCTTCACGCATTGGTTTGAAAACCACAGCAACAACAAAAACATGTATCCTGAAAACAACTACCAATTGGGCAAGCAAACAACCTGCCCCAGAAAGAGAATCAAGAAATGCCATTCCAATCAGAACAGGCAGAAGATACATGATGGGGCCTTTGAAATCTCCCAGGGGTCTAGTCAATGGCAAACCACCTCCCCTGCCTTCATGCAGGGCATCCAGGGGGTACAGTCATATGGGCAGTTACTGAAGGGTCCCAATGTGTGAGAAACTGAAAAAAGGTTGCTGGTGGAAACCCATCACTACACAAACAAAATGCTACATATTCCCCCCTGTTGGAACAGCATTGCGCTCCACCATCATAAAAGTGTATGAGAACAAACCTATCCCATCCAGTAAGTCAATGACCCTTAGGCAAAGGTTTTAAAAAATACTCAAAATAAACAAACAACTCCATAGCCATCAAATTTTGGGCAACTTAGAAAACCCAGGTTGTTGAAAGATGTGGTGGTAGCAAAGTACAACACACTACGGGCTCCTTCAGACAGACCTAGAGTGCAGCCTTGTATATACTTACTAGGGAGTTAGCTCCATCGACAGCAGTGGAAGCCACCTCTGAGTAAGTACGTATAGAACTGTGGTCTAAGGGCTGTATCCAACTGCACCCCCCGGCCGAAAAACCACATTGCCTGTAAAGGGTTAGGGGATGATTTGGAACAGCTGGGGAAGCGGTGTTGGGTCTTCAGGGGTTTGTGAAAACATATGAACACTGCCTTTCTTCCCTGGTCTGCTGAAGGGAGCATCCACTTGATTTAAGAGAGGGACAGAACTGGATCTAACCATGTGCCCCTGTATTTCAAACCCTTACAGTGACTTACATATTATTCAAAGACTCCTAGCTGAACATCTGAATTGCCTCCAATGGGAAGCACTGTAGGTGAAGGTTATGTGAAAGCTTTGACTGTGCTACCTGATCTTCTGTTTTACACATAAATACGTCAGCTGACACTGCAGCCACTGAGTGATGAACAAGAATGTATGTGAGCAAGCCCTCATGACTGAAAAAGATGTGACTTGGAAAGAAAAGAAAAAAGAAAAGAAAAGAAAAATCACCTGAAGACACCCATAATACATAAATATATATATTTTGCTATTCAACCAGGTTATGAATATTTTTAGTATTTCTTAAAACAGAGAATCATAATGGCTTCAAAATGCACAAAGTAGTGCCACAGATGGTAATGCTCAAATTACATTTACAACGTGAAGCCTGAAAAAAATAATTCTATTTTTGTACATTTTAATTGACAAGAAATATTTGGTTTACCTGGGCCGTGAAGCATGAAAATGAGCAAGTGTGAATCAAGTTTAAATTTAAAAGCAGTGTGAAATGAGCTATTCATGAGGGCTTCACAATTTACAATTTACAGAGGGAATACTATTTTCTTTTACAGAAACAGAATTTTATGGTTTCTAGTACATATACGCTGACTTACCAAGTGAAGCTGTTCTGAGTGGCGAATAGTCAGGCAGACCCAGCTGTCCACTGGATGGCTGAATAGACTACTGGAATGTTATGTTCACCGACAAAATTAATTTAATTTAGCTCAACTTGGAGCTTAAGCTTTGAAGCTGTCCCACATAGCTATTTGAGCAAAAGCAGCTTCAGGAGGGGAGAAATGGAGTGGAGTGGCAGAGAAAGCAAGGGGTGCTTAATTCTTCCTCTACAGCTCTGCCTCCCCAACCACTGCTACTGCCCTAGGGTTCCTAAGTTGTATGTAAGGATCCATCAGTCTCAGAGCCACCCACAGTACATCTGTAGTAGGGCAATAATAACTAATGTTGATTATCTTATCTTAATGTACAGTATACACCAAATGTTTTGAATATACAATATAAATACTAGTTAGCTTCTCTTAAGCACTGCACTGATTCGTCAGTGTATGATTCTCAGGAACACAAATGATTTGAAACAACAAAACGTGGTATACAGCAGCAGTAGACATTAAAACCCAACACAGCTATAAAGTGAATGCTAAAAAGCAATTATAAAACATGGCCTGGGTGCACTAAAGAAAAGTATTTACTTGGCCCTGAAACAAGATCAACATCAGTGCTGCACAAGTTTCTCTTAGGATAGCATACTAAGTGCAAGTTTCCATGATTGATAAAGCCCTCTCTCTCCAGTCACGACCTACCTAACTTCAGATGGAGCAGAGACTCAGAGAAGCACCACTCATGATGAACAATGGGTTTTGGGAGACCTAGGCAGAAAAAAGGGCCATTCAAGCAGGCAGGACCCGGAGTCATTTAGGGCTTTATAGCTAATGAGAGCTGGACCATAAAGAAGGCTGATCACCGAAGAATTGATGCTTTTGAGTTATGGTGCTGGAGGAGACTCTTGAGAGTCCCATGGACTGCAAGAAGATCAAACCTATCCATTCTGAAGGAAATCAGCCCTTGAGTGCTCATGGGAAGGACAGATCCTGAATCTGAGGCTCTAATACTTTGGCCACCTCATGAGAAGAGAAGACTCCCTGGAAAACACCCTGATGTTGGGAAAAGATTGCGGGTACAAGGAGAAGGGGATGACAGAGGACGAGATGGTTGGACAGTGTTCTCGAAGCTACCAGCATGAGTTTGACCAAACTGTGGGAGGCAGTGGAAGACAGGAGTGCCTGGCGTGCTCTGGTCCATGGGGTCACGAAGAGTCGGACACGACTAAATGACTAAACAACAACAACAAGCTAATGAACAGCATTTTGAATTGTCTGTGGAAACAGTCCAGCAGCCAGTTTAAGTACTGCCTGGATACATTCTATGTAGCTGGTCCCTGTTAGAAGCCTAGCAGCTGAATTGTATATTAACTGAAGTATCCAGTCTTCAAGGCAGCCCCACATACAATGCATCTGAGAATTTACCAGGGCTTAGATGAAACGCTCCATAGGGGGAAGTGTGGTGGTGTTCACCTAACCTTTGTACTACACCAACCTTAATGCTGCTTTGCTTCTCCTAGTAATCTGCAACATGACTAACGAGAGGTCAAGGGAGCAACACAGATCCCCACCCACCCACGAAGTCCACTGCCCGGTTATACTATAGCAGGTATGGGGAAACTTGGAAATTGGCCCAAGCAAGTATAGCCAAAGCAAGTATGGCCAAGGGGAGTTTTAGTCCAGCAACAAGTAGATGGCCACAGGTTCCCGAACTCTGACCTGTAATTTCCATATGACGTGGAAAATGATCTCCTGTAATTATTTAAGATCAAACTGAGCAAACCATTCTGTAATAATATATTTGATGTAACTTAAAAGTACCCCTTCAGTTAACCTAGCTTACATTCATGGGTGCTCTTTTATGGGTGTAACCTATGCTGGGCAGTATCTTTAAATCATTCTTATTTTCATGAGAAAGATGATTGGAAAATGTATATTTTTAAAAAAGGGAAGTGTGGGGGAGGGGAGAATATGCCTATGAAAATGTAGCATAGAAAAAAACCTACAAACCCCTGCATTTTCACCTATTATCGGGAACTTCAAATATAATAAATACTGACAAGCTTTCTTTCACTTCTCTATTATCGTCATATTTTCCTTTAATGGTTTAAATTAACTCTTTAAAAGTTTTCACAGTTGTTTTTCTTTCTTTTTAAAGCGGAAATGCATCCTTTGAAAATATTAAATACATGGCTCCAAACATGTGAACACACCTTATACCTACACAGATAAAAATACAAAATGAAAACTCTGACTGTAGCCTCAAGCCTTGATAGTGTCAATGTAGTACAAATAAGATAAAAGGGATTTTTTTTAAAAAAGTCTACCTAATGGACTGTGTTTTTTACTGAAATAAATCAGATGTCTTAAAAACAAAAAAGAGACAAAAACAGTATCTACCTTAATGCGATTTTTAATTTCTGTCGTTGTGCTGCTTTTATATTTCTAAGTTCTCTGAGACAGAATCTCTCCTGAGAAGCAAAAGACATTTTACACACATTTTTCTATCTACTGAAAGAGGTATATTGTGCCCTTCAGTGAACATAAAATTGATATTATCATGTCTTAGTTTATATACCACTACTTAACCTTCAGATTAAAAGTTATTAGATTTGAATGACTAAAAAGATATCATGTTCCATTCAATGTCGAGTGAACAGAAAACTTGAGGGGTAAAGGCAAGAGCAGTAAGACTGCTTTGCTGGTACAATTCCCCATCCACTTCCATGTAGCTGCGTTGCCCAAAGGCATGGAAGGGTCTGCTTTGCAAGCGCATAACTGGAAACAATGATGGAAGGAACAAATTTCTTTCTGTTGTCAAAGTGGGTAATGGTTCCCTCTCAAATTATTCACTACCGGAAAAACAATCCCACTCATGAAAACCCAACAATAAAAATATACTCTAGAGCCAGCCCTGAAGAATGTATGGGGAGAGAAGATTCCTTCACATCATCAACAACCATTTCAGTCACAAGGAAAAGTTAGCGAGTGAAAATTGGTCCTCCAAGTTACTTAATCTGCCCATAAAAGGGGTGAGTGGAAGGTGATTATTCCACCCCCTTCTCTCCCCTAAAGTTCAGGCAAACCTAAAGAATGGGGTGGGCTGTGGGGGAAGGGAGAGATCATGCAAAATCAGAGAGAGGCACCTTTTTCTGGCCATAAACTCTGACAGGAGAGTTCTTTCAAGGGGTAATGCCTAGGGTAGGAGATGGTGTGAAAGTCACCTTCCACCCACCTCCTTCAGTGGGCACATATTTGGATCCAGCCCTAAGTCTCTGACTGCCCTTACCTCCAGCAAATAATCCCCAGTCTTAACCATGACTTTGCTGTGCCTTTGGTCTCATTTACTACATCAAAAACTTTATCTCCTCCCTACACAATTTGGCAGTGGCTGGGTATGACAATATATCATGTATCTTGTGAATTAACTTCTTTATTCAAATATATTCTGCAACTTGAATGTCACCTCTGCAACATTCATGCACATAGAATCCAGATAGTGCTCTTTTTTTGGACAAATTATCCACAGAATGTCCCTGAAATCTATGAATGGGACAGTGTTAAATATTGAACATTACATTCAGTAAGACTTATGAAATGTGCAATGTGTACACACACTTACTTCCAGCCTTAAAGTTATGGAAAAGTAAGAGTATGCCAGATTATTCATTATTACTTTAGGGGTGTGTCAATGAAACATCATGCACACAACTTCATTTGTATTGTTCTGAACTAAACCATGAGTACACATATTAAGGCAGATATTTAACTTAAGTTTTCAAAACAATATGAGTGACTCTTCATAACTACATCAAGCTGCAGTTCAAACACAAAACGATGAAAGAAACAGTTTCCTACATGAAGTGTTATTTCTCTGTGTAAACTTTCATCTTGTTCCTCTATGCACTACTTGCATATGTAACTATTCTATGTTGTCATAAAAGCACTCACCTCCTAACCATTTTATCAAGCAATGTGAACACTACCTAAAATATATATACTCCAGGGAAATGATAAGATTTACATCAGGGGTAGGCAACCTAAGGCCCATGGGCCGGATGTGACCCAATTGCCATCTCAATCCGGCCCGTGGACGGTTCGGGAATCAACATGTTTTTACATGAGTAGAATGTGTCCTTTTATTTAAAATGCATCTCTGAGTTATTTGTGGGGCATGGGAATTTGTTCATATATTTTTTCAAAATATAATCCGGCCCAACACATGGTCTGAGAGACGGTGGACCGGCCCACGGCTGAAAAAGGGTGCTGACCCCTGATTTACTTTATACATACACTACCAGTTTTGCCAGCTGACCACTAGCTTGCCAATAAATGCAAGCACACTTGCAAAATATCTGTGCACATCTGTCCACATAATGACCTTTCCCTCTTGCCATTCTTGCAAATAAATTTGCAACCAGCGTAGCTTAACCCGTCCACAAAGCACGGGCTCCTAAATGTTAAAAAGAATGTTGGATTGAGTTTGTCACCATTTAAATCTATGGCATCAAAACGGAACAATTTATCATTGAAAAGAAGTTTGTGTTTCTGCTGCTGAGCAACACAGCTTTTCAGGTCTTCCTATTATAATGCCTACTCCAATTTCTCCACCTCTCCTTTTTGAAACCATAACAATACTTAATGATCCAAATACCTGACTAGCTGTAAAACAACCATTTTAAATAACAGATGTTTCCCTAAAACTTTGCAAGAACTGAGAAAGGAAACTTGTCCAAATATTATGGCCAATGCTAGATATTTTTAAAGCAACTGAAAGCTGTGTGCCTCCGTACATGCACAAAAATCCCAACCAGAATTCTACGCTTTGTTATTATCATGGTCATATTTTCTGTGGTCCAGCATGACCTAAAACAGCCAGCCATGCTGATCTTTTAATACATACTTCATAGGATGTGATGCTTCCCTCCAGCAATTTGATGCTCCCAGAACATTCTGAGGCATCTCATTTCCTTGTCAAAGCTTCTGTCCTGTTCTCCAGTGTCTAAGCTTCACATCTTTCTAAGAACAAGGAGCTCCCCTAGGCTACTCCAGTCTTCAACATGGGTAGCCTCACTCATGATTCAATTATCTACTGAAGGCTTCATTGGGATGTGTGGTGACCAACATTATTGTTGCTACTGAGTTACTGTAGGCTGATTATCCTCAACATTTATAACAAAGGCAGATCCTGACAAAATATATTAAAAAATTGTCTAGTAGCACCTTAGAGACCAGCTAAGTTCGTTCTTGGTATAAGCTTTCGCGTGCATGCACACTTCTTCAGATACACTGAGTCACCAGACCCTTATATATAGTGGGAGGGTAGTAGGAGATGGGTGATTGACTCAATGGGTATGGTAAACCTATTGACTGTTAACGACTGCAATTAGTCCTACAGGAAAAAGCAAGCGGTAGTATGCAGATGATTAGCCTATGTTATGAGACAGGAATCCAATATCTCTATAAAGACCAGGTCTCTCCATAGTTTTCAGTTTAGTGATAAGTTGTAATTCAGCAACTTCTCTTTCAAGTCTGTTTCTGTAGTGTAGTGGTTATCACATTCCGAGCTGCTTTTCTGTAGTGTAGTGGTAATCACGCTCAAACTGGTTTTCTGTAGTGTAGTGGTTATCACGTTCTAACTGGTTTTCTGTAGTATAGTGGTTATCACGTTCAAACTTGTTTTCCGTAGTGTAGTGGTTATCACGTTCAAACTGGTTTTCTGTAGTGTAGTGGTTATCACATTCTAACTGGTTTTCCGTAGTGTAGTGGTTATCACGTTCTAACTGGTTTTCCGTAGTGTAGTGGTTATCACGTTCTAACTGGTTTTCCGTAGTGTAGTGGTTATCACATTCGAGCTGGCTTTCCGTAGTGTAGTGGTTATCACGTTCTAACTGGTTTTCCGTAGTGTAGTGGTTATCACGTTCTAACTTGTTTTCCGTAGTGTAGTGGTTATCACGTTCGAGCTGGTTTTCTGTAGTGTAGTGGTTATCACATTCGAACTGGTTTTCTGTAGTGTAATGGTTATCACGTTCACCTCACACGCAAAAGGTTCCCGGTTCAAAACCGGGCAGAAACAGCCTTACACGCCTATTCTGACATTACACATTCAAAATTCGGTACACACACCAATAATGTGTGTTTAAATGTCATGTAGGAAGCATCTGTTTTCAAGCGAAGAACGACACTGACTCCAGAAAATGTAAATCTTTGCTAGAGGCAGGTATGCAGATCATCCTACCCAGATGGCATTTGCTTGCAAGAGTTGTGTTCACACATGGCTTTTCAAAAGTAACGCCTGAAGCTGAACAGATCCTCTCCCTTCTCAACCACATAGATTTCAGTTTTAATCTCCTCCCTCTTACTCCCTCACATTATTCAGAAACATCCAATTTTGCCAATATTTTACTTTTCTGTTCTTTCTTTCCCTTTTGGATCTATTTTTAAGCATTTGCTCTTCATGCAAGGTATTTTTTAAAAACAGATATTTGTAATGGGTTAAAACATTTGTAATGCCCCAAGTTTTCCCTATGATCAAGGTGACATGGTCAGCTACTCTACAGCTAAGGACTCTCCATTTTTTTAGCCCAAGTTTTCAGCATGACAGACACAAGTAAAGTAGGGATGAACTGAGATAAGCTCCTCTTTATAGAGAAGCACACACCTCTCATTCTTTTTTGTTCATAGCAAATATGCATGCCCCTGCATGTGCAAGGAACACTGGAATGCAGAGCTTTCCCATGAATAACTTCTACATATGTGCTTAAAAGTTTGTCACTGTTCATGTTAAATATCATCTTATGACACAAGACTGATTACCCACTAAACCTTTCCTTTATGTGCTTTGTACATATACCCCCCAAATTTCAGTGAAGAGCTATGAATAGAATATATCTTATTTATTTAATTTTTAAAGTTTATTTGTGCTTTACAGCTTTATACCTTGCAAATGAACCTATTTCACTGGGATATCGTTTATGTAGCTTGTATTTCCTTACTTTGCACAAAATAATAACCAAATTGTACCTGTCGCTGTGCTTCCTAGGTTGTATGGAAAAACAGGTATACTGTACTTCTGAAATTTAGTCTTCCATTTTTTTCCTTAGCAGAATATGGTACTGCCCTCAAGGACATGGCTCTCTCGTTTAGCTTACCCACACAGGTGCACCACAATCCCATTCAAGAAAATTAAAGCCACAGCAACAAGTTGCTATAAAAGTATTATGCTTAGTTGCTGTTCAAGGCTGCGTGTTCACCCAGCCATTGTTATTGGTATGTGCCAATCCAGGGAGAGAGGGTGGAGAGACATCAGTTCACTGGATAAAATTATTTAAAATATATTAATGAAGCTGGTTCTTATGCAGCCATACACCCCTTAGGAATCATTGCAGGTAGCCTACAAAGAAGAACAAGGTACTTGACAGAGAACCAAATCAGAAGTACCCTTCACTGATACTTCAGACAATGCAATACAGTTGTCAAAAAGAAGAGGAGAAATGAAGAATTTACATTGCAATGCTGTCAGGAAACAGCAGTTCTACTTAACAGCCATTCAGATTTATTGAATGAGCATTTTATAGCAAGCATTCTGTTAAGTGACCCAAGAGCATATGTTGTATAGGGAGAAACAACTAAACAGTATGCTGCATGCTTGCTGTAGCTGTTTGAAAACAACTTTTTTTTTTCCTTTTTCAGCATTAACAGTACCTAGAAACAGTATCTGGAAACCACAGCCATCAAATACACTGTGATACAGTTTTTGAGGATTGTTTGGATAGTACGCTCATTTATAAACAAACAAACAAAATACACATGCACACATGTTTAGTATGGATGTGTTATTAAACTAGCAAGTTGTTTGCTTCATAAAAGAAAATTCTATGACAAAAGAAAAAGGGAAGTGTATGGAGACCTATGGACAAGACTATAAACCAAAGGTGACTTTATATAAGCCAAACGCAAAACAGACAATTATAACTAGGTATGAACTAAATACTCATTCCTTTAACTTCCATTAAATTCATCTCCTTGAAAGGCACTCCTGCCTCTCCTTGAGCATTCAGGTAGGTTGCTGCTGAGTGACGTGATACAATGCATATAACGATTAAGGTATTACTTCACTCAGCAGTGACCCCTGTGGTTCATTATGGTGTGGTCTTGCTTATAGGTAGGTTAGAAGGTGGTAGCCATGATGTTGATGAATATTTGGTGAAAAGAGAAATGGCAAATATATGTAATACAGTTTTTGGATCTCTGAGCTGCCAGATACTCCATTAGAATGTATTATCATGCTGCTGTGGAAGTTATAAGATGGCTTTTTGTTATTTCAAAGTATTAACTTATTTCATTTGTTGCTGTGTATTTTTTTTTAATTGGTAGCTAGTCTGTGATTTTGTATGAAGAGCAATATAGAAATGTGTACCAGCAAAAACAGATTGGAAAGAAGCAAAGGGTTTAGAAAAATGCAGATACACTAACAATGGAATTAGCTCATTTTGCTGTGAAGTCTCATGGAGAAGAAGGCTTTTGTGTACAGTGTAGTTCCAACATATTTTACTGTTCTTATTCTCTTTCACTGTCCTATATTAATCAAAGCTGTAACCCCTGTTGTCTTTGCACTACGATTCAGAATGTGCCCCTGGCGAAGAATGAGGGAAAAGTCAACAGGAATTAAGTTTCAGTGCAACTGTTTACTCAACTGTGGCCTGCACTTATTGAAATTTTATCCATGGTTTTGTATGACTACTGCAGTAATGAATTCAGCATGGCTGTGATTTTCTCACTGATTGTATTCTCACTTCAAATAAGAGACCCATAGTAAGAAAACGGCTGAAATAACTGTCTATTGCATTTAACATCATGTGACTCTCAAAACAGCGAAACTGTAGTGGAATTATGTTGTGTGCGTTTTTTCCAAGGGGGGAAAAATAGCAATGTTGGCTGACTGCAATGTGTTTTCAACTGCTGTTTTCTACTGTACAACTACCTGCTGACAAGAGCATCATGTGCTCTGAAGAGTATTTACAAAGCTGCCAAATAACTTACTTAAAATACTTCAAGAATACATTCAGCATTACAGGAGACAAAGGTTGTAGTGACACACAGAACCCTCAGAAGCCCACCCCTCCTTCCTTTTAATAACCCACATTATGAAAGCTTGTTTTAAAAAGTAGAATTATGATTCATTTCCCCCAATTCCAATATTACAGATACATACAACATGACTTTCCTATTTAAACGTATTTTTAAATCTTTTATTGATAGAGAGCCAGTGTGGTGTAGTGGTTAAGAGCGGTAGTCACGTAATCTGGGAAACCGGGTTCGTGTCTCCGCTCCTCCACATGCAGCTGCTGGGTGACCTTGGGCCAGTCACACTTCTGTGAAGTCTCTCAGCCCCACTCACCTCACAGAGTGTTTGTTGTGGGGGAGGAAGGGAAAGGAGAATGTTAGCCGCTTTGAGACTCCTGAAGGGGAGTGAAAGGCGGGATATCAAATCCAAACTCTTCTTCTTCTTCTTCTTCTTCTGATAGGCGTGTTCCTAACTTGATCACAATGGGGAAAATCTAACATTGCTCTAATGGACTTCCCTCACACAACAGGACTTCCCCTTTCTCCAATATATCCCTTCCAGAGCAGATTCTGGGCACATATGGGGGTCTGCAGGGAAGGAAGGAGGAAAACCAGAAATCCCATTGTGTAAGGAGACGTCTGTTCCCAGTTGCATATGGATACCACCGGATTTCGTCCAACCTTATTTCATTGTATAAGTGCATATTCACAAACATTATTTTGTACAGTCATCAATGGACGACAGACTCAAGCTATGAACTCTTGATCTTTCTGACAAGAGTATCGAAAAAATAATTCCGATTGGATAAATGAAACATCCATTTTGCATTTGCCCTACAGGACACAAACCACAGATAAAAACCTAGTTTCTGTAAGTTTCTTATTTTGCTGGAAAATGCCACCATCTTTTTACATGGTCAAGTCTTCTCCCCTTGCTCTCTCCAGGTAGTGAAATCTGAACATGTACCTGCTGCTGTTGAAGGTGGGCTAGGTCTGCTGCACCAATTTCCACTGAAGGTGTCTCTCCGTTTGATCTCGCTTCCCGCAGGCTGCACTCTAGTATATGGCTACCAGCGCTTGCTCCATTCTGAATGGCTGAACCGTTACTTTTTGTCTCAGTCCCAGATTCTTGCATCATGACTCAAAAACCTGAAATAATTCAGTGGAGGAAAAAGGGAGAATAAAGCAGCTGTTGAAACACTTGTACATTAAGATATATCTTGTTTTTTAAAGCTTGCCGTAGCTGTAAACATTTGACCTTTCCCTTCGTACAATTTGTGCTATCATTAATGGTTCAAGCCACCAGTTTATGTTTATTTGTTGGTATAGCTATATCATCAGTAAATTCTTTTTCTAAATATAGCAGCATTTACTCAGCAGCTTCCCCCCCCCCCTCAGATATATCTGCAGACGTAGATATGCAAGCTCTAGAATTCGATTTCTTTAATTGCATCTGAACACTTCACTTAAAACCTATAATACATTCTACGTGGTACATTATGATATATATATATGCAACAGGATGCTTGCCAGCTTGCTGTAGGAGGATGTTGTGGGCGACAGACTTGAAAAAGAGCAGATACATACTCAGATGCAAAGCATCACCTATCATCCACACCTTAGGCCTAGGGCATTGCCCCCACCCTAGGGGCTGTCCTTTGGAATGAACAGTATCAGAGCCCTAGTGAAAGCCACCCTCTTAATCAGCCGTGAAAAGGAGACCTGATTATCAGAAATGGATGACAACCCAAGCCAAACAACAACTATTTATTTTCACGGTTGAGCTACGCTTATAGGGAAAACAAAGACACCTGAGAGCCACTAGTGAATTCGAACATTTAAATGTGAATAATGTGGGCAAATAAAATTAGTATCCAAGTTGTATTACTTGAGAAACAACTGATTAAGGGCTTTGCCTAGCATCTGCAATAATACCCAGCTCTAACTCCTGATTCAAACTAAAGGCAGAAAAAGCTTCCTAAGCACACACCCCACCCTTTTTTTAACATTATACTGGCAGCATGGGAACTGATGCAGTGGAGTTCCTTCCCATGCGTTCTGAGTAACTTGAGAAGCTCCGGACCACAAGGAATAGCACCTCCCTATACCTTGCTGACAAAGGTCTGTATAGTTAAAGCTATGGTTTTCCCAGTAGTGATGTATGGAAGTGAGAGCTGGACCATAAAGAAGGCTGATCGCCAAAGAATTGATGCTTTTGAATTATGGTGCTGGAGGAGACTCTTGAGAGTCCCATGGACTGCAAGAAGATCAAACCTATCCATTCTTAGGGAAATCAGCCCTGAGTGTTCACTGGAAGGACAGATCCTGAAGCTGAGGCTCCAATATTTTGGCCACCTCATGAGAAGAGAAGACTCCCTGGAAAAGACGCTGATGTTGGGAAAGGTTGAGGGCACAAGGAGAAGGGGACGACAGAGGATGAGATGGTTGGACAGTGTTCTCGAAGCTACCAGCATGAGTTTGACCAAACTGCGGGAGGCAGTGGAAGACAGAAGTGCCTGGCGTGCTCTGGTCCATGGGTCACGAAGAGTCGGACATTACTAAACGACTAAACAACAACAACAAAATGGAGAGAAGGTATACTTTTTATGAGTTAATTAAACAGCTTCTGAGGGATGCAAAAAGGGGAAATCCACTCTTAACTGAACGGAAAAGGGAGAAAATTAGGAATAACTGTTGTTCAATGAAGGCATTATGGCGTAATTATGATCTAGAACAAAAAGTAGAGGTGGTTCAAATAGAATAAAACAGTTGCTAAAAATCTGGCTGATCAATGTATGAAAATATAGCACTTTTACAAGCTTCGTAAATTGAATCATTTGTGGAGCTCTTAAACTGTAGCCTTTCCCCAGCTCTTAAAACAGAGGCAAAATATTCTGAGGGTGGGCTGGGGAGATCACACCTGGTAGAATATGTTTTTTTTTTAAATTGCCACACACCTTAAAGTTATAAGGTCCCTCTGATGGTCTGACTCTTTGAGGACTATACTCCTTTGGCTTCTTTTCCTACACTTAAAGCACCTTTGTCCATACAGGGCAATTCTACCTCCTTTCCCCGGTTATTTCTGTAGTTCCTTCAATCTCATTATTCCACCTTTCATCATTTTTAGTTGTTTTGTTAATATGGATTTATAGATTTTAATTGTTTTTCTGATGATTTGCTAATTATTCTGTATGATTCTTTGTTTGTGATGTTCTATTACGTTATTGTTATTTATTGTTTGCAAGTCACCTTGTGATTCATTTCAATGAAAAGTGACATCAAAATTTAATGCATCAAATCAATCAATCAATCAATCAATCTATCAATCACATATACAATGTTACTGATCAGGATGAATATGATAAACTCATCAGTGGCTCAGAGAAATTGAGGACAGGGGCAGGGTTGAGCCTTTGGTTTTAAAGCTATTAAAACTTTTGATGGGGAAAAGGAGGAATACTTAAATTCTTTAAAATGATGATAAAGAAAGACATTCTGGATAGCATATAAGATAGCAAGGATAGTGGATAGATTGATATTGTTCTTGATTAAGTTGCCTTTGTTTGTGCATTTCAGCCATGAGCACACTGGCTGTCAAAGAAAAGTAAACAAATATAGTCACTATTAAGACTACTTCCCAGAGAATCACCCAATTTTCATTTCTCACATGGTTATCGCTTTTGAAATCTCGGTGTAATTTCATGAACATTAATGCTCTGTCTCCAAGTCTGCTAAAGATTCTTATTATCAAACATGCAAAAGCTGGGCTGTCCATACAGATACAAGCAGTCTCTCTGAGCAACAGCACTGGTGTAAAATTTTGTCAAAACAAAGCCCTTGACTTCTTACATTTGTGAAAGATTTCAAGCTAACAAATAAAATCAGTCTTTATTTCAGGGCAGTTAATTAAGGTTGACCAAGTCAGGCAGAAGTAAATTAACTTAGGTGATCAATTATTTATATGAAGCAGAATAAATGCCCTTAAAGAACTTGGCCCAGTCGTTTAAGGATGTGTAAATTAAACTAAACAGATTAATGTAATATATTTCTATTTCAGCCATTGCTAAAAACGGTTTAAAGCAAGTGATTAAACGGCAAGACCTAGTCACAAAGCCTCAGCCTCTGGTAAGCACACGGTAAAGCCAAAACAACATCTAACCATTTTCTCCACTGAGATAAAACTTGTTGGTGAACATTATTAGCAGTCTAGCTTCCGTTTTAAAAATATGTAGCACATTTTGTTAAACATGTGAGGTGTACACAGCTTCAACAACTGCCATCTATGTTGGTTTTTTTTTGTGTGTGTGTCAGGAATACCTCTCTGTGCTTAGCTGGAATAAGTTATAGAGGAAACTAGAGGTGCATGGCCAAAGCTAGTTCATGAAGGATTGCTAGCAGGCCCACCATGTCTCTATAGTGGCTCCGAGGAGCCTTGTAACAATCACCAACCTCCTCACTGGTAACTTCAAAAGGAAAAAAGAAACTTTCAGAAACAAACAGGTTGTACTGCCTACACATTTCCTCCCAGGAAAGACAATGCACTAATATCGGGCTTTCACCTTCAGTGACAAAAAATGATGGTGTCAGCAAGTGAATAAGGAAAAAGCGAAATGCCTTGGCTACTTGTTCTGTGTTGTTGTGCTCCATCCTATATTGCCTCCATCAGCCACTCAAGGTGGTGGCCAGTGATATATGATGATGTATGCCAGGCATAGGCAAACTCCGGCCCTCAGATGTTTGGGACTACAATTCCCATCATCCCTAGATAACAAGACTAATGGTCAGGGATGATAGGAATTGTAGTCCCAAACATCTGGAGGGCCAGAGCTTGCCTATGCCTGATGTATGCTGTGTGTTAAACTTTAACAGTGTTGTTGTTGTTGTTGTTCACCCACCCTTCACCTTAGGGTGCCCAGATAAGTTACAACAATTTAAAATGCAATATTAGAAACAATGAAAAAAAACCTTACAATTACAAAGAATACAATCCCACAAAATAGGGTGGTCCGCAAAAATACATATCTCACGTGTCAGACATAAGGAGGTCTGTATGTAAGGGAGCAATCTTTCAGCTATTTAGTGCCTGAATCTTTTAGGCTTTAAACACCAATATTAGCACCTTGAATTGGGCCTGGAAATGGACTAGCAACCAACCAGATGAGCTGGCAACCCACAATTTAAACGGTTAATTCAGTGAAGACTGGTTAAGCATCCACTGATGCTCCTGTGCCAGAATTTGTCTCTACCCTTCCTAGGATATAGCTGTTGCATGTGAATGTGGACAGGGTCATATTTGTCCCGTTTCTAGAGCAACATTTTGTAGGCTTTTTTATGCCATTGACATTAAATCAATTATTTCCTGGGACGTCAAACAGGGCCTAGTAACTTTGCCAAGCCACAGGTGGAAAACCACAGTCCAGAAACCAAGCCTTATGAGGAATGGCTGAAGGAGCTAGATATGTTTGGCCTGGATAAGAAGAGAGTGAGAGGAGATATGATAGGGGGTATTGTTTTGTTGTTTTTGTTTTAACTATTTACTTGTGTTTTCACCTCATATTTTATTCTGCGAACCGCCCTGAGATCTTGTGGTGAATGGTGGAATATAAATCAAATACCATATTTTTTGCACCATAACACTCACTTTTTTCCTCCTAAAAAGTAAGGGGAAATGTCTGTGCGTGTTATGGAGGGAATGCCTGCGGGTGGCATGCCTACAGATTTTCCTCCTCTAAAAACTACGTGCGTGTTATGGCCGGGTGCGTGTTATAGAGCGAAAAATATGGTAAATAAATAAATAAATAAAAGAGAGCCATCTTCAAATATCTAAAGGGCTGTCACATGAAAGATGAAGCAAGTCCCCCCACCCCCACCCCCCCGCTCTTGAGGGTAGGACCTGAACCAATGGCTTCAAGTTACAAAAAAGGAGATTTCGACTAAACATTCAGGGAGGAAACTTTCTGATAGTCAGAGCTGTTCAGCAGTGAAATGGACTCCCTCAGGAGGTTGTGCACTCTCCTTCCTTGGAGTTTATTAAGCAGAGGTTGGATGGTCATCTGTCATGGATGCTTTAGTTGAGATTCCTGCATTGCAGGTGTTGAAATGGATGACCCTCTGGGTCCCTTCCAACTCTGCAATTCTATGATTCTATGAACATTTACTATAAGTGACTGGGCAAGATGACCTCTGAAGTGTCATTCTATTCATAGAATCATACCATTAAATGAAATCTTTTGCATTTTAAAACCAGTTTTGAAATGACAGTGACTCAGTTGGAAGAGCTTTTGTATAAGGAAACAGATAATATCACAAGGTAAATACTATGTTTGTACTTATTGGGGAAAGACACATGGAAGCCTTCTTAAAGTCCTCTGCAGAAGAACTGGATATAATGATAAAGAAATGTTTGTAAAGCTATTAGAAAAGCACAATAAAAGTTCAACAGCCCAAAGCAGAGAGAAGGATAAGTGCCACACACTTCATCAGATCAGAAGCATCTGATGAAATAAGCTCTTGCTAATGCCGTTATAAATTTGTTAGTTTTTAAGATGCCAGGGGACTTGTTGTTTCCCACTTTTTCTGAAAGAAAAACGCATTTCACATTTATCCTTGTACAGAACTAGCAAGATGCCAACAGCCCAGTGCTCAGCAATCTTCTATGCATTAGCCAGGAAAATGTCAAAATACTGCTCTGCTATATTATATGCACCCATGCAGACACCCATGTCTGTGTAGCACACACACACACGCGCACACACACACACACAACTTCTTTTTTGGCATGGTTTCTCAGCCTGTGAAGTTGACTGGCTAAGCAATGTTTTGATAAGTTTTCCTTAACAACAATCCAAGCAGGTAAACCTCAGTATCACAAATCTTTTAAAATATTGAAAGTTTTGTTCAGTATGCAGCTACAAATACATAAACCAGTATGGTGCTCAACCAGGTTATGACGCTTTTTGAAACTACTGTTTTTGGTTTTAGCATGGTGAGTGGTTTAAAAAAAATATGTAGGGAATGACTGAGAAATGTGAAAAACTAAAATTTTCAAGTTAAATAATACAAAGAAAAGCCTCTGCTGGTGGTTGCTTGTTAATTTTTGTTTTTAGTGTCTCTGCTTAACTCTCTAATTTAATGAATGTAAATTAGTCTTTGAGACATCAATGGCTGGAGGTCATAAAACAAAGGCCGACAATACCACTTTATAGTATAAAACATAATAATAATAATAATAATAATAATAATAATAATAATAATAGGACTTTGTTACATGAGACCTCACAAAGCCAGGAACAATGCATATTTGCTGTTACGCAAGGACCCTCCTCCTGTGCAGAATTTTCATAATTATAACAGAAAGGCGTAAATTTTCTAATGCATGGCAGCTCAAAAAGTAATCAAGAGAATGAGCCTGAGGGCTATTTTAATGTATGCAAAGCTAGTGACCCACAGTAAATGGGAGGTAGGCTTCAATGAATGCAAAGTAATGCACACATACTAAAGACCTGGTCTGATGAGGGACGGCTAAAATTAACACCCAATTAATTTCCAAATTGACAAACAAATGAAACCCATAAATCTACTTTCTCATTAATTTTCTTGTGGTATAATTTAAAGCAGTAATATGAGGGCAAAAACTGAGCATTATCCATCATAAATATCAAAAAAGATAGCACTGTAACACCATAAATTATGCATATTACCTGTTGTTAAAAATGATTAATGTATTATCAACTTTATCACACACTGTCTATGTCTAGACATATCCGAAATCTGAAATTTCATTTAGTACTTAGGGGGAAAGGGGCTCCAGAATGGATGGAATTATCAACAGCACATTTCGAGCCTGGCCCTGTGACACAAAGGTAGCTGATTCTCATGCTGTCATTTGGGAGTTCCAGGGTTGGAATTGGACTCATCCCAAGCTTTGGGTCACTGGAGGTTGAACATATTGAAGAGGTGATGTTCACTTCCCAGGGGAACTGAAACAAATCACAGTGCACTAAGAGCATCCTTTAGTAGCTGACCCACAGACTGGCACTGGCATCTGCTTAGCAAGGGGCTAGTCACCTCCTTTGCCCTCGTGGCTGTAGGGAAAGCAGTGCTCAGTGATGTAGAGAGGTGGAGAATAAAAGGTTAAAACCAAGAACTTGGAAGGAAACCGAGACGAGACGGAAATCTAATATAATTCAGCCTGTAAGAGAGTCAAGTGTATCACCTTGACCAATTGCAGTAGACATTTCCTTGTGCTCACAGTTCCCTGCAATTTCTCCCAATTGATCCAAAACATATAATTCTTGTAAGAAGCTTTCATTTGAAATAACACTTGCCCCCAAATCTCCTTACTAGTAGCTTCAGCGGCTGCCCTCTATCCAACAACGCTTGCCTGGCACTTAATTACATATAATAGCACACCATCCCTTTTCTCATCTCTTTATGACCCAAATGGCAATGGGTGTCAACAGTATGACTCTGGGATCTCTAAAGCTGGTGAGGGATTGATACTCAAACCCAATAAAATATAAGAGAGTTAATGGCTAATTCTCTGATGAACTTAAAACATAAGGCAAATAGCGTCCTTGAGAAGAAATTCAGGAGTCAGTACCCTGAGTTCTACAGTGATGTAAATATTTTGTGTAGTCTTCAGCAAGCTATTTAATAATGGGAAGTCCAATCCTAAAAGTGCCGCTCCAACAAACATGGCATCAGAATCACAGACTTGCCCAGTTCTGCCACATTTGCAAGTGAAAGTCTCCCTAATGGACAAGGAAGAGCAAGAAAGGGACATTCTAAAACAAAGCTATTGGCTATCAGAGGCATTATTTGGGGCTATCTAGAAACTGGTGTTGAGATATCTGGATACCAAGACGTCAGCCCTTCAGAGAAAGGGAAAGAAAGATTTGCAGGAACTGCCCCCCTTCATGATTGGATATGTGTGTTCACACAAACTGTTATCATTGGGGTGGGGAGATGGAGACGAGAACAAACATACTTCTTCATCAGGGCCATCCAATCCAAACGTATGAATTAGGATTTAAAACACTCACCAAAAACAAATACAGTGATACCTCAGTTCTCGAACATCTCCATTGACGAATGTTTTGGAACCTGAATGTCAAAAACCCGCAAGTAAATGCTTCCATTTGCGAACGCGCCTTGGAAGCCGAACAGCTTCCGCTGCATGCTTTTCAATTTTCTCAACTGCGCCTCGGTTTTCGAATGTTTCAGAAATAGAATGGTCTTCTGGAACGGATTACGTTCGAGAACTGAGGGACCACTGTAATGTGCTTCCAATATACATGGTTCACAGTCCCTATTCAAAGGAACTTGCCATCTATATTTGGAAAGGAAAGAAAGGGGAGGAAAGGGGCCAACATTTAAATCACCAAGGTTACGATGAAATGCAGTTGCACACATGAACTTTTAGTTTAGCTTGCCTGCCATGCTGCATATAAAGGGCAGACGGGAAGAAATAAAGAAGAACTCTGAAGAAAAAAAACAGTTTGTAAGGGAAGGGTATGCATCAAGCACAGCACAGGCTCTACTCTCAAGGACTGTCTGCGAGACAGAAATAAAGGTGGTATAGGTGATAGTGGCGAAATGTATAGCATTCCCTAAACAGGCAGTAGTTTTGTGACTGTTGATATAGGGCCATGTCAGTGTTAACCATAGTACTGTCAAGGCTTCCATGTATTGCATCCATGCAGATAGGACTCCACAGAGCTGAGGGCAAGGGTAACATCAGCATTCAGCTTTTTGTGGCATCTGTGTGGATATTTAGCATACAATCCAAAAGTCCACTACAGAAGTTGAATCCAGTGCTTAGTTCTTTTCCTGAGATCACAACAACACATAAGTCGTTTTTTGTAGCAACCATGATTCTATGATCGGTCCACAGCAATATCATGGCAAGACTCTAATGCTCTCAGTCCCTTTTTCTATAAAGTTTAGTTTCCAACAGCAAATGTAAAAACATATTTGATAAGCACATATGTTTGTTCCTGCCACTTGAGACCTATTGGTATATATGTGAAATTAGGAATTTTTGCCCAAATGTGCACCACTTTACACTTGCTTACATTCAATTGCATTTGCCATTTTAATGCCTATTCACCCAGTTGGAGAATTCATTTTGGAGCTTTTTGTAATCACTTTTTCTTTTAATCACCTTGGAGAATTTGGTATCACCAGCAAACCTGGCTTCTTCTTCTTCTTCTTCTTTGGCGATCACTCGTAGCCGAGTAAGATTGTCTTCCATAAACACGGGATTAACAATGAGTCTGTAAGTGACTGTGGAGGTCAATTCTGTACCTGCACATCCTTCCACAGTGGGGACATCGGTTTCCTGGCGGGAGTTGATCACGGTGTGGATTTGCCAAGCGTGCCTTCCTCCTAGCACATTTCTCCCTTGCTACCTGAGTTTAAGTGTCTTCAAAGCCCATGACACCTTTGGTAAAGGCTGTTCTCCAACTGGAGTGCTTGCAGGCCAGTGTTTCCCAGTTGTCAGTGTTTATGCTACATATTTTTAGATTTGCCATGAGATAGTCTTTAAACCGTTTTTGTTGATCACCAGAATTACACTTTCCACTTTTAAGTTCGGAATAGAGTAGTTGCTTTGGAAGACGATCATCAGGCATCCACACAACATGACCATTCCAACGAAGTTGATGTTGAAGAATCATTGCTTCAACACTGGTGATCTTTGCTTCTTCCAATTTTTCGGCAACACTGATGGAATCTTTTGAGGAGTTGGAGATGGCATTTATAAGTACCCCTTGTTTCACAAGCATATAGTAAAGTTGGTAGTACAATAACTTTGTAAACAAGCATTTTGGTTTCCCTGTGAATGTCCCGGTCCTCAAACACTCTGCACTTCAATCGGGAGAAAGCCGCATTCGCAGAGCTCAGGCGATGCTGAATTTCGGCATCAGTGTTGGCCCTTGTGGAAAGATAACTGCCTAGGTAGGAGAAGTGATCGACATTTTCCAACGTTACACCATTGAGTTGGATTTGTGGCGCTGCAGGGGGGTTATTTTGTACTTGTTGGTGCAGCACTTTGGTTTTTTGGATGTTGAGTGATAGGCCAAACTTTTCATAAGCTTCTGCAAAGATATTTAGGATGGTTTGGAGGACATATATCAGCCTTAAATCATGGTCATTTAGAAGCAAGACGAAGAGCACATGTTCCAGTACTGATCCATGGTAAATCTTACTCCTCCATCGTGAGAACTGCCAATTTATTCCTACTCTCTACTTCCTATTCTTTAACCAGGACCTGCCCTCTTATTCCATGACTGCTAAGCTTACTCAAACACATTTTCAAAGTCTTAGTATATCAGATATTCACCTCTTATCTCTATGCTTGTTGACACTCTCAAAGGTCTCTGAAAAATTAGTAAGACAGTACTGACCCTTGGAGAACCCATGCTGGTCCCACTTCCACAAGATCTGGGCTTTTATATACAATACTTGGTATTTCTGACTTTCCTAACTAGCTTGTAATTTATGGGTCTCCTCTACAAAAAAGAATAGTGTTATGTTAGCCACTTTCCACTCCTCACCTGTGGAAGCTGATATGGAACAAGCAATCAGCAACTGCACATTTTAGTTCATTAAGACCTTTCAGATGGAAGCCATCCAGACCCAGAAATTTGTCAAATTTTAATTTGTCAATAAGGCCTTGAATTGTAGTTCCCAAACTCCCCTCCTTTCCTCTGACCCTAGAAAAATGCCGAGTGTCTTGGTGAACCATGTAATAATTTTTGTACTGATTGTACTGTGCTAGATGATATTTAATTTTATTTTTAGAGGCACATTATGGACCCGCTGAATGAAGTTTGGAGACCACTGGTAGTCCGTGGCCACAGTTTGACAACTCATGGAATAGAACATTGTCTCTTGTAACCATTATCTTCCTCAATCCTTCAGACTCCTATCCTGTCTCACATCTTCTGCTTTGAAGAAGATGCAAATAATTAATTTTGCTTCTCTGCAATCTCCTTTTCCTCCTTTAGCACACTTTTTGACAAGGTCCAACCACCTCCATAGCTGGTCTCCTACTGCTAATGCATTTAAAAAAACCTTTGGTTGGTTTTTATGTTTTTAGCAAGGTTTTCCTGAAAATCTTTTTTTCTTTCCTTATTAACCAAACATTCGTCATGCTATTGACAAGACAATGATTTTAAAACATCAGTAACCGTATGCTACAGATATTTATTCAGAAATAAGTCATACTGTGTTCAGTAGAGCTTACTCCAAAGAAAGTATGCATTGGATTGCAGTCTTAAGTAGGGTCTGCAGGATCATCATCATCATCATCATCATCATCATCATCTCTGTGGTTAAGCAGTGCTTTGTTAAGCTAGGGCACCATAAAGTTTAGTTTCTTATTCAATTTTCCCCCATTGTCTGCCCCAGAGAGAAGGACTGGTTCATCATAGCAATGCTAGTCAATTAATGACTGCCTGGTTAGGCCACAACACTTCAAATGCCGGTTCACCTCAAGCCCCATGAATGCTCTAGCAATCAAAACGAACAATATGTTTCAGATCATTATGGCGACTTAGTGAGTACCATCTATCAGGATTTTGCAAACGTTTTCTTGTCGGCTTGCCTGGATGACTAACAGGTCAATCATTTAATCTGATCCTTTAAAAACTCCTTATGCACTTACATTTTGTTTTCTTATAATTTTAATGGCAGTTCTCCCCTATAAAGTTACAGGCCTCTGCATTAAACATAAAAAGCTAACATCAACTTTTCTCTAAATGTGCTCACTCTTCTATTTCCTTAGGATTCAGCGTTTATTGCTAACAGGTTGTATCTGATATTCAAATTATGTACAGTGCTTTCTGCCCTGTGACTCCACAACCACTGTTCATTTTTAAGTAGGACTGTGTAAAGTCCTGCCGCTGACCCACTGAAATCAATGAAGCATACAATGTTCTGCTACTTGGTATAAGATACCCTTAAACAACAATGGAGGAGAGGAGAAATGGGAGGGGGGACAACAAGTTCTTTACAAAACAGCAACTACTAGTACCACTTTATTTCATTAGAGCTCCTAGCACGTAAGAAGAAATATAACAATGCAAAACATCTGAAGATGTAAATACACTTTCAAACATAAGACTATTGCATACTAATACACGGCAGGCAAGCACACAAAATGATGAAAACACACCAAGAAGTCATACGTTAGCATATTAATTGGTTTGTTTATACATTGTCTGCCATCCTTACAAGAGTTTACATCAGCTCTGCTCTAAAACAAGTTTTAAAAAATTCCTTTCCTAACTTCATGGAGGACACAAGCACCAACATACTGTTAAAAGAAACATGCACACACACACACACACAAAATCCACAAACAGAAAATCACTATATATCATTCAGAAGAAGGTTCTTTTTTGTGATTACCTTGTTCATAGCCCTATCCTTTTGTCCTAGACATTTAAAGTCCTTGTTTGATCCACACAGAATTTTCTAGTCATCAGATGTTCTATTACTGTGCTAGCCGTCTTGCAGGAGTGCTCTCTCCCTTCTGAAAAAAGCAAACAACTGGATAGATATCATTACACTAAGGAAATCTCTTGGAAAAAAACCAAACAACTTGCTAATCTTTGTAGCCCCTTCATCTAAAGTTAACGATAAGAAAAACAAACCCAAGTCAGTTTCAGCCACATTCCAGGGACAAGTTCCCCTTTTCTTCTTTATCAAAATCCTCGCTTTTAAAGCTCCCCCCCCCAACTCCCCACCCCCAGCAGACCTTGCAGGCTAAACTGCTGCTCACACCCGCAAACAAAGCAATATTTGTTTAATAACTGATTGCTGCCATGGGTACAGTAAACAAGGGCCCTGGCGTTTGTGTTTATGAACAAACACATCATCTTGCAAGAGCAATTTAACATTAACCAGGTGGAATAATCAACAGATTTCATAGGTGACACTCAGGGCAGGACAACTGTAAACAGAGGAGGGAGGAGAAAGGGGCCACTCTCAGGGAATCAAGGTTGAGGCAAATGCATTGCAGAGTAAACAGCTGGGGAGAGGTCAAGACAAACAAACTGTGATCCTCCTGACATTTGGAGGAGCAGGAAGGTTGTGCGTTACACGCATCAGCTGCTGACCACCATGAAAATCAAACCAGTTGGGGACCAGGGCGACTTGTTTATACAGTGCCAGGTTGCTTCTAAACAAGAAGTTGCAATTATCCAAATTGTGCTCTGTAGTCCCTGCACTAACCAGAGAGATCAAATCAGATGCCATTCCCCCCTCCCACACAGACGGCATGTGAAACAACAGCGTGGTTAACAGAAGGAGGGGGCAGAAACAGAAGTGCAGGTGGTTAATTGTTAAAGTTGTATTTACAGGAAAAGGCATCATTTACAGGAGAAGGGAGGGGAGGAGGAGGGAGAGGGAGAGGGAGGGAAGCGCCATATTAAATCCATTTTGCCCATGAAGTTGTTTAGATCAGTTACCAATGCCTGTTAATTAGAAGGTTTTGGATTCTACTAAAAAGCCTAATCTGTTATATGCAAGTATCAAGAGCAGCATATAGCTTTTTAATGCAGCATTAAATTCAGAATAACCAATGGTATGCATATCAAAGGCAGAGACCCAACGTAAAGGTGCAGCTGTAGAAAAATGCAAAGTTGTTGGGAATTTCTAATTCCTTTTTGCGATTCCTAAGTCCATTGACCAAGAGCTTATAAATAGGCTACCATCCAACCCTACAATAATTGACAGATATTGATGCCATTAGCCAGTCTAAAAACTCCCATGCTCTTCTTTGATCAAGTGTTGATGTACTGCTTGGAAACACGTAATTTCTAGACTCTGTTGGAGCCTAAGTCAATGTTTGGGCAATTCTAGAAATGTCTGACCACAGACTCAACTCTCTTATAGATTATTTATGATCAATGTGTCCATATTTCAAACTGCCACCTTCTGTATTGGTCTGAATTTGGCCAATATATATGTACTCAATATTTCTGTCATGTCTTTATTCTGTATATACTCTCACCAGTGTCCTCAGATTGCTGGAGAAACCCAGCTGGAGCATTAGACTAAAAATGGGGAAACCCAGGTTTAAATTTGCCCTCAGCAATGAAGCTCACTGGTGACTTTGGGTGAGACGCCACCACTCAGGAATAACCTACCTCTGAGGAGCAACCATAGTTTAGTGGTAGAGCACAAGGTTTGCATGCAGAAGGTTCCAGGCTCAATCCTCGGTTTTTCAAGATAGAGGGTTGGACTAGATGACCCTCGGGTCCCTACCAACTCTACAATTATATGAATAGGGAGGACCCATTTGATACACTAGAGAGCCACTGCCAGGCAGTGTGAACAATACAAGCTTATATAATGTTCAACTGTCCCCTACATAGCATAGCCAGGACTAAATTCCTGGGCCCTGCTTTACTGCGCTTGGTTAGCAGGCCTGTTGAGTCACACGCCGCACTGCTTTTGCAGGATACAGATCCTTCTGTTACTCTGCAGGTGGCGAGATTCCTGAATGCGGTTATCTCACACGCAAAAACCACCAAAAAACAACAACAACATCAAAATCTAATCGGACAGTTATGATGAGAGTGCATGTCGGATCTCGTCTTCAGTTTTCCTTTTTCTGTGAACCGTCCCTTGGAGCTCTCCGGGCCACATTCTGTTATTTGGCTCTGCCCAATGACCCACCCTTGCATCGCAGTGTTCACCTTCTGTTGTCAGATATTTCGGTTTTTAAGCCTTTGTGCTTTTTATGTTTGTACATATTTTATGGGCTAATAGCCGTAAATAAATAAATGAAATAAATGAAATGACAAGCTTAAAGCCTCACAAGGCATGAGGCAGTTTCTGATGTTCCTACTTGTTACTGTGATAATAAAAAGGGCTAAGCCAACTTAGCTCCTTGGAGGAAAAGTAGAATATAAATGCAATTTAAATATAGATGTCCAAAATCATGCTCTGCCAGAACTCCAAATCAGGCTTCTGGAATCTCTCAGCCATGCCAAGAGAAAAATCCCTTTTGTGACCTGAGGTGCCTCCATATTTGTCAGCATTTGTGGGAGGAACTCAAGTGCATACTGGAACTTTATGTGTAATGTGGATTAAAGTACTCTGTTGTAATAAATCCCCTAAAAAAGAAAAGCGAACTTTTTGCAGTTTGGAAAGTGATGGGGAAATGCATTGAAAACTGTGGGATGAACAAATGACTCAACACGAATACATCTAAACACTCTGTGAGCAAATCACAATGAATGCAGAATTAATGCTTACTGCCATATAACCACCCTGTAAACAAATCAGAATGAGTGTTCAGTAGTGGACATCTACCCACCATAAGCTTTGTGCAAGTAAATCAGGATGAATGCTGAATAAACAGACCATCTGAAAGAGCTAAAACAAGGGCTAGCAAGTAGCACCAAGTATGTGGAGAATACTATGAAGCACTGCTCTGATCATAACCTGGACAGTGCTTCTTTAGAATGACACTGGTGATCAGTTTCCATAACAACAACCTGCCTGAAGCTACATCTTCAGATCAGGGTATGCTTGGGCTTAAACCAAAGTGTAGGAGACCATTGTGGTTATTCAGCAGAGAAAGGAAAGCAGGGCAATGAAAGTTTTTAAGCATTAGCCCAGGTAAATTTGACAAAATTAAACCCTGACTGAGGCTGATTTATTCACAAAAGCCCACCCTCCAGAATGCTTGCTGTTGAGTAGGCTATATGAAGGAGACCCATCACACGCCTGACCATGACAAAACAATCACAAGTTGACATAAAAAGGAGTAGCATGACATCTGGATTGAATAACTTGGGGGTAGGATGGACTGGTTTGCTTGTCACACTAAACCTTGGACTCACACACTCCTTAAAGGCTCTGTTTTGACAAACCCCCTGAGTATCTGATTGTGAGGAGGTTAGCTCTAGCTAAGACCACAAGGAGCTCTTTCTAGATATGTGATGTGGCTCAATCCCACCTCACACAGAACTCTCACACACATCTGTGCACATGTATATAGCCCTTTCTGATCTGCTCCAGATGTGTGGACAGTATGTATGGTTGCCACCCACACTGGCAGCATAGCACAGGGCTAGCCTATGTGAGCCCCTGACTACCCTCACGGACTGAGACGGGAACCTTGGGTTAATGGGAGAATTAATAGCAATGAGAGTGTCTGTCCTCTTATACCATGCTTGGTAAGCTTAGGTAGCCTTTGTTGAGTGACTTTATAAAATGCTTTTTGAAAGTCTGAGTTCCCATTGTCAGCTGGATCGCTCCCATCCATATGCTCACTGACACTCAAAGGACTCTAAAGGTAAGTTAGATAGGACCTATCCTTGTAGATCTTAGGGAACAGTTACATACTTCCTTCCACAGTGCCTTCCGCAGTGAAGACAGTGTCATCCAGCTTCTCTGCAATCTCCTTTCCCTGCTTTAGCATATCTTTGACTTCCTTGTGCCCAAAGGTCCAACTGTGACCCTGGCCAGTTTCCTGCTTCAAATGTAGTCAGATAATTTTTATTGTTGGTTTTAAGCTGTGTATGTTTTTTACTAATTTGTAGTTGTTGTTGTATCCTTTATTGCATGCATGAATTTATTCTTCCAAAAGTTTGAGTTTATATTCGTTTTCCTTCTTTGGACAAGACTTCTATTTTCTGAAGGAAGCCTTTTTGCTTCTAATATGTTCATTGACTTTACTCATTAACCATGTTGGCATCCTATTGGTTTTGATAGGACCTTTCCTGGTCCATTCTACCTAAACCTCCATTATTGTGGCTTTGAATAGCTGCCAAGCATGTTAGATAGATCTGACCCTCCTGATTTGGCTTTCAACTTCCTTTTTACCAGTTCCCTTATTTTATTTTATTTTAGAACTTTCCTCTTCTGAAGTCAAATGTGACTGGGCTGGACTTTCTTGGCATCTGTTCACTTAAATATGTGTTGTAAAATGGATCATGTGCAAAATATTGCACGTGCAGCCTGTTATTTCAGCATTAAGACATCTTCACATCGAAACGGAACTGCTTCTTCTGTGGTCCTTTTCCAGTACGTAAAATCACAGTTTATTCAGTGCAAAGTAAGTACTATATGATAAAAACTACAAGCATATCATTCAAATGCTTTATTGGTCAAATAGATGGATGCTTTTATTAGTTCAACCTTTTTTGTAATGGAGTGCCACTGATGACCCAGTGTTATCCTCATTCCCTGCCATTAATCACACTCCTAAGAGCTCATTTTGCTTTAAAATCTTAAGAAATTGCCATAATTTAAAGACATGGTGTCTACCTAATGGGAAATGCTTCACAGATTGTATCGTTTCTTATAACCATAGCTTTATGGCAATGCTGACCACAATGTTAAGGCATTAGAAAGCTGAATAAAATATTTCAGTGCTAGAAAAGCTATATGTAAACTTTCTTTTGTATGTGTGGTTTGCTACATCTTTACTACTTTAAAATCACAGTGCTTTGGGAATCGCAGAATTCAAACATGCATGGCTTATGTAGATTAAGACTATGAAAACATTCCCTGAGCAAATATAAAATAACAAATAAGTACATTAAAGAGGATCCCTAGTACAAACAGTGACTATAGGTTTTAAACAAATACCATACAGAGGTACATTCTTTATTCAGGGTACTGTATAATCTTTATACCTTCTCAGTTCAACTGCAGAAAACTAAGGATATTTCCTGGTTCGGAATCACTTCTCCAGCATTTTCAGCTGTGAAATTTACAGAAAGATTTAAACTAACACGATGATAATCTTAACCCATAAAGCTTGCTATTATGAAGATGCACATGGCAAAGTGTTTTGACAATGTTGACTATTATGGGAGGGAAAACATATATAAGAGAATTCCACCAAAACGTAAAAGCAAAAGTGAGGAAGAGAAAAACACTTCCATTTTTTTAAAGCATCTTTAAACACCTTGCAAAGGAAAATGTGGTGCAATTATATTATAAAGTGAATACAAAAGAGTGCTCTTTTTTCAGCTAGCTAATAAGGCATTAGTACCTACTAGCCTTATAAATATGGTGTGTAAATCACATCAAATTCAAAGTGTCTGAATTTATTATAACAAGAGCTGGAGAGAAACATTAACTTTCTGGGTTGTTGCTAAGGATTAGCTCTTGTTTACAACTCTGTATTTATAGAGCGGGGGGTGGATTGTCAAATGAAGGACAAAGATGAATACAGCTGAACAAATGCAGCCTTGATTTAGAGAAATCAGATCTCGCCATAGTCTAAGAGGAAACATTTCTTTTTAAGGAGAAAAAGAATATGTTCATTAAGTTGCTTCCTAATGCTATGTACAACTAGCCTGCTTTATTAGGGGGGAAATATGCAAATAGATTTTCTGACTCCACAGTTCTAGTCCAAGATACCAAATATGACAAGTGTTCAAACAGATAGCTTTTGTGAGTGATAGAAGCCAGCTTAGGAGGCTGATAATGGAATACAGAACCTTTCACCTGTATGTTGCTTCTGCAAATCCAACTTGCTCTGTAGTGACCAAAAGTTATTACAGCCTGACGGCTCATCAACAGCGTACTCGAAAGGCCGTTTGGCAGCTTGAAACTAGCTCATCACAGGAGAGGTGTCCACTTCATCAAGTCCTTTCCAAAAACAGCTGCAACCTGGTTAACTGTTTTGGTAGCAGTCAGCCTGATCCAAATAAAGTGTTTTGCCACCAAACAGCAACCATAGGTATCTGCCTCGACCTATTAGTAAACAGGGCTTAAACACAAGCTGGATAATATCAACTACTTTGCTAAATCTGGCAAAGATGTACTTGGTTGAGTGGCTAACATGGAACAGAGTTATCAGCTCAACAAGGGAGTAGCACACTTATATTACACCTAACACTTCAGTCTGAGGCCACATCCTCATCAACAACAAACACATTACATTAACCCCAGATGTGGTGCAAATAATTTTCCTTCCATTGAAGTCACTGAAACAGTAAAAACAGCCACCTCCATGTCAAGAACCACCCTGCCTACAATGCCACAACAGAAGTCAATATATGGTATAACTCAGTGTCCAATCACAGCACACCACAACTAATATGTGAGGCCACAATTCAGATGATAGGCATGAGGGATGTATCTCAGGTCATCACTTTGGTAATGTGGAACTATGGAAAAATACTTTTCACAAAACAGACTAGCTTCAGAACACACATGGGAACGAGCGCTGACAGGAGCAGGAGTCAGGCGTAGGTCAGCAGCGAAACAATAAATCACCCAATGTCAGTGAAGTTAACCCTTTATCCAAATAAACAAAACAGCTCGCTCCTAGTGGTCACAGCAACCCTTCCCAGTAGCTCTTGCCCCAGTAGAGCAGTTGCGAGGACTGAAGGTCCCTGCCTTCCCACTGCTCTCTAAAGCTCCTTGCCCCAGTTCCTTCCTCAGCAGCCTAAGGATCCTTTTCTTTTTGCTCCACCCTCAATTTCTCTGCATGTTCTGGGATACTAGTGGGGAAGGGAGCTGGTCACAGCAGGAGTGGGAGATTCCCTGACTTCTTCTGCACCTGTCTCCTCTCCAGCCTTCACTTCTACCTCTGGAGTCTGGACTGCTCTCTGCCACAGACTCTTCCTGCTCTCTAAACCCTATTCCCGCTTCAGCTTCTGACACCTCCTCCTCCCCTCTTAGACCACTTATCCTTGCTCCACCACCAGTCTCCTGGCTGACCTTCTTCCCCTGGGGGATCCCCAGCTGGTGCC